>NW_024070187.1:60986985-61321293 GCF_014754425.2 Oryx dammah
TGGACTGTGAAGAAGGCTGAGCACCGAAGAATTGATGCTTTTGAACTGTGGTGTTGGAGAAGACTCTTGAGAGTCCCTTGGACTGCAAGGAGATCCAACCAGTCCATTCTGAAGGAGATCAGCCCTGGGATTTCTTTGGAGGGAATGATGCTGAAGCTGAAACTCCAGTACCTTGGCCACCTCATGTGAAGAGTTGACTCATTGGAAAAGACTCTGATGCTGGGAGGGATTGGGGGCAGGAGGAGAAGGGGACGATGGAGGATGAGATGGCTGGATGGCATCACTGACTCGATGGACATGAGTCTGAGTGAACTCTGGGAGTTGGTGATGGACAGGAGGCCTGGCGTGCTGCAATTCATGGGGTCGCAAAGAGTCGGACACGACTGAGTGACTGAACTGAACAGACCTGACTAGATGGGCCTTTGTTGGCAAAGTAATGTCTCTGCTTTTGAATATGCTATCTATGTTGGTCATAACTTTTCTTCCAAGGAGTCTTTTAATTTCATGGCTGCAGTCACCATCTGCAGTGATTTTGGAGCCCCCCAAAAATAAAGTCTGACACTGTTTCCACTGTTTCCCCATCTATTTCCCATGAAGTCATGGGTCCAGAGGCTATGATCTTCATTTTCTGAATGTTGAGCTTTAAGCCAACTTTTCCACTCTCCTCTTTCACTTTCATCAAGAGGGTTTTTAGTTCCTCTTCACTTTCTGCCATAAGGGTGGTGTCATCTGCATATCTGAGGTTATTGATATTTCTCCCGGCAATCTTGATTCCAGCTCGTGCTTCTTCCAGCCCAGCATTTCTCATGATGTACTCTGCATATAAGTTAAATAAGCAGGGGGACAATATACAGCCTTGATGTACTCCTTTTCCTATTTGGAACCAGTCTGTTGTTCCATGTCCAGTTCTAACTGTTGCTTCCTGACCTGCATATAGGTTTCTCAAGAGGCAGGTCAGGTGGTCTGGTATTCCCATCTCTCTCAGAATTTTCCACAGTTTCTTGTGATCCACACAGTCAAAGGCTTTGGCATAGTCAAGAAGGCAGAAATAGATGTTTTTCTGGAACTCTCTTGCTTTTTTGATGATCCAGGGGATGTTGGCAATTTGATCTCTGTTTCCTGTGCCTTTTCTAAAACCAGCTTGAACATCAGGAGGTTCACGGTTCACATATTGCTGAAGCCTGGCTTGGAGAATTTTGAGCATTACTTTACTAGCACGTGAGATGAGTGCAATTGTGCGGTAGTTTGAGCATTCTTTGACGTTGTCTTTCTTTGGGATTGGAATGAAAACTGACCTTTTCCAGTCCTGTGGCCACTGCTGAGTTTTCCAAATTTGCTGGCATATTGAGTGCAGCACTTTCACAGCATCATCTTTCAGGATTAGAAATAGCTCCACTGGAATTCCACCACCTCCACTAGCTTTGTTCATGGTGATGCTTCCTAAGGCCCCCTTGACTTCACATTCCAGGATGTCTGGCTCTAGATGAGTGATCACACCGTGATTATCTGGGTCATGAAGATCTTTTTAGTACAGTTCTTCTGTGTATTCTTGCCACCTCTTCTTAATATCTTCTGCTTCTGTTAGGCCCATACTATTTCTGTCCTTTATCGAGCCCATCTTTGCATGAAATGTTCCCTTGGTATCTCTAATTTTCTTGAAGAGATCTCTAGTCTTTCCCATTCTGTTGTTTTCCTCTATTTCTTTGTATTGATCGCTGAAGAAGGCTTTCTTATCTCTTCTTGCTATTTTTTGGAACTCTGCATTGAGATGCTTATATCTTTCCTTTTCTCCTTTGCTTTTTGCTTCTCTTCTTTTCACAGCTATTTGTAAGGCCTCCCCAGACAGCCATTTGCTTTTCTGCATTTCTTTTCCATAGGGATGGTCTTGATCCCTGTCTCCTGTACAATGTCACGAACCTCATTCCATAGTTCATCAGGCACTCTATCTATCAGATCTAGGCCCTTAAATCTATTTCTCACTTCCACTGTATAATCATAAGGGATTTGATTTAGGTCATACCTGAAGGGTCTAGCGGTTTTCCCTACCTTCTTCAATTTGAGTCTGAATTTGGCAATAAGGAGTTCATGATCTGAGCCACAGTCAGCTCCTGGTCTTGTTTTTGTTGACTGTATAGAGCTTCTCCATCTTTGGCTGCAAAGAATATAATCAGTCTGATTTTGGTGTTGACCATCTGGTGATGTCCATGTGTAGAGTCTTCTCTTGTGTTGTTGGAAGAGGGTGTTTGCTATGACCAGTGCATTTTCTTGGCAAAACTCTATTAGTCTTTGCCGTGCTTCATTCCACATTCCAAAGCCAAATTTGCCTGTTACTCCAGGTGTTTCTTGACTTCCTACTTTTGCATTCCAGTCCCCTAGAATGAAAAGGACATCTTTTTTGGGTGTTAGTTCTAAAAGGTCTTGTAGGTCTTTATAGAACTGTTCAACTTGAGCTTCTTCAGTATTACTGGTTGGGGCATAGACTTGGATTACCGTGATATTGAATGGTTTACCTTGGAAACGAACAGAGATCATCTTAGACTGCATCCAAGTACTGCATTTCAGACTCTTCTGTTGACCATGATGGCTACTCCATTTCTTCTGAGGGATTTCTGCCTGCAGTAGTAGATATAATGGTCATCTGAGTTAAATTCACCCATTCCAGTCCATTTTAGTTTGCTGATTCCTAGAATGTCGACGTTCACCCTTGCCATCTCTTGTTTGACCACTTCCGATATGCCTTGATTCATGGACCTGACGTTCCAGGTTCCTATGCAATATTGCTCTTTACAGCATCAGACCTTGCTTCTATCACCAGTCACATCCACAGCTGGGTATTGTTTTTGCTTTGACTCCATCCCTTCATTCTTTCTGGGGTTATTTCTCCACTGATCTCCAGCAGCATATTGGGGATCTACTGACCTGGGGAGTTCCTCTTTTGGTATCCTATCATTTTGCCTTTTCATACTGTTCATGGGGTTCTCAAGGCAAGAATACTGAAGTGGTTTGCCATTCCCTTCTCCAGTGGACCACATTCTGTCAGACCTCTCTTCCATGACCTGCCCGTCTTGGGTTGCCCCGTGGGCATGGCTTAGTTTCATTGAGTTAGACAAGGCTGTGGTCCTAGTGTGATTAGATTGACTAGATTTCTGTGAGTATAGTTTCAGTGTGTCTACCCTCTGATACCCTCTTGCAACACCTACCATCTTACTTGGGTTTCTCTTACCTTGGGCGTGGGGTATCTCTTCACGGCTGCTCCGTCTAGTCACGGCTGCTCCATCTAGTCAAGGCTGTCGTTTTTCCAGTGGTCATGTATGGATGTGAGAGTCAGACTGTGAAGAAAGCTGAGCGCTTAAGAATTGATGCTTTTGAACTGTGATGTTGGAGAAGACTCTTGAGAGTCCCTTGGACTGCAAGGAGATCCAACCAGTCCATTCTGAAGGAGATCAGCCCTGGGATTTCTTTGGAAGGAATGATGCTGAAGCTGAAATTCCAGTACTTTGGCCACCTCATGCGAAGAGTTGACTCAGTGGAAAAGATTCTGATGCTGGGAGGGACTGGGGACAGGAGGAGAAGTGGACAACAGAGGATGAGATGGCTGGATGGCCTCACTGATTCGATGGACGTGAGTCTGAGTGAACTCCGGGAGTTGGTGATGGACAGGGAGGCCTGGCATGCTGCGATTCATGGGGTCGCAAAGAGTTGGAATGACTGAGCGACTGAACTGAACTGAACTGAACTGAATAAACACATATTCAGGATCTGCTAAAAGATTTATACATTTTTCTCATATAATCATCACAATGTCTCTATGAAGTAGGTATTGTTATAAACCACATTTAAAGATGGGCTAAGTACTTTCCCTGTTCATATAGCAGAGCTAGTACCTTGCTAGTAAGATTAGCCATTAGAATCATTTACTCTACAGTGGGTGTCCTAGATGGCGTGAGTGGTAAAGAACCTCCTTGCCAGTGCAGGAGATGTAAGAGATCTGGATTCAGTTTCTGGGTGTGAAGGATTCCCCTGAAGGAAGGCATGAAAACCCACTCAAGTATTCTTACCTGGAAAATCCCATGGACAGAAGAGCCTGGTGGGCTACAGTCCATAGGGTTGCAAAGAGTCAGACACAACTGAAGTGACTTAGCATGCATGTGCTCTGCAAGTATAACAAAGTAATATCAATCAACAGAACATTAAAGGTAACGTGAATGGTTCTTTCAACATCTCTCTGCTCTCATTTTATGGTAGACATTCCTTCTGAGTTGCTACCAAAATAGTTTGATAATTAAGAAAGATAATGCAGATGTACTGACTTTGTACCATCTTTTTTGCATCTAGCATTTAACAGAGTTTCTGTTTGTTTCAGCGTTAGGAGCTTAAAAACTACTGAATATGAAATATGAATATTTGAATATGTACACATAAGTTGATACTAACAATGGCAGAGCCAGGCGACCTCCGGGATCTTAGTTCCCAGACCAGGGATCAAACCCCCACTGCTTGCAGTGGAAGTGTGGAGTTTTAACTACTGGACCACCAGAGAAGTCCTAAGATATTGCTACTTCTAAATTTCCTTCCAGCTCAAAAAAAGTGTTTGTATAGTTAGATTGTCTAGATATTGATTCTATTCCTGAGAAATAATAACCTTTTTATTAAGAAATAGGATTTACTTATTTGAGCATTACTATATAGTCCTGTGAAGAAGGCTGAGTGCCGAAGAATTGATGCTTTTGAACTGTGGTGTTGGAGAAGACTCTTGAGAGTCCCTTGGACTGTGAGGAGATCCAACCAGTCCATTCTGAAGGAGATCAGTCCTGGGATTTCTTTGGAAGGAATGATGCTAAAGCTGAAACTCCAGTCCTTTGGCCACCTCATGCGAAGAGTTGACTCATTGGAAAAGACTCTGATGCTGGGAGGGATTGGGGGCAGGAGGAGAAGGGGACAACAGAGGATGAGATGGCTAGATGGCATCACTGACTTGATGGACGTGAGTCTGAGTGAACTCCGGGAGTTGGTAATGGACAGGAAGGCCTGGCGTGCTGTGATTCATGGGGTCGCAAAGAGTCGGACATGACTGAGCGACTGAACTGACTGAACTGACATAGTCCATGGAATTCTCCAGGCCAGAATCCTGGAGTGGGTAGCTGTCCCCTTCTCCAGGGGATCTTCTCAATCCAGGGATCGAAGTCAGGTCTCCCACGTTGCAGGCGGATTCTTTACCATCTGAGCTACCAAGGAAACCCACTTGAGCATTAAAAGATTTTAAAATTGAGAAATTGAGTAGGTAGAGTTTTGATAGAATAAAATCAAGGCAGAAAAATTGTCTGAAATAGTCCTTAAGTATATTTATTTCTCTCAGAAATGGGAGAAAGCTGATGATGACAGCATGAAATTTTGTACTGGATAAAAAAAAGCTAAGTTTCTGAAGTTATTTTGGTAGAGATCTACAACATATTTTAGAATTAATTATTGAGCCATCAGATGTTCCAGTAAGTAATTACTATTTTCCATGCACTGAACTGTGCTGTTTTACGAGTAGGATCTCATGCAGTCCTGACAGCCTTATATACTCATTTTGCAGATGAGAGAACTGAGGAGGTGAGAGAAGGAGTAAAGGACTCAAGGTCACACAGTTTGGAAACAGTAGAGTCATGGTTCAACCTAGAGTAGGATTCAGATGCACTTAGGGAACTCTGCTTTTCTTCCATCTTTGGGTTGTTAAGGGGTCCCAGTGCAAAAATTCCCATAACTGACTAGCTCTTGGGAAAAGCAGGTGAATCTGAACTCTGAAACCTACAACCCACGCTGCCCCCCTTTTTATGGTAGGCTGAGCATTTTCTGCTTGTTTATGAGAAACAGTCAGGAATAAGAGGAATTCTTATTCCTAAGACACCTCAATAAGGGAATTCTTAAAGATAGGATAAAGTTTAATGGAAACAGATGTTCTGCTTGGAAGACATGCTAGGGAACCATGGATAGTATTTTTTCTCCTTTTTAGCCATAATATGATTAGAAGTCTAGTAATCCCCTCAGATATGCAGATGATAACACTCTTATGGCAGAAAGTGAAGAGGAACTAAAAAGCCTCGATGAAAGTGAAAGTGGAGAGTGAAAAAGTTCGCTTAAAGCTCAACATTCAGAAAACGAAGATCATGGCATCTGGTCCCATCACTTCATGGGAAATAGATGGGGAAACAGTGGAAACAGTGTCAGACTTTATTTTTTGGGGCTCCAAAATCACTGCAGATGGTGATTGCAGCCATGAAATTAAAAGACACTTACTCCTTGGAAGGAAATTTATGACCAACCTAGATGATAGCATATTCAAAAGCAGAGACATTGCTTTGCCAACAAAGGTCTGTCTACTCAAGGCTATGGTTATTCCAGTGGTCATGTATGGATACGAGAGTTGGACTCTGAAAATAGCTGAGCACCAAAGAATTGATGCTTTTGAACTGTGGTGTTGCAGAAGACTCTTGAGAGTCCCTTGGACTGCAAGGAGATCCAATCAGTCCATTCTAAAGGAGATCAGTCCTGGGATTTCTCTGGAAGGAATGATGCTAAAGCTGAAACTCTAGTACTTTGGCCACCTCATGCAAAGAGTTGACTCATTGGAAAGGACTCCGATGGTGGGAGGGATTGGGGGCAGGAGGAGAAGGGGACAACAGAGGATGAGATGGCTAGATGGCATCACTGACTCGATGGACGTGAGTTTGAGTGAACTCTGGGAGTTGGTGATGGACAGGGAGGCGTGCTGTGATTCATGGGGTCGCAAAGAGTCGGACATGACTGAGTGGCTGAACTGACTGAACTGAATCTGAATTACTTTGCAGGCAGAGAAACCGTAAAAGACTTTGAAGGAGAAACAGAATTCAGAATGTTGTATTTTGTCTTTTATTACAAAAGAAACACATGCACACAGTAGAAGATTAGAAAATGCTGGCAATCAAAGAAAAGAGAAAAGTTTACGTACGAAATCTGTATCATTGAGTGATACACATCATTATTACCTTGGGGTGCAGAACTGTATATATGTTCTTTAAGAATCAAATTATGTTGTGAAACCTGTTTTGTTACTTGATTATAGCTTTTTAAAAGGTTAAAGCACTTACTTTCATTCTTTAGGGCATAAATGGAGCCGCAGAAATGTGAATGCATAAGTGTATATTCATGAGACCTTGAACTACTTTTCATAAATCTGGTTTGAATGAAGTGTTAGTTCCTTCTGTGTTTTTACTCAAGGTGATTCATCGCAATTATGATATAGTTCTTGAGGCCAGCTATTGGGTGACTCTCGGGACCTTCATGAATTAAAGTGTGAAACTGACAAACCTATATGTCAACTATGATTCTTCTTCCAGGTTGGAAGAGTAATCCAGGGCCAAAATTAAGACAGAGGTAGCCATAATTTTTGAAAGGTAAAAGAGATCCTACAGAATATGTGTGTATTTCACACATGAGGAAAGAGAGAATTCTGAAACACTATCCAAAGTCATACAACTAGTTATGGGTGAGAGATTGCAACTGAAATCCAGCTGTTCTAACCTCCAGTCCATTGCGTTTTCATCCATTGTACGTGTCTCTCACTAAGGATCCCATCTATAACACTGAAGAATAGAGCGCTGTGTTGTTGTTCAGTCACTAAGTCATGTCCGACTCTTTGAGACCTCATGGGCTGCAGCATGCCAGACTTCCCTGTCCTTCACTATCTCCTGGTGGTTGCTCAAACTCATGTCCATTGAGTTGGTGATGCCATCCAACCATCTCATCCTCTGTTGCCCCATTCTCCTCCTGCCTTCAATCTTTCCCAGAATCAGGGTCTTTTCCAGTGAAGAACACTGTATGGTCTGGTTTATTAGGGGCAATATTTCCAACCCCCAGACTCATAAGCCTACATAAGGAGAGGGTCCCTGGGAACATCTCTATCATTAAGAAATTCCAGGAAGCAGAGTAATTGTACCCATTAACTCTTTAAGTCCTTTCTATCAAAGGAAGAACATAATGTCCATTCTCAGATCTTAGGATTTAGGACAGCCATTGGAAAGATTTTTTAAATTTAGCTTTTCAGTCCTATGAGCTATGAGGCATGATGGGATTTAAGGTGGAGGGATAAATGTGCGAAAGAAGCTAGCCAGAAAATAGCCACAGATTTAGCTTCACCAGTAGGAATATTTTTCTTTTTTGTCTTCCCTTTGTCAATTGTCATCACTTCATCATCACTATGACTTAAAAAAAATATATCTCATGCATACTATAGTCAGATACTGAATTCAGTATCCATTATCTCATTTAATTTTATAAATCAAGTTATGTTATTTCCATTGTATAAATTAGAAAACTGACGCCCAAGAGACCTTAAGTAATTTGGTCAAGGGTTTTCTACCTAGTAATCAAGCTAGGATTCTAACTTAAATATTCGAATCTCTAGAACCCATGCTCTTTGCAATCTATTATGCTGTTCTTCTGATAAACAGATCAAATTGCCAACATTCATTGAATCACAGACAAAGCAAGAGAATTCTATAAAAACATCTACTGCTTCATGGACTATGCTAAAGCCTTTGACCGTGTGGATCACAATAAACTGTGGAAAATTCTGAAAGAGATGGGAATACCAGACCACCTGACCTTGCCTCCTGAGAAACCTGTATGCAGGTCAAGAAGCAAGAGTTAGAATCGAACATGAGACAATGAACTGGTTCAAAGTTGGGAAAGGAATACATTAAGGCTGTGTTTTGTCACTCTGCTTATTTAACTTCTATGCATAGTACATCATGCAAAATGCTGGGCTGGATGAAGCACAAACTGGAATCAAGATCACTGGGAGAATTATCAATAAGCTCAGATATGCAGATGGCACCACCCTAAAGGAAAAAAGTGAAAAAGAACTAAAGAGCCTCTTGATGAAGGTGAAAGAGGAAAGTGAAAAAGCTAGCTTAACACTCAACATTCAGAAAACTAAGATCATGGCATGCAGTCCCATCACTTCATGGCAAATAGATGGGGAAGCAACAAGAAACAGTGACAGACTTTATTTTCTTGGGCTCCAAAATCACTGTGAACAGTGACTGCAGCCATGACATTAAAAGACCCTTGCTCTTTGGAAGAAAAGCTACGACAAACCTAGACACATATTAAAAAGCTGAGACATCACTTTGCTGACAAAAGTACATATAGTCAAAGCTATGGTCTTTCTAGTAATCATGTACGGGTGTGAAAGTTGGACCATAAAGAAGGCTAAGAGCCAAAGAATTGATGTTTTCAAACTGTGGTGTTGGAGAAGACAATCCTAAAGAAAATCAACCCTTAATATTCATTGGAAGGACTGATGCTGAAGCTGAAGCTCCAATATTTTGGCCACCTAATGTGAAGAGTCAACTCATTGGAAAAAACCCTGATGCCTGAAAAGACTGAGGGTAAGAAGAGAAGGAGGAGGCATAGGATGAGACAACTGGATGGCACATCAGTTTGAGCAAACTCCGGGAGATGGAGAAGGACAGGGAAGCCTGGTGTGCTGCAGTCCATGGAGTTGCAAAGAGTCAGACATGACTGAGCCACTGAACAACAACCGATAAACTTCCATGAGTGTTGAGATCCAAAAACCCCAGTCAGAGTGCAGAATAAGCTTGGACATGATCTGAAGAGTGGCAAAAATGAGGTCTAAGCTGGGGCACATAAGGTCTGCGGAGGTGAGCTTTCTGGTTTGAACAGTTTAGTACTAGAAATTTGATTTCTCTGTCTATCCTTGAGGTCATGTTGGGAGTCGAGGGGTGAGAAAGATCTAACAAGATCAGGCTGAAGGCCACGGGTGAGAAAGATCTAACAAGATCAGGCCGAAGTCCACAGCTGTACTATTTGTGTAACAGGAAACATAGATAAAAATTAGGAATCAGGGCAGACCTCCAGCTGGGTAGAATGGCTCTGGGATTTATGCTAGATGCTCATGAAGGTACCACAGGGGCACAGTTCACTCTAAACGTCCTACATCAGGCACTGATATAGCATGCTAATTCCAGAATAAGGCTAAATTTTTTACATATGGCACTTGTTACTCAAAAAGAAACTTTAGTGGAACTAAGTGCAGCTTATGTGTTATTTTCAGTTTTTGGCTAATGAGACACTTATGTGTGCTCTGGCTGAAGACCAGGATGGGAATGGTGAGGATCTCCAGCTAGAGAAAATAAAATACAGATGATCGTGGGTTGGTGAAGGAGCCAACTCAAGGTAATAGATGTCACTCTGAGAGGTAGAGGGACAGATTTCTCTCTCTATTAGAGGGTGTGCACATTTTCCAACGTGAATATCTATAGCAGTAATTCGCAAAGTGTGGTCCCTAGTAGGTAGGACAACAGCATCAGACTCACATGGAAACTCACTTGAAATGCACATTCTTAGGCTCCATCTGAAACCTAGTTAATTAGACACTCTGAGGGTAGAGACAAACCTTCTGGGTGAGGAGGATCCAACTGAAGTTTGAGACCCACTGACTTGCAGCATTACAGCATTTATTTATCAGAGCAACCACATGAGTTAAGTATTATCATCTCTGTTTTGCACAAGATAAACCCAGGAGATGTCAATTAATGTGAAGTATTATACCCAAGATTATATAACTAGTAAATAGTAAAATTGAGATTAAACTTGACTGTTGCATGGCTAAAGTTATGTGTGCTTCCAGATATTTTAAACTGTTAACTGAATTTAATCTTTTGGTTAATATATTTGGATATTTTCTTCAGAGGTGATTATCATATCATGAATATCATAGATAATATCATGACATGTCATATATCATGACATATGTAATGGATTGTATTATATCAAACTCTATATATTTTGCCTCTAACATAGCATTTAGATGATATAAGAGGAGCTACAGTCTACATGGAATTATACTGAAGAGCTTCCATATTAACCAGCTTCTCCTCCTCTTCCCTTTAGCTCTTTTTCTTCCACAATTTATTTTGAATTTCAGTGCTATGAAAGTTGAGAATAGTCCAATAAGCAACAGTATATCTTTATTTAGAATTACCAGTTAACATCTTGCCACATATACTTTTTCTTTCTGTGTGTGTATAATCACATGTATCTCACATACATATATTTTCCTGAATTATTCAACATAAATTGCAGATAGTTTTAACAGTTCACCTTTAAATAATTTAACATATAAGCCAAGGACAGAGGCTTTCTCTAACACAACCACAAAACTGCTAGACACCAAATAAGTTTAGCATTTGTTCTGTAATACAATAAAAATATATGGTCTATATTCAAATTTCTCCAATTATTAAAGAAAAGGTTCCATATGTTTTTAAAGTTCAAGATTCAATCAAAATTATGTAATGCATTTTGCTGCCATGTCTTTTTCATCTTGTTTGTCTAGAGCCATGCCTCTTTTTGTTTGCTTTTATGCCACTGGCATTTTTGGAGTGTGGGCTAGTTGTCTAAAAAATATCCCACTTCCCACTTGTGTATTTCCTGTTGCATCACACTAGGAAGCACGTGATGTCTGTTTGTGCCATTCTTGATGAGCCGTTTGGTTATTCAGTTAGGTGATGTCTGCTAGATCTCTGCAGCAGGGGTATACTCCTTCCTCTTATAAATCAAAAGTGGTATGTGGGATGGGATCATAGGATGGATTATCCTGCTCTTCAACAATTTTTCACTCAATGGGTTTAGTGTCTATGTGGATCCTTGTCTGAATCATATGTCACACAAGGGGTTGCAAAATGGTGATTTTTTTGGAAGGCAGCTATGCTCACCACTGTATGACCAACGCTGCACAAAATGGTGATTTAAAAAAAAAATTCTATTACTTCTACATTTATTTTCTAGCATTCTTCTAGAAGGAAGAATCCCTTCCTCCATCATTTTCCCATTTTCCTCTCTTATTTTTGTATGTACTAAGTATTATGTATGTATGTGTTATCACTATTTACTTTGATTATATTTTCTTAATAATGTCTTTAAATTCATGTTTCAGGTTGATAGATCTATTATCTTTTAATGCAGAAATACATCATAAGTTTTGATTTATGATGCTAACTATATGGTCACTGGATTTATACCTAGATAGAATAAATAGAAAAGAGATTAGATAATTTGTGTGTCAAATGGGTTGGTTCAGCCCTTTACTGTTCTGGTTGTTATTACTCCTTAGGACTTCTTTGATGTATTTTGGGCAAGAGGGATGGCCAGAGAGAATCACTTATATTTGATTTTTAAAAAAATTCCCATAATTATATCATAACTTTAAGGGAAATATGCTTTGAATTTGGGTCATAGACTTGGTTTCTGGTGGGTTTTTACATCTCTGTGAGTTCAATAGTCAAGTATTTTATATACTTGTTAATGAAAAGTTATGACCAACCTAGATAGTATACTCAAAAGCAGAGACATTACTTTGCCGACTAAAGTCCGTCTAGTCAAGGCTATGGTTTTTCCTGTGGTCATGTATGGATGTGAGAGTTGGACTGTGAAGAAGGGAGGCCTGGCGTGCTGCGATTCATGGGGTCACAAAGAGTCAGACACGACTGAGCAACTAAACTGAACTGAACTGAATGTGACATATTAACATGTTTTATATATATACATATATATTTAATTTTTCTAAGAAAAGGTTCTTTATATTTCCTCTGGTGATATGAGCCATTAATTTTTTTTTATCATTTTGGAACTTTCTAGATTTTTTTAATTGAAATCCAATTGACTTACAATATTGTGTTCATTTTTACTATACAGCAAAGTGGTTCTGTTATACATATATATATATACACATATGGATATATTATTTTTCCTTTTAAAATTTACTTTAATTTTTTATTGGTGTATAATTGCTTTATTGTGTTAGTTTCTGCTCTACAACAAAGTGAATCAACTGTACATATACATATATCCCTTCCCTCTTGAACCTCCCTCCCGCTAGCCTCCATCCCACCCCCTAGGTCATCTCAGAGCACCGAGCTGAGTTCCCTGTGCTAAATAGCAGCTTCCCACTAGTTATCTACCTTAACATGGTAGTGTATATATGTCAATCCTACTTTTCCAATCTGTCCCAAATTCTTTTCCATTATGGTTATCACAGGCTATTGAATACAGTTCCCTGTGATATACACGAGGACCTTGTTGTTTTCCCATCCTATATATAACAGTTCAGATCTGCTAACTCCAAACATCTAGTCCTTCCCTCCTCTATCCCTAGGTTCCCTCTTAGCAAACACAAATCTGTGCTCTATGTTTGTGAGTCTGATTCTGAATGTTTCACAGATAAGTTCCTTTGTGTCATATTTCATATTTCACTATAAGTGATATCACATGATATTTGTCTCTCTTTCTGACTTACTTCATTTAGTACGATAATCTCTAGGTCCATTTATGTGACTATACATGCCATTATTTCATTTTTTATGATTGAGTAGTCTTGATGAAAGTGAAAGAGGAGAGTGGAAAAGTTGGCTTAAAGCTCAACATTCAGAAAACAAAGATCATGGCATCTGGTCCCATCACTTCATGGGAAATAGATGGGGAAACAGTGTCAGACTTTGTTTTTTTTTTGGCTCCAAAATCACTGCAGATGGTGATTGCAGCCATGAAATTAAAAGACGCTTACTCCTTGGAAGAAAAGTTAAGACCAACCTAGATACCATATTGAAAAGCAGAGACATTGCCAACAAAGGTCCGTCTAGTCAAGGCTATGGTTTTTCCAGTGGTCATGTATGGATGTGAGAATTGGACTGTGAAGAAAGCTGAGTGCTGAAGAATTGATGCTTTTGAACTGTGGTGTTGGAGAAGACTCTTGAGAGTCCCTTGGACTGCAAGGAGATCCAACCAGTCCATTCTGAAGGAGATCAGCCCTGGGATTTCTTTGGAAGGAATGATGCTAAAGCTGAAACTCCAGTACTTTGGCCACCTCATGTGAAGAGTTGACTCATTGGAAAAGACTCTGATGCTGGGAGGGATTGGGGGCAGGAGGAAAGGGGGATGACAGAGGATGAGATGGCTGGATGGCATCACTGACTCGATGGACGTGAATCTGAGTGAACTCCGGGAGTTGGTGATGGACAGGGAGGCCTGGCGTGCTGTAATTCATGGGGTCGCAAAGAGTCGGACACGACTGAGCGACTGAACTGAGTGTTCCCTTGTACATAGACCAAGTACCACATCTTTTTTTTTTATCAGTTCCTCTGTCAAAGGACATTTAGGTTGTTTACATGTCTTGGCTATTGTAAATAGTGCTGCTTTGAACATAGGGGTGCACGTATCTTTTTGAATTATAGTTTTGTCTGCATATATGCCCAGGAATGGAATTGCTAGATCAGATGGCAACTCTATTTTGAGTTTTTTTGGGAATCTCCATACTGTTTAATATAGTGGCTCTATCAACTTAGATTTCCACCAACAGTGTAAGAGGGTTCCTTTTTCCCCACACCCTTTCCAGCTTTTGTTATTTGTAGACTTTTTAACGATGGCTATTCTGACTGGTGTAAAGTGGTACCTTATTGTAGTTTTGATTTGCGTTTCTCTAATAATCAGTGATGTTTTTGGCCATCTGTATGTGTTCTTTGGAGAAATGTCTGTTTAGGTCTTCTGCCCATTTTTCAGTTGGGTTGTTTGTTTTTGTTGCTGTTGTTGAGTTTTTATTGAGCTGTTCATATATTTTGGATATTAATGCCTTGTCAGTCACATCACTTGCAATATTTTCTCCCATTCTGTAGGTTGTTTTTTCATTTTGTTTATGGTTTCATTTGCTGTGCAAAAACTTGAAATTTTGATTAGGTCTCATTTGTTTATTTTTCCTTTTATTTCTATTGCCTTAGGAGACTGACCTAAGAAAACATTGGTATGAGTTAAGTCACAGAATATTTTGCTTATGTTCTCTTCTGAGAGTTTTATGATGTCATGTCTTATATTTAAGTTTTAAGCCATTTTGAGTTTATTTTTATGTGTGGTGTGAAGGTGTGTTCTAACTTCGTTGATTAGAATGTGGCTGTCCAACGTCTCCAATACCACCTGCTGAAAAGACTGCCTTTTTTTGCATTGTATATTCTTGCCTCCTTTGTCACAGATTAATTGACTGCAGGTATATAGATTTATTTCTAGGCTATCCGAGTCATCAAGTTTTAATATTGCTAAAAGGAAAAAAGAAATGACTAAGATTTAGAAAATCTGTTCAGTTTCTTGAATAAAAGTTACTAAATAGATCACAAAGGTTGGCAAAAACTTTGTGAATGCATGCAAAATATAAGCATGATGAATTGTGATAAAATAAAATTCAATTTGTGATATAGTGGATGAAAAGGTCATAGATTACATTCACTAAGTTAAAAAGACTGAACCCATTATTTAAAATGTAATGTTTTAGATTTTAAAATGCTGTCTTAAAATTAAAAAAAATAGACTTATAATCATTTAGACCTAGTCCTATGCATTAATATTATATATACTTTTAAAAGTATGTATAGGAAAAGAAAAAAAAAAAACCTTAGGAACAATAGTGTAGGATTTTCTTTAAAATGGAGATTTAGAAAAATGAAACTAACTGATGTATTGATTTTCCAGCTGTGCTTCTTCTGTTTTTCTGGTAAATTGTGCCCTCTCAGTGCTGGGAAAACTCAGAAAGTATGCAAATTAGTGGTTGGATAAGTGAGTCAAATATTAGAAGTGCATTTGTAAAAGTTCTAAACAAATCATCTATTCCTTTAAATAAAGCTGCTTGGAACTTACTTCTTCAATCTCCCCCTCATTCTTCCATTGAAGTGTACATACCTCTGGGAACATCTGTCCTGTTCACTTAGGGGAAAGAAATTTCCCAGAGTTTTCACTTCAAAAGAATTTGCGACAAACCATCTTAATCCTTTAGGCAGACAGGGCTACCAAAGACTGTTGGACTAGTTTGCCCTTCTACAGGGCTACTGTCCAAGAGGAAAGTGGGGCCACACTCTGATTGCTAAGCCATGTGCCCTGATAAGGATCAAGAGGCTTCAGTCCAGAAGAAAGAGCGCCTTTGTGTAAGTTGCACAAAGAATACGTCTGTCTAGGTTCACTAACCCTGGTGACAATGTTGATGTAATTTGGAGCTTTTCTCCTTTAAGTGCTGTTCCAACATGATTGTATCAGAAATGGGAAGGCCTAAAGGGTACACTCCTTGATTAAAATGACAGATATTGATTATCATCTTTTAATCTTGCTTGATCTCTCAGAACAGGAAAATGATCTTTCATGTCTCTTTATGATTAAAAAAAACCTGCTTAAGTTTTAAGAAATATTTCCAGTATTTGAAGTGAGCAACCCATTATTAATGACCTCTTAGCTTGGGGAATTTCTACTTGATCTTTAGTTTTAGCAATTAAAATTTTGAAGAAAACCATGAAAATATTCTTTATGGTAGGTTTTAGCTACCTTAAAATTCTCATTCTTTGTACTTACTTTCTGAAATCATGGTAATTTTTTCCTGAGAGTTTTTGAAAACTATTGCTTTTGGAAGGAAGCAAGGCAAGACAACAGTTAACTAGTCTATTTTGTTATCAGACTTAGTAATTCAGCAATTAGCATATAAATTTATATTACTATTATTGTTCTGCTCCAGTGATTGTTGATATATTAGGAATTTAACTAATAGGGCATGGAAGTCAATTGTCTTTATATCACTTATGGAAGAATCTGGGAAATGATGGTGGTGATTCACTGAAAATAGTAATTGCCTTATTTCTTTAGATATGTCTGTTGAACTAGGCTTTTTGCTTATGTATGTATGTGTGCCAATATTTTAGATATAGGTCATTCATAGCGAACCAAGTTCCTTCCATCTCTCGAAATCTTTGTGGTCTTCACTAGCTCTGTGTTTCACTTCTACTCTTACTCTCACTGTATGCCTCATTACCACACCAGCTGTGGCAGATGGCCTGTTTTGCTTTGATTCTTAACATGCTACCCTGGAGACTTGCCTAAGTAATATCATTGTTTGTAATAGTTTCCCATGGTTCATTCACCTGAGGTAGACACATACATGTATATATTCTTTTTTTTCTTTTTTGCATTCTCTTCCATTGTAGGTTGTCATAAGATATTGAGTATAGTTCCCTGTACTTTAAAATAGGTTCTTGTTGACTATCTCTTTGATATATAATAGTGTGTATATTTTAATCCCAAACTCCGATTTTCCCTCCCTCTCAAGTGTAGAGTCTAGGACATGTATACACAGCAGCTCCTTCTCACATTGTCCAGCTGGGGCATGGTTTCCAGGTGACAGAAAAATATTCAATACATTTCAGTTCAGTTCAATTCAGTCACTCAGTCGTATCCGACTCTTTGCGACCCGATGAATCGCAGCATGCCAGGCCTCCCTGTCCATCACCAACTCCCAGAGTTCACTCAGACTCATGTCCATCGAGTCAGTGATGCCATCCAGCCATCTCATCCTCTGTCGTCCCCTTTTCCTCCTGCCCCCATCTCTCCCAGCATCAGTCTTTTCCAATGAGTCAACTCTTCGCATGAGGTGGCCAAAGTACTGGAGTTTCAGCTTTAGCATCATTCCTTCCAAAGAAATCCCAGGGCTGATCTCCTTCAGAATGGACTGGTTAGATCTCCTTGCAGTCCAAGGGACTCTCAAGAGTCTTCTCCAACACCACAGTTCAAAAGCATCAATTCTTTGGTGCTCAGCCTTCTTCACAGTCCAACTCTCACATCCATACATGACCACTGGAAAAACCATAGCCTTGGCTAGATGGACCTTAATCGGCAAAGTAATGTGTCTGCTTTTGAATATGCTATCTCGGTTGGTCATAACTTTTCTTCCAAGGAGTAAGCATCTTTTCATTTCATGGCTGCAGTCACCATCTGCAGTGATTTTGGAGCCCCCCAAAATAAAGTCTGACACTGTTTCCACTGTTTCCCCATCTATTTCCCATGAACTGATGGGACCAGATGCCATGATCTACATTTTCAGAATGTTGAGCTTTAAGCCAACTTTTCCACTTTCCTCTTTCACTTTCATCAAGAGGCTTTTTAGCTCCTCTTCACTTCCTGCCATAAGGGTGGTGTCATCTGCATATCTGAGGTTATTGATATTTCTCCCGGCAATCTTGATTCCAGCTTGTGCTTCTTCCAGCGCAGCGTTTCTCATGATGTACTCTGCATAGAAGTTAAATAAGCAGGGTGACAATATACAGCCTTGACGTACTCCTTTTCCTATTTGGAACCAGTCTGTTGTTCCACATTTCAGTCTGGGCCAATTGCTGGATTTGTTATGGTACTGTGAAAGTGAAAGTGGTAGTCACTTAATTGTGTCTGATTCTTTTTGCAATCCCACGGACTGTAGCCCACCAGGCTCTTTTGTCCGTTTCCCAGGCAAGAAGACTGGAGTGGGTAGCCATTCCCTTCTCCAGGGGATGTCCTAAGCCAGGAATTGAACCTGAGCCTCTGACACTACAGGCAGATTCTCTGGTCTGAGCCACCAGGGACACCTATAAAGTTTTACAAGTGAATTTTTGAAAGTAGCTATATTTAAAATTTTCTCATAGTGTAAGAGGCTAAGTTAATTCTTCAAAGTATACTATAAAATAACAGACACTGCTTTCTTAATGAGTAGCAGAGAGCCTATGACTGAGGAGCTTTCATGGATCACAGCATTTACAATTCGGATATCTAAAAGAGGAGACAAAAAACTGGCATTTTTGGAGTACTGTGAATGTTGCTGACCTGTGAGACTGACTCGTGGTTAAAATTTTTTAATTATGCATTTATTTTTCCAGAGTAGTAGATTTTATATTGCTTATATTCTCTTCTGATACTGTTGGGAACATAGAACAATGTTATAGTTTTGATCTTTTTAACATTTAAGCTTGACAGGAGGCCTGAGGTAAAAGTGGCTTAAGTAAGATAGGAGTCTGTTTCTCTTTCTCATGAACAGAAAGAAGAAGTAGGAAATCCATTACTAATAATGAGACTCAGCAATCATGAGGAACTCAGGCTCCTTCTCTTAGGTCGGTCCCTCTGCTATCTTTTATTGTGTGTTTTCCTGTTTAAAAATTCTTTGAAATACAGTTGATTTATAATGTTGTGCTAGTTTCAGGTATGTAGTAAAGTGATTCAGTTATATATATATACACACACACACACACACATATATATATTTTTACATTTTCTTCCATCATAGGTTCTTATAAGATATTGAGTATAGTTCCCTGTGCTGTAAAATATGTCCTTGTTGGTTATATATTTGATATATAGTAGTGTGTCTATTTTGGGCTTCCCAATTTTTGCTGGTGGTAAAGAACCTGCCTGCCAATGCAGGACACATAAGAGATGCAGGTTCAGTCCCTGAGTTGGGAAGATCCCCTGGAGGAGGGCATGGTAACCCACTCCAGTATTATTTCCTGGAGAATTCCATGGACAGAAGAGCCTGACGACTATGGTTCATGGTGTCACAAAGAGTCAGACATGACTGAAGTGACTAAGCACACATGCAGTGTGTATATTTTAATCCAAAACTCCTATTTTCCCTCCCTCTCCCTTCCCCTTTGGTAGCCATGAGTTTGTTTTCTATGTCTGTGAGTCTATTTATGTTTTGTGAAGAAGTTCATTTGTATCATTTTTTTTAGATTCCACATATAAGTGATATCATGTGATAGTTGTGTTTGTCTGGCTTACTTCTTTTAGTATCATGATCTCTAGGTCCAACCATGTTACTGCAAATGGTGTTATTTCATTCTTTTTTATGACTAAGAAGCAGAAGATATTAAGAAGAAGTGGCAAGAATACACAGAAGAACTGTACAAAAAAGATCTTCACGACCCAGATAATCACGATGGTGTGATCACTCATCTAGGGCCAAACATCCTGGAATGTGAAGTCAAGTGGGCCTTAGAAAGCATCACTACGAACAAAGCTAGTGGAGGTGATGGAATTCCAGTTGAGCTGTTTCAAATCCTGAAAGATGATGCTGTGAAAGTGCTGCACTCAGTATGCCAGCAAATTTGGAAAGCTCAGCAGTGGCCACAGGACTGAAAAGGTCAGTTTTCATTCCAATCGCAAAGAAAGGCAATGCCAAAGAATGCTCAGACTACCACACAATTGCATTCATCTCACATGCTAGTAAAGTACTGCTCAAAATTCTTGAAGCCAGGCTTCAGCAATACGTGAACTGTGAACTCCCTGATGTTCAAGCTGGTTTTTTAAAAGGCAGAGGAACCAGAAATCAAATTGCCAACATCTGCTGAATCATGGAAAAAGCAAGAGAGCTCCAGAAAAACATCTATTTCTGCTTTATTGACTATGCCAAAACCTTTGACTGTGTGGATCACAATAAACAGTCGAAAATTCTGAAAGAGATGGGAATACTAGACCACTTGACCTGCCTCTTGAGAAACACGTATGCAGGTCAGGAAGCAACAGTTAGAACTGGACATGGAACAATAGACTGGTTCCAAATAGGAAAAGGAGTACGTCAAGGCTGTATATTGTCACCCTGCTTATTTAACTTCTATGCAGAGTACATCATGAGAAACACTGGGCTGGAAGAAACAGAAGCTGGAATCAAGATTGCTGGGAGAAATATCAATAATCTCAGATATGCAGATGATAACACCCTTATGGCAGAAAGTGAAGAGGAAATAAAGAGCCTCTTGATGAAAGCGAAAAAGGAGAGTGAAAAAGTTGGCTTAAAGCTCAACATTCAGAAAACGAAGATCATGGCATCCGGTCCCATGACTTCATGGGAAATAGATGTGGAAACAGTGTCAGACTTTATTTTGGGGGGCTCCAAAATCACCGCAGATGGTGACTGCACCCATGAAATGAAAAGATGCTTACTCCTTGGAAGAAAAGTTATGACCAACCTAGATAGTATATTCAAAAGTAGAGACATTACTTTGCCAACTAAGGTCCGTCTAGTCAAGGCTATTGTTTTTCCAGTGGTCATGTATGGATGTGAGAGTTGGACTGTGAAGAAGGCTGAGCACCGAAGAACTGATGCTTTTGAACTGTGGTGTTGGAGAAGACTCTTGAGAGTCCCTTGGACTGCAAGGAGATCCAACCAGTCCATTCTGAAGGAGATCAGCCCTGGGATTTCTTTGGAAGGAATGATGCTAAAGCTGAAACTCCAGTACTTTGGCCACCTCATGCGAAGAGTTGACTCATTGGAAAAGACTCTGATGCTGGGAGGGATTGGGGGCAAGAGGAGAAGGGGACAACAGAGGATGAGATGGCTGGATGGCATCACTGACTCGATGGACATGAGTCTGAGTGAAGTCTGGGAGTTGGTGATGGACAGGGAGGCCTGGTGTGCTGTGATTCATGGGGTCGCAAAGAGTCAGACATGACTGAGCGACTGAACTGAACCAACTGAACTGAACTGAAGTAATGTTCAATGATATATATATTACATCTTCTTTATCCATTCATCTGTCAACGGACTCTTAGATTGCTTCCATGTTTTCACTAATGTCAGTGGTGCTGCAATGAACTTTGGGGTTCATGTATCTTTTTAAATTATGTTTTTCTCCATATATGTGCCCAGGGATGGCATTGCAGGATCATAGAGTAGCTCTATTTTTAGTTTTTAGTGACCTCCATGGGCTTCCCTGGTATCTCAGATGGTAAAGCGTCTGCCTACAATGCAGGAGACCCAGGTTCAATCCCTGGGTCGGGAAGATCCCCTGGAGAAGGAAATGGCAACCCACTCCAGTATTCCTGCCTGGAGAATGTCATGGATGGAGGAGCCTGGTGGGCTACAGTCCATGGAGTCGCAAAGAGTTGGACACAACTGAGCGACTCCACTTCACTTCACTTCACTTCACTTATACTGTTCTCCATGGTTTTTGTACCAGTTTATATCCCCACCAGCGTCCCTGGTGGCTTAGAGGGTAAAGCATCTGTTTGCAATGCAGGAGACCCGGGTTCGATCCCTGGGTCGGGAAGATCCCCTGCAGAAGGAAATGGCACCCCACTCCAGTACTCTTGCCTGGAAAATCCCATGGACAGAGGAGCCTGGTAGGCTGCAGTCCATGGAGTCACAAGGAGTCGGACACGACTGAGTGACGACACCTATATCCCCACCAGCAATGCAGGAGGGTTCCTTTTTCTCCACACCCTCTCCGGCATTTATTATGTGTAGATTTTTTGATGTTGGCCCTTCTGAATGGAGGGAATGAGGTGATATCTTAAATAGTAAAGAAGAATGAGGGGGCACACAGATCTATACGCTGTTTCTCATTCATCTGCTCTGACGTGTGTATGTACGCCAACCTGCACAGGTGTGGTGCCAAATTTTGATCTGTGAGCAAAAGTTATTAATCTCTGTGTAACTGTGTATATAGGTCTACAGCGTTGTCACTTAGAACACTAAATGTATGCGGCATGTGTATGCCAGGTACACCTGCATTAGATGAGTCTAGGATGATATGAGGAGCCGCTTTTGACCATCCAGGCTTTATCTGTCGTCAAATGACAGACTGGTTCAAAATTGGCAAAGGACTATGTCAAGGCTGTATACTGTCATCTTACTTATTTACTTATGTGCAGAGTACATCATGTGAAATGCCAGGCTGGATGAAGCTTAATCTGGAATCAAGATTGCTGGGAGAAATATTAACAATCTCAGATATACAGATGATACCACTCTAATGGCAGAAAGCAAAGAGAAACTAAAGGGCCTCTTCATAAGGGTGAAAGAGGAGGGTGAAAAAGCTGGCTTAAAACTCAGCATCAAAAACCTAAGATCACTGCATCCAGTCCCATCACTTTATGGCAAATAGAAGGAGGAAAAGTGGAAACAGTGACAGATTTTATTTTCTTGGGCTCCAGAATCACTGCAGTTGGTGACTGAAGCCATGAAATTAAAAGATGCTTGTTCCTAGGAATGAAAGATTTGACAAACCTAGACAGTGTATTAAAAACAGATGTATCACTTTGCTGACAAAGGTCCATATAGTCAAAGCTATGGTTTTTCCAAGTCTTGTATGGATGTGAGAGTTGGACAATAAAGAAGGCTGTGCACTGAAGAACTGATGCTTTGAATAGTTATGCTGAAGAAGACTCTTGAGAGTCCTTTGGACTGCAAGGAGATCCAACCAGTAAATCATAAAGGAAATCAACCCTCAGTATTCATTGGGAGGATTAATGCTGAAGTTCCAGTACTTTGGCCATGTTATGCAAAGAGCTGACTTATTGGAAAACACCCTGATGCTGGGAAAGATTGAGGGTAGGAGAAGGGGACAACAGAGGACAAGATAGTTGGATGGAATCATCAGCTCAATGGACATGAGTTTGTGCAAACTCTGGGAGATAGTGAAGGACAGGGAAGCCTGGCTTGCTGCAGTCTATGGGGTTGCAGAGTTGGACATGACTGAGCAGCTTAACAACAATAACAACAATCATCAACATAGGGCTTCTATCTTCCACCAGTACTCTCAAATTCCAGCCAGTAGGAATGGGAGGAGAGGATGAGAGGGGTACAGTCCTTCCCTTTCCTGGAAGGATCAAGAATTTGTACACATTATACATGTGGATCTTTTTTCTTTTTATAGAATTTTCTCTTACAGTCATACTTCTATATTGATTACATCTAAGATGATTACATCTAAATCTTTATTCTTTATTGTCCAACTCTCACATCCATACAAGACTCGGTAAAACCATAGCTTTCACTATATGGACATTTGTCA
The DNA here is from genome assembly GCF_014754425.2 of Oryx dammah. Taxonomy (NCBI): domain Eukaryota; kingdom Metazoa; phylum Chordata; class Mammalia; order Artiodactyla; family Bovidae; genus Oryx; species Oryx dammah. The sequence goes on from NW_024070187.1 coordinate 61,010,646, forward strand.
GCAAAGTGATATATCTGTTTTTAATATACTGTCTAGGTTTGTCAAAGCTTTCATTCCAAGGAAAAAGACTTTTACAGTACTTGCTATATTTCATGATTATAAACATCATAATATACATTTTGAAATATGTAAATCTTTAAATGTATTTAAAGATAAGTATTTCAGTGTTTAATAGTGTAAATTATTGTCTGAATTTTTAATGATTTCTTTACATTATGTTATCAGAATTGGGAAGTCAGATTATGTTATCAAATTTTGTAAATAGTGCCACTTTGCTTTTTAAAAAATTAAAATGAATGCTCTTATCACCTATATCTGAGAGTGTCTATTACTAACTTACTAGTGTTTGCTTTTCTCATGAAGTTTTTGAAGTTTAGAAAATTTCTTCATTCTAAGTGAAGTAAATATTTACTATCTATCTGTAGCTTTTTCCCTTTTCTTTTTTTTCTTAAGGAATCTTATTAGATATTTATATATAATTTTTCTTCTGTTAAATTTGTTGCTTATATCCAATATATTACATCTTTTTAATTTAGCTATATTGAAAGAAATATAAATGTTTATGTAGCCAAATTTATTAATTATAAATTATGTGACTTTTTCATTGTTTTTAAGTATATAAGATATTCCTCATCCTGAGATGCAGAGATTGAAGACATATTCACCTTCATTGTCTTCTAATTTATATTTCTTTTTAACTTGGTTTATGATATGAGGTAAGGCTCTAAATCCATATATTTTCTCCAAATAGCAAACTGTGAACTCTTGCTATTTATTAATCATTTTCACGTACATCAATTTGTACTATTTCATTCTGTAGATATACCAAGAAAAAATAATATGTATTTTCAACCTATTATTCTATCTTATTGCTGTCAGAAATGTTTTTGTAGCAGAAGATTTGTATATGATGAGAAATTTTGTAGGTTGTATTTTTTTATGTCCTTACAGCACAGTTAGTCCCATTTTGAGCCTGGAGACAGATAAAAGCATTTACTTTTTTTTTTTAACCATGTGAATTTAGAAAGTGCTTTTCTACATGTATGGCCTGTGGGCACATCAGACTCAGTATGGCCAAAAGAAAGATATTATTCATGACTCCATTACAATTCTCCTCTTCTGATGTTTCCTAGTGTGGTTAATGGCATAGCTTTCATTCAGTCTGCCTAGCCTCAAACCCCAGCATCATTTCTGACTTTTCCCTCTCTATTTCACTCCACGTGCAGGTATTCCCTAGTGTTTTCTAACTCTGTCCTAAAGTACCAGTGGAATCAGTTCTTTCCCTCAGGTTATCACTGCCTCTGCTCTCAGGGCTGTGCCATCTCACTGCTGGATAACTGAGAGCAGCTTCAGGTTCTTGCCTCCAGCTTGTTTTCCCTTAGCATAGGTACCGCTTATCTCACAGGATTACAGATTCAGGTGTTGCAGGAAGGGGGACCCCATCCATGGCCTGAGAGTGGGTTCTTGTCTAACCCTTGGAAATGAATTGTCTGAGGAGATACATGAGCTGAAAAAGCAAGAGACTTTGTTGGAAAGGGTGCCCAGGCGGAGAGCAGCTGAGTAAGCGAACCGAGGAGGACTGCTCTGCCTCATGTCTCACAGTCTCTTTCTTTGCCCAGTCATTCTGATTCAGGATCCTTCTTGGTGGCACACACATTGTTCAGCTAAGATGGATGCCAGTGAGAAGGATTCTGGGAGGTAGGAAGACATGCGGTGCCTCCTTTTGACTTTCCTTGAACTCTTTGGTTGGTGATGGGTTAGTAATCCTGTGTTCTTTACCAGGACCTCCTGTTATAAAATAACTCATGCAAATGATTTGGATGGTGCCTGCCAGGGTAAGCGGTTCAATCAGTGTGTTTCCCCTAACACAGGCACCTCATTTCTTCTGTTCTTAATCTTTGGGTGGCTTTATATTATCTTGAGAATAGACTTTAAGCTCATTAGCATGATATTTACAGCTGAACAAAAGGTAGATCTTCAACTTTTCCTTTTCAACTCCCTCATTCCTGGTCACCCGTGAACCTTGTGTTTCTGTCCCTTTTATTTTCAAATGTTTATTTCCCTTGGGCTGTTTTACTTATCAATGCCTTTCTCACTCTGTTTCCATAATCCTCACTCTAAGTCTCAGGGCAAATATCACTGACTCTGGAAAACTCTCTTTATTCAGTCAAACTTAATTGTGCTGTACTCTGTGTTCCTGTTGAATTTGTGTACACATTTATCATAGCCCAGATTTCTTTCTGAATTATTTAAGATGCAGTATATCTGGTGAAACTTTACATTTTAAGGGAACCAAAGTGGCCATTTGTCTTTGTAGACAGAATATATAGCAGATTTTCTTAGTTTGGCATGATGGGCTTGTGAAAGCAAGCTAAAGGAGATAAAACTTTAAAAACCAAAGCAGAAGGGATAACTGCAGCCTCTTCAGAGGTCTGACCTAGCAAGGATGACTTAGCAGCCAAAGGTGAGGATCCATCTTCAATAGTGATGCCAGGAAGTGGGGACAAAAGTAATGAAAATTATAAACCGAGGCTCACAACTCACGACCTCATTGATAAACTGATCGAACTCTCTAATTTTGTCTTGTGTACTTCAAAGTTTCCTCTTTGAACCAAGTAAATAGCTCTGCCCCCAGATTTCTGCTGGAGAAAATGCTTAGGTAATTCAGGCATGGGGCAATTGGATTATTAAAAGTGTGACCGTATTTGTACTACAAGCTGGATAGGCGTGTTATCCAGGTTACACTTGGTTGCTTCTCTGCAACCACAGTGTAAATATCTGCAAATTGGGGGTCTTGTTGAATAATCTTTTTACCTCCCTGGTGATGACAACAGTGATTTGAACAATGTAAATATTTGAACTGAACTGTTTCTACCCCATGTTTATTTTAATGTTTATAGCTGTAATCATAAAACATTTAACATTTTAAAGTTTTGTAACAGGGAGGAGCTAATGTAGACTCCATGTTGGATCTGTTTCTTCAACTTTAACCCTTATTTTTCCCGTTTTTGTTATTATAACCATGCATAATGGCCTGCCTTAGAGAACCCTGCCCACTTGGCCTGAACTAAAGCGCCTTTGTTTAGCTCACAAGGAGATAATCTGACCCTGCCCATCTATGAATGAATGTAAGGAAAAGAAACTAACATATTCCCTGCCTGCTGCTTGCCATTCTAGAAGACATTTGCAAGAATGAAATGGTCTTTTTACGTTGTTCCCTCACCTCCCCCGATCTCTGATCCCTAAAAGAACCTGGCATCTTGAGATGGTTATTTTGAGATGATAGTCTGACATCTTCTTGGTCAGCCGGCTTCTCAAATAAAGTCATATTCCTTGCCTCAACACCTCATCTTTCAGGTTCGTAGGGCTATCGTGTGGTGAGTGGAGCAAGCTTGGACTTGGTAACGATTTTATTTACAAATATTTTGCATTTGTAAATATTCCTATAGAAGATATGGGTTACCTGGAATAAAATGAGAAACAGCGCTGCCTCAGCTTTTTGGGATCTCAAGCTGTAGTTACTACTTTAATAAATTCAGTCACTATTGAAGTATGTCATTAGCATTATAATAAAACCCAGAGAGATACAGCATCATGACATTTTTTAAAAAGCTATTTTGTCTACCTAGATTGGTGCTGGAGAAGATTGCCCCACACAATCAATTCCCAGTTCTCTAACTGACAGGTTTGGCAAATTTGCTTGGTATTGCTCTTTTATGTAGAAATTGGTTACTCTCCATCTCAATTTAAAGTATCATTTTTCTTGTTTAGAGAAGAGGTCTCTAAGTGCACCCCTGCTACTGGAGAATGAGTATGCTGACCACCTGTAATTTAGAATTTATAACTGCTCCTAGGGACTTGTGCTGGCTCAGCCTTTCCCTCCAAGTCTTCAAAGAATCTTTTGTGCCAAGCCCACATGGTTTCTATTGTTAGTTCCCTTTCCCTACTAATGTCTGTTTATGTGCAAGGAGGTTCAGTGAATTGTTTTGAGTTTGAATTTTCATGCCCTGTATGAAACCATGTGTTTTATAATCTAATGGGAAATACACAGAGTATGTAGTTGTTTAACTGAAAGTTGAAAGAATTTTTGTTAAAATACAGAGATATTTCATAAGGAAAGTTGTGTTGATTTATCTACATGTCTCTATATAGGTAAGGAAGTGTGTATGCATATATACATCTATCTATTTATCTATTGGGCTTCCCTGGTGGCTCAATGGTAATGAAGCCACCTGCCAATGCAGGAGACACAGGTTCAATCCCTGAGTGGGGAAGATCCCCTGGAGGAGAGCATTATAACCCACTCCACTATTCTTGCCTGGGAAATCCCATGGACGGAAGAGCCTGGTGGGCTACATTCCATGGGGTCACAAAGAGTCAGACATGACTTGGCAACTAAACAAATTTATCATCTGTACACTGTCTTCTACTGGTGTGCTCATACGTGTTTAACAATAGGCTCTCTAGGAAAAATCAAACAAACAAACAAAAACTCTTGTTTTTAAGTTTTGCCTATTTCCACAGCATAAATTCTCCCACCATGGCTCATTTTAAGCTACTGATAAGACATTGTTGAATACAGAGCTGGGAAGTGATATAAAGAACATTTTTATTTAATATTTTCACCATACAGAAATAGTAACTGTAAATAACTTCAAGAGCATAGATAAGTGCAAAATATAGCAAAAGTACTAGGAAGCAGTCAGTTTTGAGTATTTGCTGCTGCTGCTGCTACTGCTAAGTCACTTCAGTTGTGTCCGACTGTGTGACCCCATAGATGGCAGCCCACCAGGCTTCCCCATCTGTGGGATTCTCCAGGCAAGAACACTGGAGTGGGTTGCCATTTCCTTCTCCATTGCATGAAAGAGAAAAGTGAAAGTGAAGTCGCTCAGTCATGTCCGACTCTTCGCGACCCCATGGACTGCAGCCTTCCAGGCTCCTCCGTCCATGAGATTTTCCAGGCAAGAGTACTGGAGTGGGGTGCCATTGCCTTCTCCTTGAGTATTTGCCATCTTTGTTCTAATGCCACTTGTTTACTGTAAGTTTATGTAATTTAGTTTTTTGTAATTAATGTACTTAAGAACTGCTTGCAGAATTCCTGAAAATTTGGCAGCTGGCTCTTGCAAGCTGGTATAGAGTCTCTGACACAATAAACACTGAATCTATTTCTATCCATGTCTTCCTTTTTCTGAGAAGGGTAGGCCCCTGTGACTGGAGATCTTTGTTGAACTTTGTGGTAAGGGGTTAAATAAATAGGTCTGGAGGAAGAAGCAGGAGTAAACTGCAGAGTGTAATAAAGTGTGGAAACTTTTGTGTGTGGTGTGGGTGGGTGCTAGAATCATGGGGTATGGGAGGAAAGGTTTTACCTTTATTTTTATGGGATCATCATCTTTCATGTTGCCAGAGGAAAATGACTGAAGTCTTTAGGAATGTGTTCATTGCAGAAAACATGGTAGTTTGCCACAGTATATTAGTTCTAAATCGCCTTTTCCATTTCTTTTGTGAAATCTTTGGTAAAATCTGCACTGCTCGGTGGGCTTCCCGGGTGGCGCTAGTGGTGAAAATCCATCCTCCAATGCAGGAAACAGAAGAGATGCGGGTTTGATGCTTGGGTTGAAGGTCCCCTGGAGGAGGGCATGGCAACGCACTCCAGTATTCTTGCCTGGAGAATCCCACGGACAGAGGAGCCCGGTGGGCTACAGTCCATAGAATCACAGTGTCGGACATGACTGAAGCAACTTAGCTTGCAAGCACTCATGTTGCTTAGTGATGTCTTTGGTGAGGATGGATTCTTCTTGGAGAGGGAAATAATACAGGGTTCTATATCAAAGTTGATGTACAGCAAGAACTGAGACTGCTTTTTGGGTTACATGAAATATTTGAAAGTAATGCATCAAAGACTAAAATTAAATCACATTAGTTGAAGTGCAGAATCATTTGTTAAAGTCTAAACTGTAAGCAGCACAGCATGGTGCTTCAGTGTATAGATTATATAGCCTGGCTTTTTGAGTTTGATTATAGATTCTACCCACTTATTATCTGTGTGACTTTGGTCAAGTTATATAATATCTCTCTGTTTCTTTTTTTTTTTTAGCTCTAAAACAGGAATTTTTAATAATACACATTGTATTGGTTTGAGATTAAATGAGTTATATGTAAAATACTTAGAATGATTCCTGGCATACTATAAATTATAGGATTAGCTATTTAATTGGCCTAGGGATTTAGGAATATGATTAATTAGAATATAATATATATGAGTATTATTCATGCTGGGTTTCTGAGGGGTCTTAATAAGATTCTCTTCCCTGTTTGAGTTCTGTACTGAGGCATATGAAACAAGAGTGATAAAGATGGAATAATCAAAACATTACCATTATTACTGATAGTGCTGATAAAGAAAAATAACACTTGCATTTGTCAGCCAGTGGACTTCCTAATCCACAAATTTAAAATTAGGCAGATTTACCCAGCCATTGGCAGCCCTGGAAATCTGCAACCATCCTGTTTAGGGTCAGATCTTTTTATCATACTGCGGAAAAGTGAAATAGCGCACACTCTGCCTAAGGGTGCACTGGCATTCAGAGAAAAGGGGAAGGGAAAAGACTGGGCTCTATGAGCCTAATTTCTGCTTCCACATTCATCAGTCAAATCAATTTAGTCCTTTGTCAGTGGTTCCATGGGTACGCAGCAGAGAGAAGCCAGGATTATCCCATAACTGGAGCTCCTTCCACATGGTGGGAAATAATAGGAAAAGCCTTTCCCTTTGTACCACTCTTCAACCAGTAACCCAGAAACTGCTTCTGGTGTTTTTAACAGAGGACTTTTAATTTGGTTACTCAGGTCTTGAAGGGGTTGAGAGACTCAACTGGGGATGGTGAGATAACGCAGGGATTTGTAGTAGCAGGAAGACATCGCCTACCTTCATCTAAGGGAAGAGATGCCCTTAGCAAAGCCCAGGGGCTGGAATTACCCAAAAGAAGCTGAAACCCTGTCCAGGGGGAGCTGGAGCCATAGAGACACTGCCTGAGGTGGAGAGGCAGTGGGGGAAATAGTCTGGTCTCTCCTCCCCAGCCTCACATCTGTCTCTAGACCACAAAAGAGTTCTGAAGTGTCGTGGAGGTTGCCATGGCAGGAAGCAGCTAGGGCGGAGGGCACAGTGGGCAGAGGCTGGGATTACTAAAATCTAGAGTCCTAGAGGACACACCCTGGAGAACCAAAACTCAGACCTCTGAGGAGGGGCTGCTGCTCAGCAGGTTCTGGTGTTTCTGAGCTCAGAGCAAGGCAGGAAGAGGTGTTGCCTGGCTGCTGCTAGAGTTTCAGGCTGGGGTGGGATTTGATAAAACTGGCTCTTCAAGTATTGGGAAAAAATGCCAGCTGGATTCGACTGCTACTTCAAGAAAGAACTGCACTCTGGGTGGAGAAACACTTTGGTGATGTTCACAGGAATAGGAAGCAGAGAGGAAAGATCAAGTCTCCTCTTTCTCCTACAGCCTTGCTGCCTCCTACTCATGCCCAATATGTATAATTATAAGTTGTCAAGTGGAAGTCTCAGGGAGTAGATACCATGCAAAACTATCTTGCTCAATAAGAGGGACTTCCCTGGTAGCTCATCTGGTAAAGAACCTGCCTGCAATGCAGGAGACCCTGGTTTGATTCCTGGGTTGGGAAGATCCCCTGGAGAAGGGATAGGCTAGCCACTCCAGCATTCTTGGGCTTCTCTGGCTCTGCTAGTAAGAATCAGCCTGCAATGAGGAAGACCTGGGTTCGATCCCTGGGTTGGGAAGATCCCCTGAGAAGGGAAATGTTACCCACTCCAGTATTCTGGCCTGGAGAAGTCCATGGACTATGTAGTCCATGGGGTCACAAAGAGTCAGACATCTTGCTCAATGAGGGACCCCCTCTATTTTTTTCATGACATGCTTTATTTTTTCTTTGCATTCTCAAGTGGATGAGATTTTGATCTGAAAATTCACCTGGAATGCTCTGCACACACCCCTCACCCTACCTCCCTGAAGCTATAATTGCATGTTAAGTTTTATTTTTAGGAAACCACCCATTTTATTTGATTTACTTAGCTATTCCCAAAGAAAAAGCAACAAAACCTCCCCAGATAAACCAAAACTCCCTCAAACCTAGAATATTTGTTACATTATTCTTAAGCCAAACCAAGTTGTTAACAGGGTGAAGAGTCATTATACAAACTGTTCATGAAAATTATATGAAACCACTCTAAAAACATCATTAGGGCAATTCCATTTGTGATTCGTATTACTGAGTACAAATAACTGATGAAACTTATTGATCCACTATTCATCCCACGGTGGTAGTTCTTAGGGATCCCCTCTCTTTTTTAAAGGGAATCATCCCCACGGACATGCAATGGACTGGAAAGTCTTTTTCCAGTAGAGTGTTCTTGGCCCTGCTCTGCCTATCTCCATTTCCTTCTATTAGAGGTCTTCTAGATAAGGTATGTCTGGATTTCCTTGGAACCACAAACTTGCTCCTAAAGGTAAGAATTTTCAGGAAAGTTACAGGCAAGTAATTTAGTCTTGTGATTTTCTATGCGTGTGATTATGTCTTGTGATTTTTTATGAGTATACACATCCAGTATGGGGTTGATCTTTGGAAGGGCTTCCCTAGAGGCAGTCAGAGAGCAGGGTCTTGACAGTATTTCTGTGGTTGCCATTTCTTCCTGTGAGAGAGGATGCTCCCTGAGTATATCTGATCTGAAACTAACCCCGTGATAAACTAGTATTTGCTTTTGTCATTTGCTCGATGTCTCTGCCCCATTGCTATAAATTCTAGTAAATCAGTCCTAAAAAACAAATTGACAAATGATGTGACTAGAAAATTTATAAAAGAGGATGTACTAATAGAAAGTGAGTGGTGTTTAACCTAACTAAAAAAATACATTTTAAAAAAGGGAATATTATTTTCTGTTTATTAAACTTATAAAGATTTAAAAGTAATAATACTCAGTGCTTATGAAAGTTGTAATATAGACTGTCTCAAGTATTGCTTGAAGATAAATGTATACATGTTTAGGAAGAATTTTAGCAATATGTATTAAATTTTCAGATATTCTTGTATATCAGTTCAGCTACTCCAATTCTAAGCTATTTTTAAAAGACTCTATTGAAGTGTAGTTGATTTAAAATGTGGTAGTTTCAGGTGTAAGCTTTATAAATAATGATTCAGTATATATATGTGCTGTTCTTAGCTGCTCAGTCATGTCCAACTTTTTGTGACCCATAGTAGCTTATCCATTCCCTAGGTGCTCTTCCTGGAATTGAACCAGGGTCTCCTGCATTGCAGGTGGATTCTTTACCAGCTGAGCTACCAAGGAAGCCCAATATACATACACACACACACACATATATATATTTACATATATATATTTACATATATATATATATACTTTTCAAGATTCTCTTCTCTTAGAAGTTATTACAAAATATTCAGTTTAGTTCCCTGTGCTATACAGTAGGTCCTCATTGGTTATCTATTTTATATATAGTAGTGTACATTTGTTAATCATAAACTCCTCTGGTTACTTCCTTTGTCCTCTGGTAACCAAAGTTTGTTTATGTTTGTGGGTCTATTTCTGTTTTGTATAAAAGTTATTTTGTATTTTTTTTAATGATATAAGCAGTATCATATGATATTTGTCTTTTTCTCTCTGGCTTACTTCACTTAGTATGATAATCTTTAGGCCCATCTGTGTTGCTGCAAATGGCATTCATTCTTTTTTATGCTGAGTAATATTTCATTGTCTAAATATACTACATCTTCTTTAACTATTCATCTGTTGATGGACATTTAGTTTGTTTGGATGTACTGACTATTGTAAATAGTGCTGCAATGAACATTGGGTTGCGTGTATCTTTTTGAATTATGGTTTTCTTTGGATATATGCTCAGGAATGGGATCTGCTTGCAGTTTTTTAAGGAACTTCCATACTGTTCTCCATAGTGGCTATACCAAGTTAACATTCCCACCAAGAAGGTTCCTTTTATCCACACACTCTCCAGCATTTATTATTTGTAGACTTTTTGATGACATCCATTCTGACAAAGAAGTGATAGCTCATTGTAATTTTGATTTGTATTTCTCTAATAATTCATTATTTTGAGCATCTTTTCATATCCTTTTTGGTCATTTGTATGTCTTCTTTGAAGAAATATATCTTAGATCATCTATCCATTTTTTGATTGGGTTGGTTTTTTTAATATTGAATTGTTTGCCTGTTTTAGAGATTAATCTTGTGTTGGCTATATCATTTGCAAATATTTTCTCCCATTCTGTATGTTGTCTTTTCATTTTGTTTATAGTTTCTATCGCTTTGCAAAAGCTTTTAGGTTTTACCTATTTTATTCTACTTCTGTTGATCCTGAAGAAACAATCCTTAATATAGAAAAATCTACCTATAAAGCTTGTGGTTTAAGCATTATTTGTCAGTATGAACTCTTATAAGTAACTTAATTCTTCAACTCTAGGGAAAGTGTGAATATATTGTGGCACATTCACACAATGGATGCAAATATGAAAATTATGCAATATAAAAATTATGGTATTACTACAATTTTGTATTTCAAAGTAAAGACTATTGTTTTAATGTTAAGAGAATAAATAAAAATTGTATATACAACATATTATCTTTACTATGAAAAAAGCCTACAAAATGGGAGAAAATATAGGAAAGATTTTTAAGAATGATTACCGCTGAATATGAATGATTAGTATTTTCTTTTACATATTTTTCTGTATTTTAGACATATCTTACCATCTATATATATTACTTTCATGACCAAGAGGGAATTGAACAATTTAAGAAAAAGTTTAAACATTTTTCTTATAACAACTACTTTGATTTGCTCTTTAGAGAAGATTTTCCAACTGCTGTTAATTTTCATCTTTAAAAACATCAAGCTACTGTATTTAAATCTTTTTGAGGTCCTAGGTTTCAAAGGTAGGGTGAAAAACAGAGGAATTTGGTGCAACATTATTTTTCCCAATTTTCATCATGACAATGCATTTATAACAGACAATTTTCTGTTCTTTGGAAAACTAGGTATAGTACATTAGAAACAGATTTCTCTCTGGTGTCTCAGAACATTTTCTGCTGTTCAAGCAATGATGTTGTATTATTAGTCTTTTTGATATGTCTTTCCTTTTTACAGTTAGATTTTCCTATTGTGTGTGTGTGTGTGTGTGTTTTGTTTTGTTTTGGTAAAATCTGCACTTCTGTTGAAGACTAGGTAGATACAACATGCCTGCTGGCTGTGGAACAGTGTGTGAAGGACTCGGAAATAGGTAGAATGAAAAATATTAATACCAGGCATGTGAGAGCATACACTTGGCCTCTTTTGTGCCTTATGAAAGTTGCCTGAGTGCCTTGGGCCCATGTCTGTGAAAAATTACAAGCTAGTGGTGTGTGTCATCTCATGTATACATTAAGGAAATGTTATTTAATACTCTGGTCCTATTTCCATTTTGTATACATATGTATATAAAATCTTTAAATTGTATTTATTTCTGACTGTTGAAGTGATTCATGCTCATTATTTTAAACATGGGGAACATATATACTAGTTTTCTATTGCTTCAACAACAAATAATTGTAAACCTAATGACAATGCAAACTTAGTACCATAAATTCTAGAGATCTGAGATCCATAGGGCTCACTGGGCTAAAATGTAGGAGTTGGCAGGACTGTTATCTTTTGGGAGGTTCTACAGCATCACCGACTTAGTGGACATGAGTTCGAGCAAGCTCTGGGAGATGGTGAAGGACAGGGAAGCCTGGCATGATGCAGTCCATTGGGTTTCAAAGAGTTGGACACGACTGAGTGACTGAACAATGAATTGAGGGCAAAATCCATTTTCTTACTTTTCCTGACTTTTGTAGGCTGCGTGCTCTCCTTTGTTCATTGTCCCCTGCTACCTTCCCCACCAGTAATGGCCAGTTGAGTCTTTCTCACATGGCATCGAAACTGAGGAGAGCTCTGGTTCTTTATGTTTTGGCACGGAAAGAACTCAGTGAGAGGAAAATGATAGATAAGAAGTGATTTATTAGAATAGGACACTTGTGAGGTTTCCAGGCAGGTGAGCGAGAGGATGCTGCCCCATGAACTTACAGCTGTATAATTAAAGGATAAGTGCGGGAGGAACAGAAGACCACTTTTTTCCTCATTCTGGAGCACATGTCAGACTTCCATCATGAGTTCCTTCTCCACGTCAGGTGGTGGAGTTTTCTTGTCCCCAGTATGGTCAAACCAGGACTGTCATGGTGCAATTGAAATAAGCAAAAAAGCAGTAACATATACTAAAATAAGGGAAATCATCTCAGGTTTCAGTATAATGTCACCTTTCCATTATATTTTTGTTTTTCGTGTGTGAGAAGGAGCATGTTCTAGGAATCATTTACTTACTGACCTCACTGGGCAGCTTGCAGGTGGCATTCTACCACTGTTTTTTCGTTTGGGCCATGTTTCATGCTCTGCTGCATGGTTTTATTATCAGGCAAGCCTGCTTTCTTAAACAATTATTCACTTACAGGGCTCTCCCATACTTTTTTCTTTACTTATGATCCCTTAGTGGGATTAATTAACTATTATCTATTTAAACACCTACTTCAACCCTTTACTCTGTCTCTATCAGCATTGCACTGACCCTGACTCTTCAGCTTCCCTTTACCACATTTAAGGGGTCTTGTGATATTGAGTCTGCTGATAATCCAGGAGACTCTCCCTATTTAGTGTCAACTATTAGCCACCTCCTTAATTCTATCTGCCACCTTAATTCGTCTTGGTCACGTAACCTAAAATATTCATGGATTCCAGTATTTCAGACCCAGATATCTTTCAGTTGCAGGGAAGGGGGCATCATGCTGCTTTCTACATAGGAGTTCCAGAAAGGTAAAAATATATAAACAAAATCCTTAACTCAGTCACTCAAAGGTAACTTGCTGCAATTTGGGAAAATGTTTTACCTTATAACTTCCTGAAATCATGACCTAATTGATTTAAATACTTAATGGGAACTCAGAATATTTCTTGATTAAATACTATATATTCTCAAACTTAGAATATATGGGAATATTCCCCAAAATATCTCTTTATTACTACTAAAGTTAATTACTGTTAGTAGACTCTGATGTGTTCTTATAGGTTATTAATGTAAATATATGTCCGCTAACATTGTTCCTTGTTCTGCACCTGGTCCTTACCTTATCCCACAGTGATGATGGGCACAGAGGTAATGACTAATATTTGTTGAGTACTTACTTTGTGCCAGACATTGTAACAAGTGTAATACATTTAGTCTTTGCAACTCTAACAGTAGGTACTATTTTTATTTTTAAGATGCAGAACCTGAGACATTGAGAAGTTAAGTCGTTTACCCATGGTCACCCACCTGGTAAATTAAAAGCTGGGGTTTCAGCCCAGATAGTCTGACTTCAGAACCCTCATGCTTAATTTCTATTCTCTATTTTATTCCCGGTCTTATATGATAAGCACATTAGTTGCTAATTTAAAGAGTTGGTGACAATTTCTTGGTCATCTCTAAAAATCCCTTATGTAAAAGTGAGCACATCCATAATAACCTGCCTCAAAAGGTCATGTGTTTCTGAGGAAGTGTCTCTAACACCCTTGGTTGGCTGCCCAGGAGCTATACCCAACAGCCCTTCCCAAAAGCTTTCTCCCTTTCCAGTGCCCTCAGTAGAGCTGGCAAAGCAGGAACTTGCTTTCACAACCTCTGGGTAGCAAGGAGTAGCTATGTGACTCAGTTCTACCCTGAGAGAATGTGGGAAAATTTTCTGAGAGACTTCCTGGCAATGTTTCTTTCCTGATGACATGACGAAGGCCAGCCAGGGAACTTCTCTTTCATTTCTCCTTTCCGATGCCTTGCCTCACACGGGACATGGCCACAGGGAAATATGATATTCAGAGCTGAGGTAGACCTTTTGCAGTCAGTCAGGGGTGACTAAGAGAATTTCAGAGATTTTGACATAACCCCTGATGCTGTGGAGTTACCTAACTTGGGACCAGCCATCTCCAGACTTCTTAAGCAAAACAATAAGCCCTGGTGAGTCAGATTTTTCTATTACTTGCGGCCAAACACAGCCTGACTAACACAGAACTCAATACTGTGGTTCAAGAGAAGACATCCAGAGTGTATAGTAATATCAATGCCCTGCCCTTTAAAAAAAATTAGTTTTTATTGGAGTATAGTTGCTTAAAAATGTGTTGTGTTAGTTTCTACTGTACAACTAAGTGGATCAGCCATACATATAAATGTTGTTGTTTAGTCACTAAGCAGTGTCTGACTCTTTTGCAACCTCACGTGCCTGGCTTCTCTCTCCATGGGATTTTCCAGGCAAGAATACTGGAATCAGTTGTCATTATAGCTCTTTCCTTTTGAACTTCCCTTCCATTCAGGTCACCACAGTGCTTTAAGTAGAGTTCCCTGCCCTATACAGTATGTTCTCATTTGTTATATATTTTACCCATAGTATAAATAGTGTATATGTATCAATCCCAATCTCCCAATTCATTCCACCCACCCACTTCTCCCCCACCCCCAGCTACTGCTCTGTGGTTCTTTTTCTTTTTTTTTTTTAAGGATTTTATTTATTTATTTTTATTGCTGGTTGCCCTGGGTCTTTGTTGCTTTGCTCAGGATTTCTCTAACTGCGCTGAGTTTCATTGCGGTGTGCGGGCTTCTTATTGTGGTGGCTTCTCTTGTTGCATAAAGGCTTTAGGGGCGCAGTCTTCTGTAGTTGTAGCACGTGGGTTCAGTAGTTGCAGCTCATGGGCCCAGTTGCTCCTTGGAATGTGGAATCTTCCTGGACCAGGAATCAAATCTGTGTCCCTTGCACTGGCAGGTAGATTCTTATCCACTGTGACACCAGGGAAGCCTGTGCCCTGCATTTCAAGAGGGATATGAACAAATTTGTCATACAAGAGAGCACCCTATATGGAAGGGGTTTTGAGACCTTGTTATAGAAATGGGGAGGAATTATCCTGGAAATGATCCGGGGGTTGGGGGGTGATGAATATAAGTGTCACGTGCCTCTGGTAAAGCTCTGAGAGCTCTGAGAGCTCTCTGGTAAATTGAAAACATGTCTGCAGATTCTTCCCATCCCTGTGTACATCACTTTACAAGGTGATGTTTCTTCTTAGTAGAAGTAAAAGTAAAAAGTGGTAATGTTTTTTCTCATCCCTTGAATGTCTGCTAGGCTGTGTGACTGATTTCCCAGGGCTGCCATAACAATCTACCACAAACTAGGTCACTTAAAACAAGAGAGACCTTTTATCTCATAGCTTTGGAGGCTAATGTCTGAAATCAAGTTATTGGTGGGACCGTATTCTCTCTGAAGGCTCCATGTGAGAATCTATTCCATGCCTTTCTCTTAGCTTCTGATACTAATGGCAATCCTTGATCTCCTGCAGTCATCACAGTATTCTCCCTGTGTGTTTCTGTATCTCTTCTTATAAAGTGCAAGTCCTATTGGTTACAGGCCCTCTGTACTTCAGTATGACCTCACTTTAACTTAACTAATTACATCTTCAGTAACCCTTGTTATAACCCTATAATAAGTTCACATTATAACATTCTGGGAAGGATGTGAACTTAGGAAGAAGGTTGGGGTGACACCATCCAGCCCTTTTGTTGGTGATGTTTAGCCCGCTAAGTCATGCGTGACTCATTTGCAACCCTGTGAGTTGTAGCCTGCCAGGCTCTTCTGTCCATGGATTTCCTAGTCAGGAATACTGGAGTGGATTGCCATTTCCTTCTCCAGGGGATCTTCCCAACCTAGTGACCGAACCTGCATCTCCTTCACTGGCAGGAAGATTCTTTACTGCTGTGCCACCAGGGAAGACCCATATACCCATGTAATTTGCTTTGGCCAAAAGAATGTTAGCAAATATGGTTCATCAGGGGCTGAAAAAGTAATGCTGTTTGGTCCATGAGATAATCATGTGAAGAAACCCAGAAAGTCTACTGAAGGATGAAATGATGAAATACCATGTGGAGCAAAGACAAACTGTCCCAGCTGAGGTCACCTCTAGAACCACCAGCCTGACAACTGCTTGACATGTGAATCAGACCACTCTAGACCACCTCGCTGCACCTGAGCCAGCCAGTGGAAGGATTACTCAGATGAGAGAAAGTAAGTGTTTTTGTTAAGGATGATGGAGATGATTGATTACCTAGCAAAAACTAACTAATATGAGTTCTAATGTGATATGGAGATTTACCATGATTGTGGACATCTAGAGAGCAGAACAGTCTTGAGATTCTTGCCAACTTTGAAATGCTGTGGCCTTAAGATTGATTTTCTGACCAGCACCTGAAAATTACAGAAAGGCAGATGTCTCTGAATGAAACTAAGGACTTTCTAATAATTGGATCTGTCAAACAGTGTAGCTGACTGCCCCCTGAGGGAGACGTTACAAAAGTAGATGTTGTTTGGAAGACTATATTAAAATCTCAAATATCCATTGTAAATCTAAGACTTTAAGGAAAAATCATTTGAAAAGAGTTTTAGAAATGAGAAAAAAATCATTGATGATTTAGTATTCTTTTAATGCCTTGTTCATGCCAGAAATTGTGGAAAGGCCAAAAATTACTCAGAACACTCTGTAAAATTCCCGGTGTCTACTGGCATCATTGCACATATTCTTTCTAAATTGAATCTTGGGCCAAGAGTTGGAAGTGAGTCTTTGACTTTGGGTTTCTATACTGCCTTCTCCATTTCATTTTCTCTCTTGCAGTTTCCATGGCTAGAAACACTTTGGTTTCCTGCCAACTGGTGAATCAGTTTATGACTAACCTGGCATTGGGCCAGGACTGAGAGTGGTGGACTACAGCCAGAAATAGAACCACAAGGCAACCCTCTAGAATGATGTCATGTATTTCTTGACATAACACCAAAAAGAGGATAATGAAAGTAGCCAGAGAAAAATGAACAAGCTGATGTAATAAGATGCTTGGGATGGCTTCTATGAAACATAGGTGTGGGGGATGGATCTTGGGATGTGGTACATTGAATATAGTTATGCCAAATAAAACATAAGAGGATTTAATTAAAAATGTACTAGTTCTGTTTATCAGGCAATATTAGATCCTGATCGACTTTAGCTATGAAGAAGGCGTGGCAATGCACTCTAATATTCTTGCCTAGAGAATCCCATGGACCGAGGAGGCTGGCAGGGTACAGTCCATAGGGTTGCACAGTCTTCAAGACTGAAATGACTAAGCAACAGATTTTCTTTGCTCTCTTAGGCAAGTAAAAAGACTTCTTTAAGCTTCTTTCTTTGAGGAACTGGTCTTAAATTATCTCTAAACTTTTGTGTAAAAGTAAAATTCTATTACTGCCTAGAGGCAAATGTTCTCAGGTATTAAAATGAGGGCTCAAAAATTCTTTAATTCATTTATATTTCATTTAGAATATTGAAATGATAATTCATTGAATGCTTCTTGAATGCCTGGTACTGAGAAAGGAAATTTGTATTTCCTTTATCATTTGTATTTATCATAATGACCCTATATTATACGGCTTAGAAATGTCCAAAATTAGTAAATAGATTTCTGGGCTTCAGTATTCTGATCTTTAAAATAGATGTTTATCCTAATTACAACTTGTCAGCTTTGTATATATTAACAATTATTTATTGGCAAAGAATATACAAAAACAACACCCTAACATTTTATAGTCTGTAATTTAAATTTATTTTGGCATAAACAATGTTATCTGAGTGTGAACACAGGTAAATGCTACTCTGTATCTTAGGGATGGCATCTGAAATACCCTGAGAAGAATCAACAACAGGAAAAAGAATCAACAACCAACTAGAGTAGTTACCCAGTATTTTAGTCAGTTTTGGCTATTAATAACAAAATGAAGAGACTGGGTGGATTAAACAACATATGTTCATTTCTTACAGCTCTGGAGGTTGGAAAGTTCAAGATCAAGGTGCCAGCAGATTTGCTGTCTGCTGAGTGCCCTCTTCCTGGTGGCAGGGGCTTGCTTTCTTGATGTATCCTCAGGTAGAAGAGAGAAAGAGGCTCTGGTCCCTTGTTCTGTTTAAAGTGTTAGTCACTCAGTTGTGACCTCATGACTGTAGCCTGCCAGGCTTCTCTGCTCATGGAATTCTCCCGGTAAAAATACTGGATCTCCAGGGGATCTTCCTGACCCAGGGATTGAACCTGGGTCTCCT
Source organism: Oryx dammah (assembly GCF_014754425.2). NCBI lineage: Eukaryota > Metazoa > Chordata > Mammalia > Artiodactyla > Bovidae > Oryx > Oryx dammah. The sequence goes on from NW_024070187.1 coordinate 61,028,876, forward strand.
TCATAGCAGCTGGATTCTTTACCGTCTGAGCCACCAGGGAAGCCCTTCTTCCTCTGGTTTGTATGTGCACTAATCCCATCATGGAGACTCTATCTTTATGACCTCATCTAAACCTAGTCACCCCCCAAAGGTCCAGTCTCTAAATACCATCCACTGGGGATTAGGGCTTCAACACATAATTTGTCAGGATATGATCATTTAGTCCATAGCACTTAGCATTTTAAATACCATTCTCAAAATCTCGGAATGATAGAGTCATTATGGAAAACAGTGGTAGCAATTCTTCAAAATTAAAAATAGAACTACCATATGATCCAGTAATCCCATTTCTGGGTATATATCCAAAAGAAATGAAAACAGAAATTTATATTTCCATGTTCATGGCAGCATTATTCACACGAGTCAAGATATGGAAACAACCTATGTCCTTTGACAGATGAATGGATAAAGAAAACGTAACTCTCTCTCCCTCTCTCTATGTATATATATGTAGACAATGGAATATTATTAAACCTATAAGAAGAAGGAAATCCTGGTATTTGTGACAATATAGATAAACCTGCAGGTCATTATGCTAAAAGAAATGAGCTAGTTAGGAAAGAAAAATACTATATAGTATCATTTATATGTGGAATCTAAAACAAAAAATAAAGAGAAAAACCCATCCCATAGAAACATTGAGTAGCATGGTGGTGGCCAGGGCCTAGGTGGAAGAAGAAATGAGGCCATATAGGTCAAATGAAGCCATATAGGTATAAGTAAGTTCTGAGGAGATAATGTATGATGTGACTGTTGTTAACAGCATTGAATTATATACTTGAAGTTTCCTGAGATTATATCTTAAGTGCGCACGCGCGCACACACCCACACACACACACATGCACAAAAGTTAACTATTTGAAGTGATGGATGTATTAAATAACTTTATTGTGATAATCTTTTCACATGTATACCAAATCATCATGTAGTATGCTTTTCATATATACAATATTATTTCTCAGTTATTCCTTAATAAATCTGGGCAATGTTTATGCTAGAGAATTTGTCCATGGCTTAAAGATGACAGAGATAATGTTTCCTTAATGAATGAGTGTCATTCAACATATACGGCGGGCTATACGTTTGCACAGGCCTCATGACTCCTGCACTAACTGAGCTGTGTGATACACTTCCTTCCCTAGTGGAGGTTAGATTCTGCCCCCTCACCCATCCAGCATCCCTTGATTCACAGAAGAGTCTGTCTCTTCACCTAACTTTAAGGCTGATCAATTCTGCTGTCAGAATATATCTGGGGCAGACTGAAGTTTTCATGCAAGGTATGAGGCAGTTTGGCTGGGGACAGAGTGTGGTAGTCTCCTTGGAGCTACAAAAACTCTCTTGGCGCCTGTTTGTTAACTGTTCAGACATTCAGGAGGGTTGGGCTAAATCTTGCTTTCATAGTCACATGCCACTTTGTAATGAAGTTGTAGTACACTGACTACCAAAGTCTTCTGATACGTACTAGAGAAGCTGACCATTGCTGTCCATCAGAATTGACTGAAGGCAGTCAGCGGACTGACGAACCATAAAGATGCACAGGATGACATCAGAAGAAGGAATCGAGGGATTCCTACCAATTTCATTCTTGCCACTTTCCTTCCGCTGAGCCTACCAGTGCTTCTCATTTATCTCTGAGTAATAGGGAAGATCCCCTGGAGGAGGGCATGGAAACCCACTCCAGTATTCTTTCCTAGGGAATCCCCATGGACAGAGGAGCCTGGCGGGCTGCAGTCCATGGGGTCACAAAGAGTCAGACATGCCTGAGCGACTAAGCATGCAATCGAATCTTCGGCATCATGGCATACCCAGTGATCTTTGTCTTGCTGTCTAATTTGTCCATGTGGGGATTTATATATCAGGCTGTACCACAGAAATGGGAAACATTTTGTATTCAAGGTGAAGAGAGGGAATCTACTTTAGAAGAATGAGAGAAGCCAAACAGAGCAAAGCCATGAGTTTGCTCTATTGTTCTCAGTTGTGGCAGATGTCATATTTCTTAATATTTTCAAATCAGCGTTAATTGGTTTAGTCCCCATCCAACAGGATTTGTGGGGATGATTTTCCATCATTTTAAGGAATCCTCTCTATTTTAAGAAGCCTAGGAATTTTGAAGACTACTTCTGGTCTTAATTCTTCAAGGTCACTACTGATATTTTCTATGGCTCTTTGAAGGTCAGGGGATTCATTATCCACAGTCCCAAAATCTCTTCTTGCTCTATTCCAGTCTCAGTCATTGGGCCTTTTGCTCAGTGTCAAAGGTACCTATGCACATCCAACTCTGAGAGGCCTTGCCACACTGTGGGACTTTGGTGAGACATGGGGAGAGGGCCCAGGCCTCTGTGTTCACTCTTTCAGGAACCAATCCTCCTAGATGGGACCCTCTCTTTGTATTATGTTAATACATAAGAGTCAGAACAATAGCTGGCCTTGTCACAGGAGGAGGGCAGGTTGGAACTTGAAGAATTGGTATTTAGATAAAAAAGAAAATAAATAAACATGCAGGCAGAGAGGAGAGAATACAGCTGGGCAAAAGTCAGGAGAGTTGTCTCAACAAATTAGGAGGAAAAGATAAGGACCTAAGCCAAGCTCTGGAATTTGGGACGCTTTCTGTAGTCAGCAAAGAGTTACTGGTACCTTCTAAGAATACAGGACATTTTATTTAGTTTGGTTTGATTTGCTTTCATTGTAGGAAAACTTGTCTCTTCTCATGGATGGGAACACAAGTAACACCAAATATCAAATAAATTGAAAGCCACGTTAGTTTGCTTTTGGAAGGCATTGCATGTGTTGCTGGATCCTGTCTTGAGAGAGTATTTCCTATGGTGTATCCTGTAAGGGACTTGAAAATAAGAAGAGAAAAAGAGTTTCCTTCCTGCTCCATCCTGCTACCTTTTCTGCAAGACCCATCTGGTACAGAAATTCTACAGGATTAGACATCTCTTGCAGCAGAGAAAAATGATCAAGACTTTTGCTTTGAAAGTTTAGGCTATCCTACATCTGGATATTTTCACAATATAAAATTTCATCTTTTAGTCCTAACCATTCCAACTTGTGATTCTGTGCTCATGTGCAGTGAGATAAATGCATATCTGTGCCCTTTCTGTAGTCTGTTTTCTGTGCATTAGTGATTCTGTAGAAGATAAGTGTGTGGGAATTGATGAGGAGTGAGTGAGGAGGAGGGGATGACAGAGGATGAGATGGCTGGATGGCATCACCAACTCAACGGACATGAGTTTGAGTAAACTCTGGGAGCTGGCAATGGACAGGGAGGCCTGGCGTGCTGTAGTCCATGGGGTCTCTGAGAGTTGGACACGACTGAGTGACTGAACTGAACTGAACTGAGTGGGTGAAATTGTTTTCAAGCCATTGGTGCCACTCTCTTCCTAGCAAACCTGGTTCTATTATAGTCACTGTTACAGTGAGCTATTTTTAATATTGGAAATGGGTCTATTCCTCACCTCTCTTCGGTGAAGATAAATTGCAAATCATTGTCACACATTCCTCCAAGCCCATTCAAATGCTCTCTTGGTAGAATCTTTCTAACCCTGTCTCTGTCCTCTCCCTGTTTCCTCCCTTTAGTAATTGCAGGCTCATTTCCCTCTATTCTCTCAGGAACTTTGGTTCTTTTTATGGAATTTATAATTTGTGATACTTGATTATGATTTTTCCAAATTTTATAGCTTCTCACATAAGCATCTGTTAAGTGATTGGACCAGAAGACCATGGTGAGCTCTATCTTAGGGTGGCTGAGGGCTCTGAGGTTTCAGACATGGTTACAAATGTATTTTAGATTCTTGTTACTTTTGGTTGCCTCTAATGTCGAGAATGTCAAGAATAATTTCAGGTTAAACAGCAATAATACAACCATGAGATTGATCCTTATCTTTCTTGATCAGAAGAGGATAGAGGAAAAGTCCCTAACAGGTGTCTGGTAGAAGTCTGTGTGTGCTATTGATAATTGAGAAAAAGTAAGAGAATGGCTCAGTAAGCTGAGTGTGTCCTAGGAGGCTGGATGGTTCTCTTTTGTTCAGCAAAGTGCTTTCTGAAGCCTCTGGGACGAGATCAGCCTGATCAGAGAGCATCTTCCTGGGGGTGGAGGGAGGTGGGTCTACCCTGGAGAGAGCAGTGTTTCCCTTCCCTAGGAAGTTTGTTGAGTAGAATGTATGCCCAGCTGCTTCACTGCCCACTCCATGCCAACTAAGAAATATGCTTGTTTAAAGTTCAAATCAATATGTAACATCACAACAAAACAGTTTAACTTTTCAATTACAAACATAATAAATAATAGCTAGCGCTTGGTATGTGCCAAGTATTATTCTAAACAGTTTATAGATATTGATGTATTTGATCTGTATAAGACTCCAAGAAGCAGGCACTGATATTATTACCGTTTTGTCCAAGAGGCAAATGAGATACAGAAAGGTCAAATGACTTGATCAAGGTCACAGAGTTAAATGCCCAAAGTAGGATTTGTGCCCAGATATCTATTCCAGAGTCTGGGCACCACTCAGCAGTTATTTTCCCTGGTGCATAATGCTGGGAAGAGACAGACTACAGGGATGGTCTGCATTTTTCCTCTACCTACAAGCTGTGTCCAATCTGAGATTCCCTGATTTATGTGGTTATATCCTCTACTAGTTTGCAAAACTAATTAAGGGGCACATCAAAACCTTCCTGGGCCTCTAATTCATAAGGAAATACTAAGCTCACTGGAATGAGTGGGAAATAAATGTGCATCATCTTACAGCTTCATGAATAATTCCTTACACAACAGAAAAAGGCCTATTGTCCATGCTTCCTACCTCTGACTACATGGGGCCAACAAATGAACATTTTAAAGAAGATTCTCCTGACTGTTTAATACCCCCATGTAATATATTTGGGATACATGTGTCCATTGGGGTGTGCTGCCCACTCTGAAAACAGCCTGTGACAGTTCCCTGAAGTTGATACTCATAGTCATCTAAAGTTCTGGAATTGGATGGTGCTATTTGATGAGAATGGGTATGAGCATGATAAGTGGCTTCAGAATTGTCTGACTCTTTGTGACCCTATGGACTGCACCCCACCAAGCTCCTCTGCCCATGGGATTCTCCAGGTAAAAATACTGGAGTGAGCTGCCATATCCTTCTCCAGGGGACCCTGCTGACCCAGGGATTGAATCCATGTCTCTATGTCTCCTGCACTGGCAAGTGGGTTTTTACCACTAGGTGCTTCATTTTATTTATGTACAGTGTTATTTATTGTTTTGTCCATGCTAGGTCTTCGTTGCTGCCTGGGCTTTCCTCGGGTTGCAGAGAGAAGGGCTACTCTCCAGTTGTGTTCCACTGGCTTCTCAGTGCAGTGGCTTCTTTTGTTGCTTTAGTGGGTGAGGGCTCAGTAGTTGAAGCTCCTGGGCTCGAGAGCACAAGCTCAGCAGTTGTGGTGCACAGGCTGACTCGCTCCGAGGCATATGGGATCTTCTCAGACCAGGGATCAAACCCGTGTCTCCTGAATCGGCAAGTGGATTCTTTACCAATGAGCCACCAGGGAAGCCTGGTGATTTCTTATCTGAAGTTTGAACCTGTAAGTATGCCTCCCAAGACTTTATCTAGTTTGAAAATTGCAAAAGAAAACTAAGAGATCAAGAACTATAAAATGTAGGACTTCTTCTACAAAAAAGTAGAGACTCTTTTATCAACCTGATAGCCAGAAAAAAAAACCTTTCAAATATTTGCTGAACAATGCAGCTGTAACTAGAGTCTTATAACTTATCTTGGTCCTTAATGAGTATGGATTATTAACATTATTTAATTATGAATACTACAGTAAACTGTGAAGAGGAAAAATTTCCCAAATAAAAGCAAATGTTAATCATAGTTTTAATGCATGATTTTGGAATAAACAAAGTATGTAATTTTATTAATAAGATATCAGTTTCTTTCCGCTGCCACTAAGCAAGTATTGAATAAACATTTAAAATGTTATTTGTCTCTGCAGGGCATATGTATCAGATTGTCCCTAATGACATGTGAACTCCTTTATCCCTGATTGTGTCTTTACATTGTTGGTGTTATTCAATAAGTTTTCTTGAATGCATGTATAAATGGATTATTGAAATGAACTAAACCTCTACCACTTTGATATGTAAGGCTTTCTCTTTTTTTTCCCTGCCATTTGTATATCTTGGCTGACTGACTTTGCATACCATCTGAGCAAATAAATTATCTTAATTCCTGGTATACATTGATTAGTTTATCCCCAAAATTCATATACTGAAGTCTTAACCTCTCATACCATGGAATGTGACCTTATTGAGAATAGGGCTGTAGTGGGTGTAATTAGTTAAGTTGAGGTCATATTGGAGTAGGGAGGGCCCTGAATCAGTATGACTGGTGTCCTTAAAAAAGGGTAAATTTGGACACAGCCGTGTATACAAAGAGAATGTCATGTGAAGATGAAGGCAGAGATGAAGGTGATCTTTCTACAAGCAATGAGTGCCACAGATCACTAGGAGACCACCAGAAGCCAGGGGAGAGGCATGGGACAATTTCTTCTTCACAACCAACAGAAAGACATAACCCTGCTGACACCTTGATGTTGGGCATTGGAGTCTCCAGAACTATGAGACAACACATTTTTGTTGTTTCAGCCACCGAGTTTATGGCCTTTTGTTTCTGAAACTCCAGGAAATTAATATGATTCCCATCCTTTAATGAAAGGAGACTAGATTTATGTGGCTGAGATGGCATGACTCTGGGATTTTTCTCTTCATTTTGTCTGGGACATCACCTAATGACAGAATTACTTTTAAGCTGCTCTGGGTTTTAAGAACTGAAGCCAAAGCTGGTTGTATACTTAGGAGAACTGTGTGTTATTGAGGATTTTGAAGGTTGAGTGTTTAAAGATACATTTTTATTTTCCATGTAAAAGGTTGGTCCCAAAATTTCTAGTATTATTATATATATTTATAGGAAGTGCATATAAAGGCTGAATGCTTTGAAGTTGCTAGTAATTCTATTATGATTATTTAATCTGCTAAAAATAAAAATACAGACTGGCAATTTGCTTTCATTTTTCTTCCTGGAAATCTGTGGTGTGCTTAGTTGCTCAGTCACGTTTGACTCTTTGTGACCCCATGGACTGTAGCCTGCCAGGCTCTTCTGTCCTTGGGATTCTCCAGGCAAGAATACTGGAGTGGGTTGCCATGCCCTCCTCCAGGGAATCTTCCCAACCCAGGGATCACATTTTTTGGTAGCATGAATGTTTTTATGGACTCTAAAGTTTGATAAAGCAAATGATGTGCAGCTGAAATGTGTCTGTGTCATGCATGGTCAAGCGTTTGGGATCCGGAAGAACAAGCAGTACACCGCAAACCAGTTTTTTAAAATACCCTGAGAACACTTTGTTTTTGAGGGTTATGACTGGTGACCATAAATCTCACAAGAGTTCCCGAGATTGTGTTCATAATTGAAAAGACAAAGCTCACCTTTCCAGTTACATTTTGAAAAAAACAAATAGAAGGAAGTATAAATTAAAAGGATTTGGTATCCTTGAAACTGTTTAGTCTGCAATGGAGATAAACACTCCTCTCATTGATGCATATTTGAAACCTCAAAGTTTCGTATTGAAAAATAATGTTTTCATATTTTGTGATTTTTGACTCCTGTGCACTTGTTAGAACTTTTGATGGGTGAAGTGTTAATTCACTCCACAGGGAGTATGGCATGTTCAAGATTTCCTAAAAACAGATTTTTACTGTATACTTTATTTATTTATTTATTTTTTGCTGGTTATCTGTTTTATTTTATTATTTTTAAATTTTTATTTATTTATTTATTATTTTACTTTACATTTACTGTATACTTTATATACTATTCTTCTAGTTTCCTTATTTTAATTCATGGTCTGGGTGTGTTTACTAGGAGGCTCATGTCTATCCCCACCCAGTTCTATCTGCAGCCTCCATTCTCTGTACATTCTCGTTATTTGAGGAGACTCACACATTATATCATTTCATCCATGTATATTTTGCTTGTCTCTTTAAAGATAACGAATTGCTTACAAAACATAACCACAATACCATTATTGCACTTAAAAATGGAAAATTCCTTAATAGCAACAAATATCCAGTGTTCAGATTTCCCTGCTTGTCTCCAGAATGATTTTGTCATCTTGGTCCGTTGAACTGATTTCCAAACAATGTTCACACAGTCACTTGGTTCTCATAACAAAAAAATTATTTAGTTATTTTTTGGCCCCATTGGGTCTTAGTTGTGGCTTGTGGGTTCTTAGTTGTGGTATGTAGGCTTTTCTCTACTTGGGACATGCCGGTTCAGTGTTGCAGCTCACGGGCTTAGTTGCCCCGTGGCACGTGGGATCTTAGTTCCCTTGATCAGGGACTGAGCCTGCATCCCTTACACTGGAAGACAGCTTCTTAACCACTAGACCACCAGGGAAATCCCATAAGTTTCTTTTCCATAAATTCCCCTAGTCTCTTTTTTTCCTCAGCAAATTGTTGAAAAAGCAAGGCAATTTCCCTTGTAGAGTTTCTTGAGTTTTGGATTTTGATGATTACTTCCGTGTGGTGTCATTTAACATGTACTTTTGCTGCCTGAAAACTGGCAGTTCAATCTAGAGACTTGGTTTGGTGGTTTGATCTGATTTAGATCTTTTTTTTCAGGAATCCATGAATAATGTCTGTTTATCTCTCATTGAGTGTGTGTGTGTGATCTTAGTCATTGAAGATCATGACCTATATTCATTTTAAACTAACATTTCTTCATGATTTAACAGCTGGAATATTAAACTTTATACCAAGTGTCATATTGCTAGAACTACATAAGACTCCTTGATAGACCTTAGGTGTTTTGAGTATTTATATCGTCTCCATTGATCCTTAATCCTGAGAAGCGTTTCTGGTGAAGGATCACTACCCTCATTTTACAGAGATATTAAATCACTTGTCTAAAGTTCCACAGCAGAGCTAGACTATTTGGGACCTGGTTTCCTATTCCTAGTCTATGCTCTTTCAAAACTGTCTCACACATGAAGCACAGAGATCATAACCCTCCATTTGGAAAGGAAAGAATAATTCTATGGTTATAAAATGCTCAGAGTGTGCAGAGTGTGCTCAACTTTGCTCATCATTCAGCACACAGGAAGACTGAATGTGTATTTTGAGAAAGCCTAGTGAGTAGGTAGTCCCTAACTACTTTCCTTTCTGCTGCTCGCTTGTTAGGGAATAATATCCTTTTCTTTTATGAGCTTGGATAACATGAGAGAATTGGATCTGGTTCTCATATGCACAGGTAATAAAACTATGGCTCTGCTTTAAAGTGCATTAATAAGAATGTTAGGTTGATCTCTCATTATAGTTTTGATTTATATTTCTCTGATGATGAGTGATATTGAATATCTTTTCATATACCTCTTGGCCATTTGTGTGTCTTTGGAGAATTTTCTATTAAGGTACTTTGCCCGTTTTTAAATCAGATTACTTGGGTTTTTTGGTATTGTTTTCTTTTTGCTATTGAGTTATAGGAAGGAGTTTCAAAATATATTTTGGACGTTAATCTTTTAGTGGGTTCTTTACCACTGAGCCACCAGGGAAGCCCAGGTGATTCTTCAGTTCAGTTCAGTTCAGTTGCTCAGTCGTGTCTGACTCTTTGCAACCCCATGAATCGCAGCTCGCCAGGCCTCCCTGTCCATCACCAACTTCCGGAGTTCACTCAGGCTCACGTCCACAGAGTCAGTGATGCCATCCAGCCATCTCATCCTCTGTCATCCCCTTCTCCTCCTGCCCCCAATCCCTCCCAGCATCAGAGTCTTTTCCAATGAGTCAGTTCTTCGCATGAGGTGGCCAAAGTACTGGAGTTTCAGCTTTAGCATCATTCCTTCCAAAGAAATCCCAGGGCTGATCTCCTTCAGAATGGACTGGTTGGATCTCCTTGCAGTCCAAGGGACTCTCAAGAGTCTTCTCCAATACCACAGTTCAAAAGCATCAATTATTCCGTGCTCAGCCTTCTTCACAGTCCAACTCTCACATCCATATATGACCACAGGAAAAACCATAGCCTTGACTAGACGGACCTTAGTCGACAAAGTAATATCTCTGCTTTTAAATATACTATCTAGGTTGGTCATAATTTTTTTTCCAAGGAGTAAGCGTCTTTTAATTTCATGGCTGCAGTCACTATCTGCAGTGATTTTGGAGCCCCCAAAAATAAAGTCTGACACTCTTTCTACTGTTTCCCCATCTATTTCCCATGAAGTGATGGGACCAGATGCCATGATCTTCATTTTCTGAATGTTGAGCTTTAAGCCAACTTTTTCACTCTCCTCTTTCACTTTCATCAAGAGGCTTTTTAGTTCCTCTTCACTTTCTGCCATAAGGGTAGTGTCATTTGCATATCTTAGTTTGATGTAATTCCATTTGCCTATTTTTGTTGTCTATCATTTTGTTGTCGGATCCAAGAAATTGTTGCCAAGATCAATATCAAGAGGCCTATTCCCTATGTTTTCTCTTAGCCGTGTTGTGGATTCAGGTCTTACATTTAAGTTTTTAATCCATTTGGGGTGATGTTTTGCATACAGTGTAAGAAAAGGGTCCACTTTTATTCTTTTGCATGAGGACATCCAGTTTCCTCAGCACTATTTATTGAAGAGACTGTTGTTTTCCCATTGAGTATTCTTGACACTTTTTTTTAAAGATAAATTTGCTTCTATGTGTGGGCTCCCTGGGCTTCCCAGGTGGCACTAGTGGTAAAGAACCCAACTGCCAATGCAGGAGACATAAGAGACCTGGGTCTGATTCCTGGGTTGGGAGGATCCCCTGGAGGAGGGCACTGCAGCCCACTCCAGTATTCTTGCCTGGAGAGTCCCATGGACAGAGGAGCCTGGCGGGCTTCAATCCATGGGGTCACAGAGTTGGACAAGACTGAAGTGACTTAGCACGCATACATGTGGGCTGTCTATTTTGTTCCTTTGGTCTATGTTTGTTTTTTTCTCAATACCATACTAATGATACTATGACTATTGTAGCTTTGTGAAAAATTGTTTATGGTATGTGTAAAATTTTTCTAAGAGTCTAGATCTTATGTCAGGATCATATAAATAGATAGATGGATAAGATGGGAGAAAACTTACGGAGGCGATGGATATATTTATGACATTGATCATGGTGATAGTTTCATGGATATATATACATATTTCCAAACTCATATAATTATATACATATAATATGTACCGCTTTTTGTATGTCATATTATTTCAATAAAGTGATTTAGATAAAAAATATTGAGCCAGCATGTGTACTGCAAATACTTATAGCACAAACTATGTTTAGTGATGAGAGATAAAGGAGGGAGGGCATGAAGGAAATTCTAGTATATATTTTTCTCCTATATTTCTTTGAGGATAGTATTCTTCTTTGGTATTCTGAACCCAGGGCTCAAATAGTTCTAATTCACACTTATATATTTTTGGTTCTTTGTCTTTCGTTAGTAATTCTTGGGGGTCTCATTATTTAGGCTTCTGAAAGACAATGTGTGTAATTATGCTTGTTAATTTTGTAGAGCTGGAGTAATAAATACTCTATCAAACTGTAAGCAATTCATTTAAAGAAAAAAAAAATGATTCCTAACAATTCCTCTTTAATTGTGTAGGAGTCATTCACTAAGTTAAATTGTCTGAAAGAAAGCTTGGTAGACATTAAATTGCTTTTCTTCTCAGAACTCTTCTGAGGAATTTTTCATTTTTATTGCTCCTTATGGGTATGTTGAATCTCTAAAGTAATTTGAATATAGTAGTACTGACAGAATACAAACAGAAGAGTTGAAGGAAAAGGTGTCTTTAAGTAACAAATGTTACGTGTAGCTTGATTTCATTAAATACATTTTCAATCCCATTTTCTCTCTCTTCTTTTCTTTGGACCCCTACCATGTGGATGTTGCTATGCTTAATGTTAGCCTCAGAATCCCTTAAGCTCTTATCATTAAAAAAAATTTTTTTTTTTTTTGTGGTTCTGATTGGGAAGTTTCCATTATTCTATCTTCCAGGTCTTTTATGTATCATAAAGACCTTTCTTCTGTATCACCTAGTATACTGTTTATTTATTTATTTATTTTTGTAGTGTGCTTTTCATTTCATTTTTATATTCTTCAGTTTGGTTCCTTTTTATATTTTCTAGTTTCTAGTTAAAAATTCTCACTGTGTTCATCTATCCTTGTGCCAATTCAGTTAACACTCTTATTACTAATGATTTGCATTCTTTATCTGGTAAATTGCTTACTTCCTTTTTGTTACTTTGTCCTCCTCGCCCACCAACCCCCAGGGGTTTTCTCTTGCTCTTTCAGCTGAGGCATATTCCTCTGTCTTCTCTTTTTGCTTAACTTCCTCTGTCTCAATGAAATTCACTGTAGCAGTTACCTGTGGAGGTCTTAAAGGGGTATCCTTCTGTGGGAGCATCCTTATACAGTGTGTCTGTGCCCAGTGGCTTTGGTGGAAGAGTTGGATTTGATATGAACACAAGTCACACCTTTTGTCAGGATGTGCTGCTAGCTCTCACCTTGGTCGGAGACAGGGCTGAAGGAGGAGTGGCTAGAGTCAGATCCCACTAGTCAGTGACTGTCCCTGCTCTATAGGGGCAGGAGCAGGTCCCGTGTTGCTGTAGCAGAAGCCATGAGGCTTGGCCTCTCCTCCCATAATCAGCACCCTTGCTGCAGCAGGGAGGAGTATTAGAGCAAGAGGGGCTGGCTGGGTGTTTGGTGAAGGTCAGGGCATGGACCATGTTGCTTTGGCTATGTTCAGAGGTCCAGACTGCCTCTGAGGTGCTGCCCCTGCAATCCTTAGTAATGGCTGCCCCTTTCCTGCTCAGATGCCACTTAGGATCAATTTATGAGGGGAGCATGTTAGAGAAAATAATAAAGCGAGGAAGTATAGTCAGCATTTATAGAGATGCTTTAGTTCAGTTCAGTTCAGTTCAGTCGCTCAGTCGTGTCCGACTCTTTGCGAGCCCATGAATCGCAGCCCACCAGGCCTCCCTGTCCATTATTAACTCCCGGAGTTCAGTGAGACTCACGCCCATCGAGTCAGTGATGCCATCCAGCCATCTCATGCTTTGTCGTCCCCTTCTCCTCCTGCCCCCAATCCCTCCCAGCATCAGAGTCTTTTCCAATGAGTCAACTCATCGCATGAGGTGGCCAAAGTACTGGAGTTTCAGTTTTAGCATCGTTCCTTCCGAAGATATCCCAGGGTTGATCTTCAGAATGGAATGGTTGGATCTCCTTGCAGTCCAAGGGACTCTCAAGAGTCTTCTCCAGCACCACAGTTCAAAAGCGTCAATTCTTCGGTGTTCAGCTTTCTTCACAGTCCAACTTTCACATCCGTACATGACCACAGGAAAAACCATAGCTTTGGCTAGACGGACCTTAGTTGACAAAGTAATGTCTCTGCTTTTGAATATACTATCTAGGTTGGTCATAACTTTTTTTCCAAGGAGTAAGCGTCTTTTAATTTCATGGCTGCAATCACCATCAGCAGTGATTTTGGAGCCCCCCAAAATAAAGTCTGACACTGTTTCCGCTGTTTCCCCATCTATTTCCCATGAAGTGATGGGACTGGATTCTGAATGTTGAGCTTTAAGCCAACTTTTTCACTCTCCTCTTTCATTTTCATCAAGAGGCTTTTTAGCTCCTCTTCACTTTCTGCCATAAGGGTGGTGTCATCTGCATACCTGAGGTTATTGGTATTTCTCCCGGCAATCTTGATTCCAGCTTGTGTTTCTTCCAGTCCAGCGTTTCTCATGATGTACTTTGCATATAAGTTAAATAAGCAGGGTGACAATATACAGCCTTGACACACTCCTTTTCCTATTTGGAACCAGTCTGTTGTTCCATGTCCAGTTCTAACTGTTCCTTCCTGACCTGCATACAGATTTCTCAAGAGGCAGGTCAGGTGGTCTGGTATTCCCATCTCTTTCAGAATTTTCACAGTTTATTGTGATCCACACAGTCAAAGGCTTTGGTGTAGTCAATAAAGCAGAAATAGATGTTTTTCTGGAACTCTCTTGCTTTTTCCATGATCTAGCAGATGTTGGCAATTTGATCTCTGGTTCCTGTGCCTTTTCTAAAACCAGCCTGAACATCAAGAAGTTCATGGTTCACATATTGTTGAAGCCTGGCTTGGAGAATTTTGATCATTACTTTACTAGCATGTGAGATGAGTGCAATTGTGCGGTAGTTTGAACATTCTTTGGCATTGCCTTTCTTTGGGATTGGAATGAAAACTGACCTTTTCCAGTCCTGTGGCCGCTGCTGAGTTTTCCAAATTTGTTGGCATATTGAGGTCAGCACTTTCACAGCATCATCTTTCAGGATTTGAAACAGCTCCACTGGAATTCCATCACCTCTGCTAGCTTTGTTCTTAGTGATGCTTTCTAAGGCCCACTTGACTTCACATTCCAGGATGTCTGGCTCTAGATGAGTGATCACACCATCGTGATTATCCAGGTCATGAAGATCTTTTTTGTACAGTTCTTCTGTGTATTCTTGTCACCTTTTCTTAATATCTTCTGCTTCTGTTAGGTCCATACCATTTCTGTCCTTTATCGAGCCCATCTTTGCATGAAATGTTCCCTTGGTATCTCTAATTTTCTTGCAGAGATCTCTAGTCTTTCCCATTCTGTTGTTTTCCTCTATTTCTTTGTATTGATTGCTGAAGAAGGCTTTCTTATCTCTTCTTGCTATTCTTTGGAACTCTGCATTCAGATGCTTATATCTTTCCTTTTCTCCTTTGCTTTTCGCTTCTCTTCTTGTCACAGCTATTTGTAAGGCCTCCCCAGACAGCCATTTTGCTTTTCTGCATTTCTTTTCCATGGGGATAGTCTTGATCCCTGTCTCCTGTATAATGTCATGAACCTCATTCCGTAGTTCATCAGGCACTCTATCTATCAGATCTAGGCCCTTAAATCTATTTCTCACTTCCACTGTATAATCATAAGGGATTTGATTTAGGTCATACCTGAATGGTCTAGCAGTTTTCCCTAGTTTCTTCAATTTGAGTCTGAATTTGGTAATAAGGAGTTCATGATCTGAGCCACAGTCAGCTCCCAGTCTTGTTTGGCTGACTGTATAGAGCTTCTCCATCTTTGGCTGCAAAGAATATAATCAGTCTGATTTCGGTGTTGACCATCTGGTGATGTCCATGTGTAGAGTCTTCTCTTGTGTTGTTGGAAGAGGGTGTTTGCTATGACGAGTGCATTTTCTTGGCAGAGTTCTATTAGTCTTTGCCCTGCTTCATTCCACATTCCAAGGCCAAATTTGCCTGTTACTCCAGGTGTTTCTTGACTTCCTACTTTTGCATTCCAGTCCCCTAGAATGAAAAGGACATCTTTTTGGGGTGTTAGTTCTACAGGGTCTTGTAGGTCTTCATAGAACCGTTCAATTTCAGCTTCTTCAGCATTACTGGTAGGGGCATAGACTTGGATTACGGTGATAATGAATGGTTTGCCTTGGAAACGAACAGAGATCATTCTGTCGTTTTTGAGATTGCACCCAAGTACTGCATTTCGGACTCTTTTGTTGACCATGATGGCTACTCCATTTCTTCTGAGGGATTCCTGCCCACAGTAGTAGATATAATGGTCATCTGAGTTAAATTCACCCATTCCAGTCCATTTTAGTTTGCTGATTCCTAGAATGTCGACGTTCACTCTTGCCATCTCTTCTTTGACCACTTCCAATTTGCCTTGATTCATGGACCTGACATTCTAGGTTCCTATGCAATATTGGTCTTTACAGCACTGACAGAGCCTCAAAATATACAAAGTAACAATGGCATATACAAAGTAATAATGGTAGAGAAAAATAGATATGTCAACATGTGGTGCAAGAGATTTTAACATGCTCCCTTCATAAACTGACAAATAGACACTAGAGACACAGAAGAACTGAGTAATGTAGTAGAAAAACTTGAACTATTTTATATACATAGGTGTATGTATGTATGTATGTGTGTGTGTGTTTGCGTGTTTGTGTCTATATGTGTCTGTGTGATTACAGTGGGCACCTGGATAATCCAGGATGATAACCCCACATCAAGATTTTTAAGTTAATCACATCTGCAAAGTCCCTCTGGTCATGTGTGCTTGACTGAATTTTGTCTTCCCGAAGATATACACGTACACAGACACACATATGCGCAAAATACAACTCAACCATGGATGCAACTGGGAATACAAATGGTCACACAGATTATTTACAAAATATTCTCTCACATTGAAAATTTACTGGGCCATAAAGGAAGCCTCAACAATTCCATGCAATCAGTATCATGTGGACTACATTTGCTAACCATAATTGATTAATGCTAGGAATTTTAATGAAGAAAAGAAGTATAGTCTACATAATCTTAAATGTCAGGTTTTACATTAGTAAACAATCCTTGGGCTAAAAAGGAGATCATGAAGGAGTTATGAAGTTTTATGACTCAAACAGCAATAAAGCCTCATGCCATATTTGTTAAGACATAGCTAACACAATCCTTTGGTTTCAAATAAATTTACCAGGATACAGAGAATTTGAAAATAAATAAGCTCAACTTTCAATTTAAGAAGTTGGAAATGTAATAGAGGAGATCCAAAGAAACAAACTGAAACAAAGGAGGAATTAATGACAATAAAAGAAGAATTAATATAATAAAGAATTAAAGCAGTAAAAGTATCAACAAAACTAAGACTGAGCAAGGAAAAAACAAAATGAAAACAGAAACATGCATTGAAAAAGAAAAATAACTACAGATATAACATATTTTAAATAAAAATCAATAGTATAAACTATATAAGTATTTACTTGGTAACTAATAAGAAGTCATTAACTATTTGGAAAAATATAAAGGGCCCAAATTAAGAGAATTGAATAGGTCAGTAAGCACTAGAGACATTAACATGGTGGGAAAATACCTCCCTCCTCCCAAAACTTTGTAGCCCCCAGTTTATTTCAAGGGGATTTCTACTGAAATTTCAAGGAAAACTAATCTTTCAAATTTATTCCAGTAAAAAAGTACTATCAACTCATTTGATGAGATTAGTGAAGTATTGACTCCAAAATCATGTAAAGGCAATAAAAGAAAATTATAAGCCAATTTTTCTTGTTAAGTCATGCTTCAATATTATGAATTAAATATTAGCCAATCTAACATTTGGTTATTAAACAATAATTCATTATTCAGATCAAGTTTATCCCAGTAATCCCAGGTCTCAACATAAGAAAGTATAACTAGAGAATTTACCATATTAACAGACAAAAAAGAAAAAAAGTATGACTTTAAGTAGATGCAGAAAAAGCATTTGATAAATATAAACATGTGATGGTTAGATAAATTGAATAATATGGATAGAAATATGTTAAAAGCTAGAGGGGCTTTATTAATGTAATACGTTCTGGGACATAGGACAAGCTTAGAGTTTTGTTAATGGCTTGGTTCAGTTCAGTTCAGTTCAGTTCAGTCGCTCAGTTGTGTCTGACTCCTTGGTACCATCACTTAATTCATTGAACTTTTATTGAAGTTGCTCTTCCATTCCCAGAAGGCCATTAAGGAAGGCAACAAGAATTTTGCTGAAGCATAAAATGACTGGGCAGAAAATAGTCAAAGCAGAGGATGAATTTTAGCTGCAGCTTTTCAAACAGCCTAGGGCAGAGTAGGATGAGAACTAGGAAAATCAATCCAAAAATGTTTATAAGTTAAGAAATAGACCATTATTTGCCTTGACAAGTTTACTCATTCATTTCCTAAACAGTAAATCCCTATAACTTTTGTTCTTATAAAAATAGAGAACTTCTGGAAAAAAGATAGTAGTATTTCAGTAGGAAAAATATCCCACTTCTCAGCCACAGTCACAATTAACACTTTGATCTATGGCCAAGAGGTCAAAATCCATAAAGAGAAAAAAAAAAATCCGTAACCATAATGGACAAACAATCTGTTTTGTTAACCAAGGACTTAACAATGACTTAATATGGCTTTGAGTTGTCTGAGTTCAGCAGGTATTTAAAGATGAATTTTTCTCTCATGAGCTTTTCAGAGACCCCTATCATATATTTAAGAATTTCTCACTGGTAGTTCTCTTGGGGTAAGTGATGCTCTCTCCTCTGACTCTCTCCTTAGTTGCTAGGAATATAGCAGGCCATATATGTAACTCCCATGGCACTCCCCAGTGGGTTTTGTTGAATAGGATATAATATAAACCTTCGCAGGGTCTCTCTTTTGTGCATGACCCATATCTGATGCACTGGACTCCTTGATGTACCCTTTGACCTGATAAGCTCTGGAGTGAAGTTAGACCTCACAGTCCTTGGGTTCAGTCATCGACAACCAACCACCTTGCCTTTAGCTCTGTATCTGTCAGGTGGGAGTGAGTTCCAGGCTACTGGGCTTCCCATACTGTGTCCATACTAAGCTCTTTCAGTAGTACCAGTGAAGCTCCTATAACTAGCTTTAAGGTGAAAAGAGGCACACCAAATCTCCCCATTAGGCAGTGTATTAACAGAGCTCTTGCCTGCAAAATCATCTTTAAAATTTTTCTTCCTATTGAAAGAATCAAGCTTTTTTTTTTTTTGGTTAATTGAAGGATATTTACTCCACACTATTGAGCCAGCCCCCGCCATACATCAATATGAATCAGCCACAGGTACATATATGTCCCCTCCCTCTTGAACTTCCTCCGCATCTCCAATCCCATTGTACACCTAGCATCTAATCACCTTTTCCAATATGAACTGTTCCTCAGGGCAGTCAAATAGTTCATGAGGGTAAGTTTCTCTCTATCTAATCACCTTTTCCAATATGAACTATTCCTCAGGGCAGTCAAATAGTTCAAGAGGGTAAGTTTCTCTCTATAAAATTTTCATAGCCGATAAACAAAGAATAGGGTGCAAAAATCACCATTTTGTGACCCTCAATGATATGTTTAATCTAGGAAATTGTCCTCTATAGCTGTTACCACCACAAAAAAGAGAAACTACTAGACATTATATATTGTACCTATTGATAGAAGTATATACCACCACCTCTAAAATATTCTTGCCAAGATTTTTACCTTGAAATAGATCAAGCCTCTAGATTTAACTAACAATTTATGAGCCTGGCTTACAGGAAATACAGGGGACAGAATAACATGTTAAAAGACACCATGGGGAAGCAGTCATTAAAATCCAGAATGTAGAAGACTTTATTGGACAAATAATCCTGTTTGTTTAATAAGCAATTTCAAAGAGGGAAAGGTGGGCATGGAAAAATCTTAAGGAATTTAAGAAACACAGTCAAGTGCAATGTGTGATTCTTATTTGAGTCCTGATTCAAACTAAACATTTAAAAATGTACAAGACAGTCATGGATATTTGAATACTGACTGCTTATTTGATGTTTATTGAAAGGAATTATGGTTCAATATTTTTGATGTGATAATGAATGACACCATGGCTGTGTTTGAAAAAAAAAAGGCCCTTGTATTTAAAGGTATACTATGAAGTGCTTACAGATAAATTGATACTGATGCTTGAGGTTCACTTCAAAATAATGATGAGAAACTTGAACCCAAGTAGTTTCTTCCGGAGTCTAATGATGAAGTTATCCTGTAAATAAAGAAATGTGGAACAATAAGGGAACAGTAAACCACCCAGTTTTGTTGGTCTCTAGGGCCATGTAGGAAAAGTCAAAGATAAGCTTAGAAAGGTAGGTTAGGGTCAAAGTTTGACAGGCCTTGGAAAATAGACAAAGAACTTTAAAAGAAACATTATTTCAATAGGTAGGGCATCATCATGTTCTGTACCAAAACTCTGTGATAAGATTTAGTGCTAATTTAAGTGCTAGTCACCACGGTTTGTCAAGATACTGGAAGCTCCCTTTGATGGAAGATGAGATTTGTAAACATTAGATCTTTGGAAGTTGAACAATGGATTTTGATGACATATTCTTTTCTTACTGGTGATAGGAGCACTTTTTAAAATAATTTACATTTGGTCACCTAAGTTATAAGTTTCTAGTCTTGAAGCCCCAGGAGAATCAGAGTTAAAAGGTAATACACTTGCTCTGTGTTCTCTAGAGAAGAATTGAGCCCACCAAGTTTCCTAGTGTTATGATTGCCAATTAAGATTGCAATTCTCTGTGGTGTTCTTAATTTTTTCCCCTCAATTCATGATATTATACATAATTTCCAAAAATATTTCCCTCTACAGTACAATGCTGATTTGTAATTTTGTTTTGCAATATATTTTTTACAATTGGACTTTTCTGGAAAACCACCTGAATGATAATTACTTAGAAGCAGAATAAATTTTATGGCAGAGTGAAAATTATTTAAAAAGTTATTTCTTCTTCTTGTCGGTGGCCTCCGTTTCAGTTTTCTTGGCCCATACAAAACTAGTAACGTGAAAGCTAGGCACTCTGTGATGCATGCTTCTTGTCTTTAGAGTAATGAAGATTTTGGAAAGACATCATCAAGGCAGAAACAGAAAGCTTATTGCCTCTTTTGAATTAATAACATTTTATTATCTTTACTAGAAACTCTGCTTTCCTAGGGCTTCCCAGCTGGCACAGAGGTAAACAATCCACCTGCAATGCAATGCAATGCAGGAGATGCAGACTGAGTTGGGGGGATCCCCTAGAGTAGGAAATGACAACCCACTCCGTATTCTTGCCTGGAGAATCCCATGGCCAGGGGATCCTGGTGGGCTACAGTCCATGGGATCTCAAAGAGTCAGATACAACTGAGCAACTCAGCATGCACGCAGGCATGCTTGTTTCCTAACTCAAGTTATATGAGACACAAAATGGAGTTTGTGTTATCTACAGATTTAAATTTAACCATTTGGTTTCAAGTTTCAGATTTGATGGAAATGATCAAGTTTTACAAGGCATGTTTAGCATAGCACAGTTTCATAAGATTCATAAGTGTCCTACCTGGAGTTTCTATAAGCAGACTATGACATAGGAAGTCTTCTTCCAGTGTTTTTTCAGGAAAGCACTTTCAGGCAAAGGAAACGAGGAAAATAGAATAGGACAGGAAAAAAAATCCCTGAGCCAGAATATGGATCTTATTCCATAGGAAGCTGTAGAGGACAAATTGCACAGCCAGGTCATATCTCATGATGGGAGTCAATCAGGGCAGTGGTCATACCTAGGAAGAGGTGGGCAGTCATAGCCTCCCAGGTGAGGCTGCTCCTGTTCCTGTGAGGGCAAATCTCTAGAAATGGGAGTAGCTGTGAGATATCAACCACTGCTCACAGTAGCTGGGGAAAAGGGGGATGCCTCTGTTCACATGAAGTGGGTGGGTTCCGACAACAATCTTCACAGTTCACCCTTTGAACTCAGATACACATGCATTCAGGCACAGCCTTTTGAGAATTCTGATTGGAAATCTTACAAGAAACTTACCTGGATAAATAAAATTCAGCTGCCACTGAGGCTGTGCGTGATATACACTACCTCCTTCCTTTACTACCAATTCTGAGTTCTTCTCCCCATTGCTAAGCACTTCTGCCAATCAGTGTGGTTTGCCTGGTGGATGGAAGACCCATCTTATTCTGAATGGTGTGAGCCTCTTAGTCACTCTATATTGGGTCATGGTTGCTGTAATTTCCTTTTTATAGTAAGGACTGGGAATGAAAGTCACATGGTGTACCAGAGATGGTCAGTTGTCACTGTCAGTATAGTAATCCTTTTGTTTACTTGCCTATTTACTGGCATAAGGATCCCAAAGTGAACAGTTAGCAGCATTAGCTCTAAGATAGTAAGATTCTTGCTTTGTCCTTAGTGGAAGGATTCCACAGAGTTCCAAATTGTGGGGCAGCATACATGTTTTCCCAAGTGGGTTTCTGGATGTGATCGTGAGTGTGACTGCTTCTGCCTCCATCCCATGTTGGCCAGTCCCATTTATTCATTATGGACATAGAACAACATAATGGCTACAGTGACAGTGAAGTTGCTTAGTTGTATCTGACTCTCTGCAACCCCATGGACTGTAGCCTACCAGGCTCCTCCGTCCATGGGATTTTCCAGGCAAGAGTACTGGAGTGGGGTGCCATTTCCTTCTCCAGGGGATCTTTCCAACCCTGGGATTGAACCCACGTCTCCTGCATTGCAGGCAGATGCTTTACCATCTAAGCCACCAGGGAAGCCTGCATCCTAAAAGATAGGGCCTGATCCTTTCAAGGGCTTCCCAGGTGGCTGGAGATGTGGATTCAATCCCTAGGTCAGGAAGATCCCCTGGAGAAGAAAATGACAACTCTCTCTAGTATTCTTACAAAATTCCATAGACAGAGGAGCCTGACAGGCTACAGTCCATGGGGTTGCAAAAGAGTTGGACACAAGTTAGTGACTAAACAACATCCTTTCAACATGTTCTTGCCAAGCTGCTCTCTGTTGCATATTTATGAAGCCTCTTCAGTTTTCTATTGGGTTGGCAACTTAGATGGCACAATATGGGGTTGGAGCAATGGTTACTGTAGTCACAAGACCTCTGCTGGTCCTCCTTCACTGTACAGTGGTTATGTAGATTGATAGTAATGTTACGCAGGATTCTTTGATGGTAAATTTAGCCATTCTATGAATGCTTGTTGGTGCTGACTGGGAACCATGGCCAGGAAAGAAAATGCAAAGTCCTATCTGGAATACGAGCCCAGGCAGGATGGAATATTGCCTTTTCCAGAGTGTAAGTATCTGGTTAGTTTCACTGAAAGATAGTTGATAGTGCGGGCACACTGCTCTGTGCTTATGGCAAGATAGACATTCACCAGCGGCAGTAGATAGTGTAGCGTTGGTGCAAAGGAGCCCAGGCTGACAGGCACATGTGGAGGTCAGTTTTTTCCACCAAGGTCATTCTTAGTTAAGTTCAGTTGTTCAGTCGTGTCCAAGTCTTTGTGACACCATGGACTGAAGAATGCCAGGCTTTCCTGCCAATTACCATACCATTTCCCAGAGCGTGCTCAAATTCATGTCCATCGAGTCAGTGACACCACCCAACCATCCCATCCTCTATCTCTCCTTCTCATTGCGCCTTCATTCTTTCCCAGCATTAGGGTCTTTTCAGATGAGTCAGTTCCTTGCATCAGGTGGCCAAAATACTGGAGTTTCAGCTTCAGCATCAGTCCATCCAATGAATATTCAGGACTGATTTCCTTTAGGATGGACTGGTTGGATCTCCTTGCAGTCCAAGCCACTCTCAAGAGTCTTTTCCAACACCACAGTTCAAAAGCATCAATTCTTCAGTGCTCAGCTTTCTTTCTAGTCCAACTCTCACATCCATGCATGACTACTGGAAAAACCATAGCTTTGAATAGATGGGCCTTTGTTGGCAAAGTAATGTCTCTGCTTTTTAATAGGCTGTCTAGGTTGGTCGTAGCTTCTTCCCAGGAGCAAGTATCTTTTAATTTCATGGCTGCAGTCACCATTTGCAGTGATTTTGGAGCCCAAGGAAATAAAGTCTCTTACGTTTCTACTGTTTCCCCATCTATGTGCCATTAAGTGATGGGACCAGATGCCATGATCTTAGTATTTTGAATGTTGAGCTTTAAGCCAACTTTTTCACTCTCCTCTTTCACTTTCATCTAGAGGCTCTTTAGTCCCTCTTCACTTTCTGCCGTAAGGGTGGTGTCATCTGCATATCTGAGATTATTGATGTTTCTCCTGGCAATCTTGATTCCAGCTTGTGCTTCATCCAGCTCAGCATTTTGCATGATGTACACTGCGCGTAAGTTAAATAAGCAGGGTGACATACTCCTTTCCTGATTTGGAATCAGTCTGTTGTTCCATGTCCAGTTCTAACTGTTGCTTCTTGACCTGCATACAGATTTCTCAGGAGGCAGGAAAGCTGGTCTGTTATTCTCATGTCTGTAAGTGTTTTCCACAGCTTGTTGTGATCCACACAGTCAAAGGCTTTGGCGTAGTCAATAAAGCAGAAGTAGGTATTTTTTCTGGAACTTTCTTGCTTTTTCAATTATCCAGCAGATGTTGGCAATTTGATCTCTGGTTCTTCTGCCTTTTTAGAAAATCCAGCTTGAACATCTGGAAGTTCTCTGTTCATGTAGTGTTGAAGCCTGGCTTGGAGAATTTTGAGCATTATTTTGCTAGTGTGTGAGATGAGTGCAATTGTGCAGTAGTTTGAACATTCTTTGGCATTGCTTTTCTTTGGGATTAGAATGAAAATTTTCCAGTCCAGTGGACCCAGATAACCATGATGGTGTGATCACTCACCTAGAACCAGGCATCCTGGAATGCGAAATCAAGTGGGCCTTAGGAAGCATCACTGCGAACAAAGCTAGTGGAGGTGATAGAATTCCAGTTGAGCTATTTCAAATCCTGAAAGATGATGCTGTTAAAGTGTGACTCTCTTTATGGTCATTCTGCTTCATGGTTATTCTATTCAAGTGCCAGAGAAGCTGAAGACTGAGGCTGGGTGACTGAGACGTCCTGTCCTCTTGGGTGTTGGACACCTCTTCTAAAGTTGATTCTCTCCAGTAGACTTTAATATTCGCTATAGGGGTCCTTCTTTGTCTTCCTTGAACCATTTTTAAATGTACCGTTTTCTTAGTGGTTGCTTTAGGTATTACAATGAATGTGTATAACTGCAGTGGCAATCTACGGGAAACATTTTACCACTTCAAGGGGAGTATAGGACTCTTGTTTCCATTCAAATAAGTCCCTTAACTCTCCCCATTAAAAAATTACTTTCCACTACACACATGGAGCACTCCATGAGTTGGTATTATAGTTGTTGCTTCAACCATCACGCATGATTTAGAATCCATGAGAAGAGGGATAGTCTATTAAATTTACCCTTTCCTTGCTTTTTTTGTTTGCCTACTGCATTATTATTTCTACCATTCTGAAGTCATTTCCTTTCTGTTTGAAGGATTTTTTTAAGACATTCTTTAAGGTTAGGTCTACTGGGAACAGATTCTCTTAGTTTCCTTCATCTAAGACTGTCTTTTTTTCCTCTTCATACCTGAAGGATATTTTTGTGAAGGATAGAATTGAGGGCTGACAGTTTTTTTTTTTTTCTTTCAACACTTGAAAAATGTGCTAAATTTGATATAATATAAACCAATATGTCTAGGGCTAAAGTTGCCAAAGTTTAATTATCATTGTCACCTAAATAGCCTGTTTTGATTGGAAAAAGAAGAGGCAGTTTACAATTTCACACCTCTTATGTTATTAGAAATATTTATTTTTTGACTGAAGGGAAATGCACATGAAATCGTTTTCTGTTATTGCATGCTTTCTAGGTAGTTGCTTCTTTTTTTTTCTTCTGAAGCATGCAAAGAAAAGAAGCTGTGTTTTGAGGGCATGCAGGTTGTGAAAACATAAACTGACAGTACGGTCACAGTGAGCCATCCTCTGAATCTGATTCAGAGAGAAGAGACAGCCACACAAAAAATTGTGTGTGGTGAAGTATAAGAAGTTTGGGATCAGCTGTACCTGCCTTTGAATCTTCTGTTACCATTTACTGGGTACGTGATCTTCAGTGAATTATTTAACCTCTCTTGGCCTCAGTTCCTTCATAGATAAACTGGAACAATAACAGTTTTTTCTTTGGGAACTAAGGCAGATGAGATACATACATTTCTAGGATGTGATAGGTTCTCAATCAGATTCTTTCAGTCGTCTTCCTCTTTCCTCCTTTAAAGAGGGTTAAGGAAAATTCACAGAAAGGGTGTTAGTCTTCCTCTTGGGAAACATGGTGAACTGGCAAAGTTACTATGTAGTGGGAAAAGTATTATTTGAATTATTTATTTCTTTAAAAGTTGTGATGTTATCTTTGAAATTTATTGAGTTACTATTAATTTTAATTACTTTTGTGCTCAGTCACTAAAGTCATGTCTGACTCTTTGGGGCCCAGTGGACTGTAGCCTGCCAGGCTCCTCTGTATGGAATTCTCCAGGCAAAAATACTGGAGTGGGTTGCCATTTCCTCTTCCAGGGGATCTACCAACCCAGGTATTGAACCTGTGTCTCTTGCATTGGCAGGCAGTTTCTTTCTCACTAGCGCCACCAAGGAAGCCCATTTAATTATGTTAGTTATTTTAATAAAATACCTCAAACTACATCTCACATGCAGGTAAAGTAATGCTCAAAATTCTCCAAGCCAGGCTTCAACAGTACGTGAACCCTGGACTTCCAGATGTTCAAGCTGGTTTTAGAAAAGGCACAGGAACCAGAGATCAAATTGCCAACATCCGCTAGATCATGGAAAAGGCAAGAGAGTTCCAGAAAAACATCTATTTCTGCTTTATTGACTATGCCAAAGCTTTTGACTGTGTGGATCACAATAAACTGTGGACGATTCTGAAAGAGATGGGAATGCCAGACCTGACCTGCCTCTTGAGAAACCTATATGCAAGTCAGGAAGCAACAGTTAGAACTGGACATGGAACAACAGACTGGTTCCAACTAGGAAAACCAGTACGTCAAGGTGTATATTGTCACCCTGCCTATTTAACTTATATGCAGAGTACATCATGAGAAACGCTGGGCTGGAAGAAGCACAAGCTGGAATCAAGATTGCCGGGAGAAATATCAATAACCTCAGATATGCAGATGACAGCACCCTTATGGCAGAAAGTGAAGAGGAACTAAAAAGCCTCTTGATGAAAGTGAAAGAGGAGAGTGAAAACGTTGGCTTAAAGCTCATCATTCAGAAAACGAAGATCACGGCATCTGGTCCCATCACTTCATGGGAAATAGATGGGAAAACAGTGGAAACAGTGTCAGACTTTATTTTTCTTTTTGGCTCCAAAATCACTGCAGATGGTGACTGCAGCCATGAAATGAAAAGATGCTTACTCCTTGGAAGGAAAGTTATGACCAACCTAGATAGTATATTCAAAAGCAGACACATTACTTTGCCAACAAAGATCCATTTAGTCAAGGCTATGGTTTTTCCAGTGGTCATGTATGGATGTGAGAGTTGGACTGTGAAGAAAGCTGAACACTGAAGAATTGATGCTTTTGAACTGTGGTGTTGGAGAAGACTCTTGAGAGTCCTTTGGACTGCAAGGAGATCCAACCAGTCCATTCTAAAGGAGATCAGTCCTGGGTGTTCTTTGAAAGGACTGATGCTGAATCTGAAACTCCAGTACTTTGGCCACCTCATGTGAAGAGTTGACTCATTGGAAAAGACTCTGATGCTGGGAGGAATTGGGGGCAGGAGGAGAAGGGGACGACAGGATGAGATGGCTGGATGGCATCACCGACTCAATGGATGTGAGTCTGAGTGAACTCTGGGAGTTGGTGATGGACAGGGAGGCCTGGCGTGCTGCGATTCATGGGTTGCAAAGAGTCGGACATGACTGAGCGCCTGAACTGAACTGAAGTGTAAATGGAATTTATCAGTATGGGTCATATCAGGAATGAAAATCACATAGTAAATTGAACACAGAAAGTTTAATATAGAGAATCATGAACTGTAACAGGAGATTGGAGCAATGCTTCTTTCACTGCTAAGAGAACTGTAAAGAATACAGTAAAATAGGTCTAAGGAGCAGTCCTTACCCATAGGGCTGAGAAGAGCATGCAAGGAAGAGCCCAGCCCCCACTCATCCTCCCCTCTCTGCATTCTAGGAGTGAGATCTGGAACCTATTGCAGAAGGCACAGCCCTCCCTGGATGTAAGAAAAGTCACTGTGATGCTACCCTACGGGCATATGCTGGAAATCTGGTCTCAGGAACTTGCCTTTCTCTAGGGCTCCAGGGAAAGTTGTTCATGAGGTGGTATCTCACCTAAAGCAATGCAACAAAACTGTCCAGAGGTGGTGACTGTCACTGTGCTCCTGGCCACTCTGCAGGAGCCTGGCTTTGGAAGAGCTGGGTACCGTGCAGGAGCATGGTGCTGGAAGCTCCTGAGCTATAGCAGCTGGACACTGGGCATGCGCCGCAGAAGTCTGCCAAGCGAGCACACCGGAACCAGGACGCAAAACCCTTTCCCCCCGCAGTGTCCCTCCAGCGCCTCTGCTTACAAAGCTTGACATTGTACAGTTGACAGTGGAAAATATTCAAAGGGCCCAGATCCATTTTCACAGAGCAGGCAAAAAGAAAGAATTTAGACCTGAGAGACAGTAATATATGACAGGCACTGAAAGGGTGAAGAATTCATGATTGGAAATCTCTGTTAGGACTTGATAAAAGTGATTGTCTTAAACTTCTATTGAATACAAAGTATGAAGTGAAAGCTACTCACTTGTGGCCAACTCCTTGCAACCCCATGGAATTCTCCAGGCCAGAATACTGGAGTGGGTAGCTTTTCCCTTCTCCAGGGGATCTTCTCAACCTTGGGATCGAACCCAGGTCTCCCACATTGCAGGTGGATTCTTTACCAACTGAGCTATCAAGGAAGCCCTAATACAAAGTATAGGCTTAATTGCTCAAACCCTGATATCAGTGTGTCTGTGCCTCCTAATGACAGTAAGTTGACATTGAATTTCAAGTCTTTGTTCCTATTAGAAGCAGCTTTGGTCTGCATTGCAGGCAGGTTCTTTACCAACTGAGCTATCAGGGAAGCCCTTTATAATTGAAATTTTATAACAGGCTATAAGGTTGCAGCAAATGTATTCTTCTACATCCAGAGTTCCTAAATTACAAATTACATTGTTTAAAAAAAATATTTCTATTAGAGGCCCTTATCCTGTGTAATAGATACAAATTTGAGTATGGTTTGGTACGATACTGATAAAGTACCAAGGTCAAAACTTCAAATGGTAGTTAGTCTAACAGCTCAAGTGATCCAGATTAAGTCCCTTACAATGAGCCAGTAACAAAAAAGGAGATCCAGGCTGGTTCCAGACTTGTGAAAAGAGTTAGAGTTGTAGTCAGCTACTGATTCTAGTGGGCTGCCCAGGTGGTGCTAATGGTAAAGAATCTGCCTGCCAACTCAGGAGATGCAGGTTCAGTCCCTGGGCTAGGAAGATCTCCTGGAGAAGGAAATGGCAACCCACTCCAATATTCTTACCTGGAGAATCCCATGGACAGAGGAGCCTGGTGGGCTATAGTCCATGGGATCACAAAGAGTCAGACACGACTGACCCACTAACACTTTCGTTTGCTTCTCCATGACATTTGGAATTTTTGACAACACATTTCTTTTGGAATTCTCTGCTCCTTTGTTTTACATGATCTTATTTTTTTTTTCCTTTCCTAGGCTCTTTCCTTCTGGAGCATCAGCTTAAGTGTCAGTATTCCTTAGAGCTCCATACTTGATGACATCCTTGATGACCTTCTCATTGTATATATTCTTTCCAGGGTAGCAGTATCACATCACACTTAAAAATATAGAGCTTCATGTTAGAGAAACCTTGGATATTAACTCTGACACTTTCTGCTTTGCGATCTTGAGCAGCTTAAAGCCTTCAGTCTCAATTTCTTCAAGTATAAAAATCAACTACCCTCCCTTACTTTTCAGAATTGTGATTCTGAAATGAGAAATAATGTAAAGCCCTTACAATAGTGCTTGACATAGAGAGGTAGTGAAGAAATAGTATTTATGATTATCTATTTTGTCAGCTCAAAATAAGAGGCTTATGAGTCTAGATCTTCAACTAACGCTTCTCTATGGGGCCCCAAATCTGTATGCACAATCTATTTCAGTTGTTTTAAGTGCCAATTTGTGATATGTTGTAAGTCAGTGATGAGGATTATGTTGGTACAAGAGGAAATGAAGAATAAAGGAACATTTTAATGTAGTTTTAAAACAAAGTCATTTACTTAATTTGATAAATTGCCTTTTATATTAAGATTCACTCCTTAATTTCTGGTGTTGAAATATCCTTTTGTAAAAATGAAATATTGATATTAGTGGATAGTTTTTAAAAAATATATCCTGACATAACAAAATGAAAAATTGATAGTCTTAAATTAGTTTCTCACATTATTTGGAGATTTTGACAGCATGTGAAATCTGAAATCTTAGGAACTTCTGATCCACAAGCATCTCAAACTCAACACTGTGAAATTCTATGTTACCTTCTTCTCCCCCTACACACAAAGTTTATTTTTATTATATATCATAACAGATGTTATAACTATCCATCCCAGTTTGCTGTCAGGAATATGTGAGTTATCCTCAAACCCTCCATGCTGCTGTTACTCTTATATTCAATTGATCACCAAATCCTTCAGATTCTCTTTGAAATTTCTTGATTCATACCTAATGCCACTCTTGTAATTTTTTGTTGGGATTATTTTCCATCTACTGCCAGACTCTCTTCATTTTAACTCATTTTATCCTAAGGTGCCAAAATGAGTGCTTCCTTCCTTACCTAAAATCCTCCAAGGTCTTCTTATCTTCTTTGGTGTTGAATTTTCATTCAGCCACAAAGTGCCCCCCTTCCCACCTGCTGTTTCTCACTCCCATGGATCCTTCCATAATTAACTGCTTGCTTCTCTATTGCCTTGCAGCTTTTGCACATCCAGTTCCACCTACTGTTAAACATCCTTCCCTCCTCATCTGGAAAGTTCCATTTAGTCCTTCAGGATTCAGTTCAAGTTTCTACTATCCCAAGCCTTCCCAGGTACCCCCGTCTGAATCTTGCATCTTTCTTCTCTGTCCCCAAAACTGTTTTTTATAGCACCTTGCCACAATGTGATGCAATTTTGGGGGTACATAACTAGGTTTGTTCATCTTCTATGAGAAACTGATGGTGGGAATCACATCTTCCACCTTGACATTTCAATACTTCATACAACCCCTGATACATTATAGGTGCTCAGTAACTGCTAGCTGTATGACTATAAGCTTAACATTATCCAGCTAATGATTCTAACAGACCATATTTCTTTTCCTAAGAAACCTACAGATCAAAGTGTTAATCAAAAAATGATAAAAGGCCATAATCATTGTATTCCTTTTATAAACTCCCTACTCAGGAAATCAAGACATGCATAAAGACTATATTTAATGTATTGATACTTTTAAAATACTGTTTATTTTCATTATTGAGTAAAAGTGTGTGGCTGAGGGTATGGCTGGGGGAGAGAAAAAGTTAATAGGATGTATGTTATTTAGCATGGCTATACATTCCTAGGCTCCATGTCTGTTCTGTAACCAGGATTTGTTTGTACATATGTAATTTGCCCTCTGCTTTTAGGTACTTAGGTATATCTTCTAGGTATATTTCATATATCTTTTTTCATATATCTATATATCATTTAGGTATATTTCATGCAAAGGTGGGCTCAATAAAGGACAGAAATGGTATGGACCTAACAGAGCAGATGTTAAGAAGAGGTGGCAAGAATACACAGAAGGACTATACAAAAAGATCTTCATGACCCAGATAATCACAATGGTGTGATCACTCACCTAGAGCCAGATATCCTGGAATGTGAACTCAAGTGGGCCTCAGGAAGCATCACTATGAACAAAGCTGGTGGAGGTGATGGGATTCCAATTGAGCTATTTCAAATCCTGAAAGATGATGCTGTGAAAGTGCTGCATTCAATATGCCAGCATATTTGGAACACCCAGCAGTGGCCACAGGACTGGAAAAGGTCAGTTTTCATTCCAATCCCAAAGAAAGGCAATGCCAAAGAATGCTCAAACTACCGCACAGTTGTGCTCATCTCACACGCTAGTAAAGTAATGCCCCAAATTCTCCAAGCAAGTCTTCAACAGTACGTGAACCATGAACTTCCAGATGTTCAAGCTGGTTTTAGAAAAGGCAGAGGAACCAGAGATCAAGTTGCCAACATCTGCTGGATCATCAAAAAAGAGAGTTCCAGAAAAAACATCTATTTCTGCTTTATTGACTATGCCAAAGCCTTTGACTGTGTGGATCACAATAAACTGTGAAAAATTCTTAAAGGGATGGGAATACCAGACCACCTTTCCTGACTCTTGAGAAGTCTGTATGCAGGTCAGGAAACAACAGTTAGAACTGGACATGGAGCAACAGACTGATTCCAAACTGGGAAGGAGTACGTCAAGGCTGTACATTGTCACCCTGCTTATTTAACTTATATGCAGAGTACCTCATGAGAAATGCTGGGCTGGATGAAGCACAAGCTGGAATCAAGATTACCAGGAGAAATATCAATAACCTCAGATATGCAGATGACACCACTGTTATGGCAGATATTGAATAAGAACGAAAGAGCTTCTTGATGAAAGTGAAAGAGGAGAGTGAAAAAGTTGGCTTAAAACTCAACATTCAGAAAACGAAGATCATGGCATCTGGTCCCATCACTTCATGGCAAATCTATGGGGAAACAGTGGAAATGGTGGCTGACTTTATTTTTTGGGGCTCCAAAATCACTGCAGATGGTAACTGCAACTATGAAAATAAAAGACTCTTGCTCCTTGGAAGGAAAATTATGACCAACCGAGACAGCATATTAAAAAGCAGAGACATTACTTTGCCAACAATGATCCATCTCATCAAGGCTATGGTTTTTCCAGTAGTCATCTATGGATGTGAGAGTTGGACTATAAAGAAACCCGAGTGCTGAAATATTGATGCTTTTGAACTGTGGTGTTGGAGAAGACTCTTGAGAGTCCCCTGGACTACAAGGATATCCAATCAGTCCATCCTAAAGGAAATCAGTCCTGAGTATTCATTGGAAGGACTGATGCTGAAGCTGAAACTCCAATACTTTGGCCACGTGATGCAAAATACTGACTCATTTGAAAAGATCCTGATGCTGGGAAAGATTGAAGGCAGGAGGAGAAGGGGACAATAGAGGATGAGATGGTTGGGTGGCATCACCGACTCAATGGATATGAGTTTGAGTAAACTCCAAGAGTTGGTGATGGACAGGGAGTCCTGGCTGTCGGGAGTCAGACATGACTGAGCAACTGAACTGAACTGAACCGAAATGTGTAGTGATAACCAGAAGTGTAAATTTTGAATATTTTGTCAAGAGGGGTCATGTGATCAAACAGCTTGTCTTCTTTAGGAATATTCTAGGAATCTTAATAGTCATTTATTATTATTTTTTAAATGATTGTGAGAGAACTAATTCTTACCAGGGCCCTCAAGGAGGAGGAAGGGACAAACATTTTCCTTCTACATCCCTTCATCTTAGTCATGTAAGAAATTTTTTTTTCTTAAGCTCTGAGTTGTTAGGGCAACAATCTATTTTGCCTAAGACTTTCTTTAAGCCCAGAGCTAATGATTATACAACAGAGCAACTCATCTTGTTCAAGGGTATGTTTTTCCTTAAGTTTTGTATTAATCATTGTATACCAACAATGTATCTTGCTTGAGACATGTTTCTCCTTCTTAACAAGAACCTTCTGACTAATCCTGTTATCTTAAGATGTATGTTGTGGGAGTGGGTTTGGTAAGACATTTCTATTGTTAGTAACCCATTAAAAAAGTATATAAGGCCTTGATAAGACTAGCCAGTGGGGCACTCTCTGACGCTTCTGATGTTTATGTCAGAAGCTATCCCTTTTTCACTGTAATAAAAATGCAGTGAAGCTCTGAGTGGTTGAAGCCTTGTCTCTGGTCCCAAAGCTAAATTCTCTTCTTCAGAGATCACAGATCAGACAGTGTTCACCATAAGCTATCAGTGGTCCTTGTGGATGATAACTCAAGTTTCAGAGAGGACCCAGAGCTGTATCCATTGCTTATCTATAACTTTGCCTTTCACCTCAATCATGCCATCCAGAAGGGCATATTAGGGAAAAGGCACAACTCTGAGAAATCAGTTGACCTTGATGGAAGGCTTATATTATCTAAGCCTGATCAAAAACTTAAATTTTCTTATAATCTTGAAAGTAGAGTCGCTCAGTCGTGTCCGAATCTTTGTGACCCCATGGACTGTAGCCTACACTCCTCCGTCCATGGAATTTTCCAGGCAAGAGTACCGGAGTGGGTTGCCATTTCCTTTAAATTCTTGATGGTATGAAAATGCTCTGACACTGTTTCAGTTATGGTGTGTAGGTCTGCAATTAATAAACAACCCACTGAGCATTTGAGACACTTTTCTTCCTTATATTATATAGGGTCTGGAGGAAGCAGGGCATCTAGTTCATCAGTGCAGTGATGTCATCAAAGACCCAATTTTGTTTCAGGTATCAAACACATTAAATTTTATCCTCCTTTATTGCATTATGGTGGAAAGACGGCTGCTGAAGTTCAAAGCATCATTATGGCACACCAGTATCCCGAATAGGAAGGAATCAAAAAGAGATATTAAAGTCGTGATTGATAAGACATGATGCAGTTCTTGGGGCTGGGCACACTGTCAACTCAAAATACATTGCACTTCTGCTGGCAAGAAAGAAGGGAAACAAATGCCTGTTGGGTAGGCAACTATCACTGTCAGCTTCCTAAAATCCTTCTTTTTTAACTCCGTGAATATGACAATGTAACATCAAGACTCCATTTTGGACCATTATTCCTACTAAGTCTATACCTAGAACATTCTTCTGTCATCTTCTTTTTTTCCCTCTTCACTCCACGATTTACAAGTTGTACTATAGGTTGAATGACATGAACTTACCAATATTCTCCTATTTTCCCATAAAAGTTTCATGAGTCCCTCAAATAATTTGGGATTAAAGGAAAACGAATAATAACTGTGGGAAGTTAGTGAATAAAAACTGCTTAAAGCCACCAGAAAATGTTTTTAAAAAGGGAAGAAAACCTATCTGTTTTACAATTTAAACCAGCGAAAGACTCACATTGGACATTACACTTGGAAAAACAGAACAAATGTCACCTGCTAATTACCTCTAATCATATTTCTAGAGACTGACAGTCATAGATGAGGAGGTGTCCATTTTTTATTTCTTCAGTTTGAGGAAGTGATCCAGTCATGTCCTGCAGAGAGAGAAAATGCATTACCTTGTGCTTTTCTTTAATAGTGTGAACTACCATTTACCTTATGCCTTCTCTCAGTCCCAGTCGAAATTATCACCATGGCTGCACATATATTCATAATGACATGAAACTCAATAGAGAAGAATTAATCTTCCTAGAGTAGAACACTTAAAAAAAGATGAGTGGAAAGAGCCAGCACAGAGGGGAAAGACAAGATAAGTGTCTCAAACACCCAAGTATGGAGAAGATCCAGCACTTTGCAGGGGCCATTGCCAGACTTTGTAACAGGAGAGGAAGTCATCTGGAAAATGGCATTTCTCACACACCAGCTGTAAGTCAATCTCCCAGGTAGGAGTATCAGATTAAACAACGCTTGCAGGTCTCTCATTTCTATGAATGTAATAAGATTCCAGCAACAGAGTCAATCTTTTGTTCAGTGGTTTACTGCCTGCTGGTCACATTTTGCTAAAGTCATCTTCTTCTACAAAGTCCTGCACAGGAAGTTTCACATCCTTGGTCTGAAATGTCCCTTTTGTGGAAGAAATAGATTAATAGCATGAGAAGTCATCCTAAGTGCAGCCAAATAAGAAATTGAGTCATGATCATTAAAATGTATGTCATTTAACAGCTGGAAAGGATAGCATGAAAGTTCTTGAGGAAGTTAAGAAATGGGGCAGGGGGTGGAGAAAGAGAACTAAATAAAAATATGAAAATGGCAAAAAAGCAATGAAGAATTTCAGAAAATAAAGGAGTAAAAAATCCAAATGTTGCACACAAGACAACAGCAAAGTAAGAAGAAATAATTGTACTGGTTGAGAAAGTAGATTATAGTTCTGGTTTCACTAATTATTCATGTAATTTTGAACAGGTCACTTAATCTTTACTTTTTAAAAACTTTATTTAATATCATTTGTATTTCATGCCATTCACCCATTTAAACATGCAATTCAATGCTTTATAGTATATTTGCAGAATTATACAATTGTCACAGTCTAATCTGAGAACATTTCATTACCCCCCAAAAAACCTAATTCCCATTAGCAATCACTCTTTATTCACAATGCTTCCAAACCTGGCAACTAGTAAAATATTTTCTGTCTCTATAGATTTGCCTCTTCTGGACATTTCATATAAATTTCACTTTATGTAATGTTTTCAAGGTTCACCCTGCTACGGCATATATTAACACTTCATTCTTTTTTTTTTAAATAATACTCCATTACATGGACATACTGCATTTTTTACTTTATTTAACAGTTGGTAGATATTTGAGCTTTTCCCTCTTTTTAGTGATCATGGATAATGTTGCTCTTAGCATTTGTGTCAAAGCTTTTGTAAACCATGTAAGTTTCTCATGATATCATCTATAAAGCAAAACTAAGAGTTTATGCTTTATATTTCCACATTTGAGGAAATTTTCATTTTTGTTCTCTAATTGACTTATGACATAGTTATTGAAAAATATAATTAGATGCATTTTCAGCTGTTATGCCTGGTAAAACAATTAACAATGGCATACACTACTCCCTTTCAGGTGATGAACCAATATGCATGTATGCTAAGTTGCTTCAGTGGTGTTAGACTCTGTGCCCTCTGGGCTGTAGCCTGCCAGGCTCCTCTGTCCATGGGATTCTGCAGGCATGCATACCGGAGTGGGGTGCCACGCCCTCTTCCAGGAACTCTTCCTGACCCAGGGACCAAATCCATGCCTCCTGTAGCTCCTGTGCTGCAGGCAGATTCTTCACTGCTGAACCACCAGGGAAGCTCATAAGTAGATGAGAGCTCTTCAAATATTTGTTAATTAACAGACCATTTAATTTTCTCTTGTATTCATTTAGCCACCTATCCATTCATTCATCAAATATTTACCAAATGCTTATGAGTGCCCGCAATGTGCTATTTCCACAAGGTACAGAGCAGTAAATAAGAGAGAGCTTACATATAAGAAATTTATATTCTGGTAGAGAAGAGAGGACATGTATGCACATCCATAAGAAACATGGTAGAAAGTGAAAATGACATTTATTGAGACTTAGGTATATAGTCTTGGTGAGTTCAGAGTATAGTTCTTTGCCTCCCGTGATGTTTCAACAAATTCTTTGTTGTTGAAATGAAACTCTTAGTTGAAACAATCTAGGAAAAGGCTTATTTAAATATAGAAAATGACAGGATTCAAGTAGGAGGTACTTGCTGTTGAAAGATACTGTTGTAGATGTTACAGCAATGTGTAATAATTGCCAAAGAGAACTGGAAGTGGCGTTAGCAGCAAGTTACAGAAGATCAAAACTTGTGCCTTATGGAGCCATGTGATTATACTTTGGCACAAAACAAATCACCCTACATTGCTATCCAGTTTGTTTGAATATACCCTGCATTTCAACATCTTTCTTTTGAAATAATTGTGGCCTTCCCTTTTACATCATTCTGGATTTCTGTTAAAAATGCCTGATGAAAGCTGTAACATCTAAAACTGTAACATAATAAAGGAAATTTGTTTTGTTAACTCATTAGGTATCATAATCCAGTCAGTATTTTACAAATACTTCTAGTAGTTAGTGTTATGAAAATTGCTGGATGCTGTATTTTCTTTTCTCAGAACTAATGATGACATTTGATATCCTGAACAAGTTTTGCTAATCTGGTTAATTTATGAAAAATAATATAAATATGAATACAAAGTTTACTGATTTCACATTGACCTGAAATAATCTTGGATATTTTAGCTTACAAGATGGATTCATTCCAATCATAACCATTGGCCATCTGTTTCCTTTCCTGAGAAGCAATAAAAGAATGTACTAATTTGTAATCAGAATGCAACGAGACACTACATCCATGAATATTAGAGCCCATCAAGAGAATTCTTTTGGTTTGTACCAATTAGTCATTGTTCTTTTATACTTGTACTGAAGTCACAGGAGATGTCACGAAGGAAGTGAGGCTATAACTGAATTTTGGAGAAAAAACAAACCGTCTTGAAGATGGGTTCCACTATGAATTCATCTTCTTTAAATATAATTCCCCTTTTCTGTACCTCTACCCCCTCCTTCAAAAATTCTTACTGTTATTTATCTGGCCAGTTCCCTCTATACTTCTCTACAAGAGCGTCCCTAAATTTTCCTCTTTTCTTAAAACCTCCAGTCTCACCAACCTTGTTGCTATCAACTCCATCCTCATATAATGACTTTAAAGATAGTAAATTCAATTCATTAAGTAAGAAGCCCCAGAAATACCTTCCAATGTACAAACAACCTTATAACGACACTCATTACCTTTTATCTTCCTGCTACCACTGAAAGTCCTCTTTCCTCTCAAAGGCTTATCTTTCCCTCTAAGCTCTAGTTCCCTTCTTGAGCTGGATATTCTTCATCTGTCCTCTGCATCCACTTTCCACCATTTC
Source organism: Oryx dammah (assembly GCF_014754425.2). Classification (NCBI taxonomy): domain Eukaryota; kingdom Metazoa; phylum Chordata; class Mammalia; order Artiodactyla; family Bovidae; genus Oryx; species Oryx dammah. The sequence goes on from NW_024070187.1 coordinate 61,067,106, forward strand.
TACCCTGCTTTATGTCCCAGGAGAAGGAGCTGTAGGACCTACATCAAGGCTCCTTTGCCCTCTGGCATCAGGTTGGATTTTGCCAGTGGAAGTCACCAGGAATCAGAGAGCAGGAGAATGTTGAGGAATAGTCTTGCCCTTATTATCCTCCTTCTCAGGCTCAGGGGTTGGCGATGAATGTGTTCCTCTATCAAAGTCCACAGCATTTACCCTGGATCTATAGGTCTCAAAAGGTCATGGTAACCATTTGCTCTGTTATCAGACCTAGTGGAGTGACACTGTTGCTGACCCCAGGAGCCCTTCACCATTTGGGGTTCCTTTTTCTTAATTCTGTCTCTAATTTCAGCTAATTAACTTCATTTTTAAAAAAATTTTTGAGTGTTTCTGCTACTTGTCAAGAACTTGAGGATACACGTTCTTAGCAAATACTCATCAAGAAAAATTGTTTGGAACTTGTAAATAAGATCAAAGGTGAACAAAATGTCCTTTTATTATCATAAGGGGTCATTGTTTTACAGGTCCACACAAGGGTTATCCAGGGGAATGTACTTTGTTCAGCTCACAGTTTATTATGACTTAAAGGTCCCAGACTTAGTGAAGTTACATGAATAGTTAATTAATGCATTTTGTACTATAGTGATGTAAATAAGGTCTGTCTAAATTTTCTCTTCTGTATAAAAGCAGTAAAGACTTCAGTTTTTGCTTTTCAGGATATTAATCAATTTGCAGTTACTAAGCAATCTTGTCCTTACGTTTCTTTGATAATGTGCTGTGCTACACTTAGTTACTGAGTTGTGTCCAACTCTTTGTGACCCCAGGGACTGTAGCCCTCCAGGCTCCTCTGTCCATGGGGATTCTCCAGGCAAGAACGCTGGAGTGGGTTGCCATGCCCTCCTCCAGGGGGTCTTCCCAACCCAGGGACTGAACCCAGGTCTCCCATGTTGCAGGTGAATTCTTTCTGTCTGAGCCACCAGGGAAGCCCAAGAACAGTGGAGTGGGTAGCCTATCCCTTCTCCAGGGGAACTTCCCGACCCAGGACCAACTGGGATCTCCTGAATTGCAGGTTTATTCTTTACCAGCTGAGCTATCCGGGAAGCCCTTCTTTGGTAAAACTTAAAAGTAAATCATCTGATTAAATCACTTTGAGCTGGTCTTAATATCTTACAAGTTACCTCATTGTTTAGCAAATCAAAGGGCATTTTTGATACATGTTCTTTTTATATTTGTATGAGAGTTGTGATTTTATCTTTCTGAAAATTCTCCTCTAGCATCTCTTTTGACAATCTCTCCTGTCTTATATCCACTTCTTTAATCTTTATCTGTTGGTTCCTTCCTATGTTCATTTAAAGCATATTCAAATCTCTCCTATCATTAAAACATAAAACAAATCCTGGAAATTTTCTGTTTCCATTTATACTTTACACTTCTTCAAAAACAATTGCCTGCATACACACACATCTGTCATTTCTTCATCTCACTTCTGTTTCTCTTTCTGTTGACATGATTTCTTCCTCCATGATTCCAATGAAACTGCTCACATCAAAGAGCTCCTTATTCAATTTAATAAACATGTTAAGTCCTGAAGTCAATTAAATTCACCATAGCATTTGACTCTGATGTCTCTTTTCTTGAAATATTCTTTTAGTGACTGTGGTATCATACATTCTTGATTTTCTTCTTTCTGATGGATGGTAATTCTTTTGAGTCTTTGAGTGATTGTGATGCAGGGTTTAGTTATACTTGAAGGTTATCACCTGAGCCTGTTTTTTTTTTTTTCCTTCTTATTCTTCATATGCTCCCATATGATCTCCTTCTCCTTCAGAGGCTTCAGTTACCATTTAGTTCCATGGCACAGGCCTAGCTTTACCTCTGAAGCACCACGTCTGCCTATCAACTTCTATTAGGCATCTTAGATGTCTCAGTACATCTCAAACTCCTTATAGTATCAAAATAACTAAACACTTTCACTCTCTCATTTGTTACATTCTCTATGCTTCGTGCATTAAGGAATAGTGTCACCATTCTATGGCTGCTTAAGCAGAAGCGGACGATTTTCTTAAAGTCTTCTTCCTCACCTCTTGTATACAATTAAACTCTAAATTAGGACAATTTTACCTTTTAAACATATCTTAGCTCTACTTTTATCTGCATCCTGACTCTTACTCTTTGGGTCAAATCACAATCATTCAACTGCCTCCAAATTAGCCTTCCTGCCTCTATTTTTTGGCTTCTCTGGTGGCTCAGGTGCTAAGAATCCACCTACAATGTGGGAGACCTGGGTTCGATCTCTGGGTTGGGAAGATCCCCTGGAGGAGGGCATGGCAACCCTCTCCAGTATTCTTGCCTGGAGAATCCCCATAAACAGAGGAGTCTGGTGGGCTACAGTCCATGGGGTTGCAAAGAATTGGACACAGCTGAGTGACTAAGCTGCTGCTGCTGCTGCCTCTATTTTTGCCATTTATCTAAAATGCTAATTGAATTTCTCTCACTTTGAACCCTCAAATAACTTCAGTTTTCTTTGGGTACGTCTGATGATCTTTTCATGGTATTTAAAAGCCTTCTGCTGCAGCCTCATTTCTTGTATTTCATTTATGAACTCTGGGCTCTAGTCATAGTAGATGGGAATAAAAGCCAAGTGGAACCCAAACATTGAACTACTTAGAAATATGCTTGCTCTCTGTTTTTTGCAGAATAAACAAAAATTTGTAAATTTTGGTTGATGATTTATTTGTGCTTACATAATAATAGCTTCACTGGGAGAGATAGTCCTTTGTAGGTCACTAGTTGTCCTTTATGTTTTGCTGAATGTCCTAAGATTCAGCCCTAACTGCTGTTTACTGAGGTCATTTTTCAGGGTTGTTTATGCAATTGATAAGGTTGAGAGGTGAGATAATATCTCCTTCTACCCCCAGACAAAGGGCAAGCTTGTTACTCCTTTCTGTAAAAGTGGTTTTGGATTCCCCAATCTCAGTGTTGTTTCCGTTAGGATGCACATACCCTGCCTGTGTAGTGTCTATCTGGGCTCCTCCTTGTCTCCTTGTGAGATCTGGGGGCAAGAAGAACCATTGTAAACATGCTGATGCTCCAGCTGCTTGCTGTGCCATGAGTAATAAACCCCTTTGTCTCGGACTCAGGAGTTTTGTCTCTTCTGCCAGCATCCAGGGAAGAATAAGGCTAATTTATTAGCTTGAAAATAAAATCAGATCTTAGACCTGATTGTTTTATATTTTAAAGTTGTGTTTTTGCTTCTAAGTAATTGTAAGACAGTTGATAAAAATGTTGCTTTTTTTTCTGAATAGAAAATTAAAATAGTGAATGGTTTAGGTTAATATTGGCATCTGGCAGTTGTGGTGGGTTTTGTTCAGTGGCTCAGTTGTGTCTGACTCTTTGCAACCCCATGCACTGCAGCACTCCAGCTTCCCCGTCTTTCACCATCTGGCGATGGTACTTGAACGTGATTTTAGAGCGGCTTCTCAATAGTGATAGGTCAGCTTTTGATATCAACTTCTATATAATCATTGGACCTAAGGCAATGTTAGAAATAGGAAATCATGTTATTCTCAGTGGCATCTGAAGGATATTAAGAGATTCGTTAATTTTTTTTCTTTCAAAAATATGTTAGCACTTAAAAAAATAAAAGCACAACATGAGAGCTGTGACTTAAGTTTTATTTGGGGTCAAATGAGGACTATATCCCAGAGACAGCCAGTCAGGTATCTCTGAGGTACTGTTCCAAAGAGGTAGAGGGGAAGACCAGGATATATATGATTTTAGCGAAGGATGATATGTACATTCAAGCACATATTTTGGCAGAAAGTTGCTGCTAGTCATGAGGAGCAGATGTCTCCATTAATGATTTCAGTGCTTTTCTAGGTATGAAAAGATGCAAGAAATTGAGCTCTTAAAATCTTCTCCTGAAAATATCTAACTATCTGAAGACCAGTTCTGGCAGTTTTTCCCAGAGCACAGAGGGCCTCATTCCTGATTTTCACCTTGAACTTCTTTCAGGTTATGTTGAAGGTCAGGGACTGTAGTGACTAGTGACTTCATGCCTTTGGAACCCAATGTAGAGCAACGATTTTTAGTTGGAAGCACCTCTAACATATTAGCACGATCATAGCAATGTGGATCATCAGATGTGAGTTTGATTTTTCACTTTCTCATTCAGGTCAGTGTCAGGCCGACCTGAATGAGAAAGTGAAAAACCCAACTCATTCTTTCATTAATTCATTCTGGAAAAAGAAGCACCTACTAATCTCCAGGTAGAAATTTCTATTCTAGAGAGTATGAATTTAGAAATAAGTGACAAAATCCTTGCATCCTTATAGAGACTACAACTAGTGGGAGAGCATGACATGCAAACATTTCTAATATAATGTATTGATAACAAGAATTTTGATAAAAATAATCATGAAGCCATAGTAAAGTGCCAGAAACTATTATCTATGATAGTTTATGTATGTAACTTATTATAATATATGTTTTATATATATAAATATATCTACCAGTTGGTTTTTTTTTTCTTTTAGGTGTGTTAGTTGCTCAGCCATGTCCAACTCTTTGCGACCCCATGGACCGTAGCCTGCCAGGCTACTTTGTCTGAGGAATTCTTCAGGAAAGAATACTGGAGTGGGTCGCCATTCCCTTCTGCAGGGGATCTTCCTGACTCAGGGATCAAACCTGGATCTCTTGCATTGCAGAAAGATTCTTTATTATCTGAGCTACCAGGATAGCCCAGTTTATATACACTAGTATATATTGTTGTATACATGCACATATATATTTATATGTACCCTAGTATATAAATGTGTATGTGTGTGTAATTATTAGGAATACTAACTTTGAATTAGGTTTATTGTTCAGAGAACTCAGAAAGAGTACATAATTTGCCTTACAAGCTTGTGTTTTCCTGAGTGTCCATGAGAGAAAATGAGAATATTCATGTTCAGTTGTATTCACTGAATATACACAAGGTCAAGTATTTCTGTTGTAAGACTTAGATGACAAGTTAAATTCATGAAGAATTAAGTTTGCTTGGAGGACACAGTATTTTGCATTTTAAAATGTAAGGACCTGGCAGAACTGGAGGTTTCATGTATTGTGGTTGCATTTTGAAATTTCAAAGGCCTGCTATTGATTTGATTATAAGATCCATGTTATGTAAATTGGAGTGTGTTGTTGAATGAATGAGTACAATAGCAAGACAATATATTTGTTCCCTGAACTAAATTTCATATGAGGGCAAAATCTTTCTTCTGCTTGCCACTAGATCCCTGGAGCATGACTACCAAAGCAAAAATGGCTGCTGTCTGCTTCATTTAAGCATGACCCCAGGCAAAATAAATAGAACTCTTAAAAATGTGAGTGTGGTGAACACGATGATTTACACAATCCCATACACAAGCCCATCTCCTTATGAGATGTGGTACTGGCCTGTGAGATGCAAGCCCAAGGGGCTGAGTGAGGTGTCCCAGATGCCATGGCTTCTCTGATGAGGAGGGACAGGCATGCAGAAAGGCCCTTTTGGCCTTGTTCTTTATTACTTTTCTCTAGTTGCACTCTTCTTTCCTTACCTGTTGTCATGAGGCCTGTTGGTTCAGGAGTTATTAAAAGATTGGGAGGCCACAATGATGAAAAGAGGTCTCTTATTGTAGCCAGGGCATAGAGAAAAAAGTTTGTGAACCCTCAATAACATCATTGAACAGTCAGTGAACACAGGTGCTGCCTTCCCTTGAAGTTATTGTTCTTTGAGGAAAAAAAGAAACTATTTGTTTAAGCTGCTCTTAATCATGGTTTCTTTACTTGCAGTTGAAACTTATTTATAACTGATAGAGTAGGAAAAATGTATTTCTCTCCCTAAATTAATATTAAAATTATATTTTAGTCTTTAAATTATAGGAAACTTTCAGCTCATAGCTTATTGTCCTTTGACTCTTTAGGAAAATTCAAAATTTGACTTTACTGTTTAATCCTATTGGGGAAATACCATAGGCCAACTTTAACAGCCTGGAGCAGTAACTGTTTAAAAAGCCTTTAATAGGATACAATTCTCTCTTTCACTTCTTGCTGCACGCTTCTTTCTTTCCTAAGGTCTCTTCCATTTTCCCTCTCTCTCCATCTTCTTGATCTCTTTTGCTTCCTTCTCTATTTCTACCCATAACCTAGACAAAGACTATACTTATTAATGTGTTAACTGAATATATTTTTCTGTTTCCTATTATAGTTAAAAATTGATAAGTAAAATATTTTAATTTATAGGTTTATGATGTTGCCTTATTCCAAAAAGGATTTGTACTGCCATGATTTGTAATTTCCTTTGGAAAAAAACAGCTGCTTCCCTAATATCTTAGATTACCTCTATGAACTTTAATATTTTGAGTTAATTATTCATGAAAGAAGAATGAATTGTCATCCTTTGTCTGAGAATGATGACTAAGGTAATTATAATTTACTTTCATGAAGCAGAAGCAAAAACCAAAAAACCGATAAAAGTCTCTATTTCTTAAAATGTAGAGGAAACTTACCTTGACCTTATGATTTAAAGGATTCAGTGTCATCTATAACTTATTTGTCATTAGTTCATCCATTCAACAGATGTTTATTTAGAGACTGCTGTGTGCAAAGAAATATGGGATCCTTTATTGCCCACCCCTGAAGGGGTATGTGTGCCATTAAGAAATAATTAGCTTTTTTATCCTTATCAGAATCACCAGTCCAAGGAGAAAAATATATTTATCTCATGTCCGCTGAGGTGTAACATCACCAGAACCAAAGAGAATGAAGAGAGAGAGCTGAAAGACTGGAGGCATAGTTTTCTTTCTAGGTCTTACAGATGTTGGAGTTATTTTGCTCAATAACTTACTGAAAATATAAGATCCTTATGACTAGTTAAGGTTGACTTAATTTCTTTATTTTTGCAATGGACAATCTGCAAAAACTGTGAGAAAGCTCTGAGTTGTTTAGGATCATGGAAAACTCTCTTTGGAAGAAGTACATGGTAGCACACAAGAAAACAGAGGGCACAGTCTCTGAGGTCCTAATAAGAAAAGCGGTGATGAGGAAGGCATCTGTCAAGATTTCCTCTATGCAGGAGGTTGCATAGTCTCCTCATTTAAGGCTTCTAAAACAATATTAAAGAAAGAAAACCTATGGAGCATTTGAGTTCCTAAGATCATTCTTTTGCTTTATATACAATTTGTCAGGTAGTTCTAGAGTTTAATATTTCGTTCTCTGTTTCAAAATTGGAAAGATACAAAGGGACCTTAGAAAGAGTTCAAAGGAACAACTCAAAGAGAAAGATAGGTCTTGTGAAAAGATTTAAGAAGAAAGACTCTAAAAAGGAAATATCATCTATTATTGGCCATAAGGAAGAGATGAAATTTGGCTGATTATTTTGGCATCAAACAAAAAGGCATAAAATGGCCTAGAAATGGTAAGCCTCTTCTTAGTAATCATTCTTTTAATATTAAGATTTTTATTAAAGTATATTTGTAATTATTCTGTGTTCCATACCCATGAAGAGCAACCATTCTTTCATTTTGATGAAATAATTTTTCTCCAGCATTTGTTATTTGTAGACTTTATGATGGCCATTCTGACCTGTGTGAGGTAATATCTCATTATGATTTTGACTTGCATTTTTCAAATAATTAGCAATGCAGAGCATCTTTTCACGTGCCAGTTGGCCATCTGTATGTCTTCTTTGGAAAAATGTATAGTTTACATGTAATTGTCCAGCTTTCCCACAATCCAGCATCATGGGATATCATTCCATTTCTTTGAATCATCTTTGATTTCCTTTATCAATGTCTCATAGTTTTCAGCATATAAACCTTTCACCTCCTTGGTTAAGTTTATTCCTAGGCATGTTTTTATGTGATTTTAAAGGGGATTTTTTTTTTTTTTTTACTCTCTGGTATTTCATTACTAATGTATAGAAATGCAATGGATTTCCATGTATCAATCTTGTATACAACTACCATGCTGAAATCATTTGTTAGTTCTAATAGGTTTTTTTTTTTTTTTTTTTTGGTGGAGACTTTAGGGTCCATTATATGAGTATCTTGTCATCTGCTGATAGTGACAGTTTTACCTCTTATTTTCCAATCTGGATACTTTAAATTTATTTTCTTACCTGATTGCTGTGACTAGGATTTCTAATACTGTATTAAATAGAAACAATTAAAGTGGACATCCTTGTCTTATTCCTGAGTTTAGTGGGAAGGCTTTCAGCTTTTCACCACTGAGTATTATGTTAGCGGTGGGTTTGTCATAAATGGTTTTTATTATGTTGAGATATGTTACTTCTGGTGAGACTTTTTATCATGAATAAATGTTGAATTTTATCAAATGCTTTTTCTGTATCTACGAGGTGATTGTGTGGTTTTATCTTTCCTTTTGTTAATGTGATGTATCACATGGATTGATGTGTATATTGAATCATCCTTATGACACTGGAATGAATCCAAATTGATCATGGTGTATGGTCCTCTTTGTGCATTATTGGATTTAGTTTGTTAAATAGTGTTGAAGATCTTTTACTGTTTAGATAATTATTATCAAAATTATTACATTCCTGCTAATATGAGAACCCAGTGAGGGAAAAATTGTGTCTATTTTGTTCACTGTTTCTAGGTATATAGGCTTTTAGTAGGCATTGAGTGAAATTTTTTTCCTATTAAATTGAACATCTTTGGATATAATAAACATTTAGTTTCAAAGGTGTTTATATAAATCAAATGTATTAAATATCTTAATTCAAAGTGGAAAGAATATTCGTTCATATTTTGAAAGGTAGAGGTAAAGTTCTAAGAAATTCTTTCTAGTTTCTTGGAGTCAGGATGGCTAAAAATATGTGTCTAGTTCTCAACTTCTTTCTCAGAATTCTCAGCATAGTCCTGGAGTTACTCAGAATCAGATAATTGGAACTGGTGCATGCAACACAACCTAGTTGGTATTTCAAAAAACCATCCAATTTTGTACTCTATATAGATATTTGAAATTATGTATTAACTGATGATCCTAGCATAGAAACAACCTTAGCCTACGTTTTACTATAGATCAATCTCTTTGCTTTGCTTTCCCATTGTAATGACTTATAGGACCTTGGGCAATGATTTGGGACAAATTATCATCTCAGATTCAGCCAAAATTACTTTTGGTTTTTAAACTGTACAAATCTGAATGATTGTGAAAGCTTGGATTCTAGTAGCAGCTCTGTTTTGGCAAAGCTAAACCTAGATTTATAAATATTAATGTGTCTAGATGATATATTCAAGTTATTATCCTTAACATTTTTGAATAAATTCTGGATAGAAAAGAAACACATTTTTCGGCTACTTTTGAAAAGCCATATGTTAAGTGGCCAGGAGGGTCAAGTTAGTTCTAATAGATCACATAATAGAGGCAGTCTTAAATTGTAGAGAATTATCTTGCATAATTAATTTGAAGTTCAGAGGCAAGATAATCAGTATCATTTTCTCTAACAATCAGGCATCTTTAATTGAGTATTGCCTCTCTATCCTTAGGGGACCTTTTTCCAATTTGAGCATAGAGTTGAAAGTGTCAGTTTCAATCAGCCTTGTACCAGAGGGTACCATTTTCCCATATAAGTATCATCAAAGAGATCTGAAGATGCTTTTTCTGTGAGGGCTTAGATACTGAACTTCCATGATGCATTGTATCTTTTTGCATGCATCAGAATCTCAGTTTCTCTCCAAGCCAATACTAAGATTGTTTCCAATTTTAATTTGCTTAACTGTTTACAGATACTTTTCTTATTTTAATTAAAAAATGTACAAGCAAAAAAAATTTTTTTTTGTCTTTGTGTATAGATGGATAGGGGCTTCCCTGGTGGCTCAGAAGCTCAGGAGTCTGCCTGCACTGCAGGAGTCCTGAATTTGATTCCTGAGTCAGGAAGATCCTCTGGAGGAGGGCGTGGCAACCCACTCCAGTATTCTTGCCTGGAGAATTCTATGGACAGAGGGGCCTGGCAGGCTACAGTTGCCAAGGATGTGGTCTCAAAGAGTCAGACACAACTGAGTGACTAATGTTTTCACTTTATTTCATAGATGGATAAAGTATATGTCTTGACATTTGCCAAGCAGTTGATTTAAAATTTTTGTCTCATAGTTAAAAGTAATTATAAAACATTAAAGAAAGCAATAGCTTTAGGAATATCACTGTATAAAAATTTGAAAAATTATGAAACTTCTTGGAAATAATTAGAAATATTGGGCAAGAATGCAGTTTGAGTGCATAAAATCATAGCAGAATAAAATATCACAAATCACTCAAAATACTAGCACTGTTTTTAGACAGTTTTTATTGACAGATTTTTAAAAATCAAGTAATTATATAAATTTTACTAAAATTTATAAACTTTATTTAGTTCATCAGAATATAAAAGTAAAGAGGTTTAATTATAGTTTTGTGAGGAGTTAAAATTTCAAGTAGGGATATCATAGAGAAATGGTAACTCTCTACTAAAAATATCAGTGCTTCTAGGAGGAGATAATTCTATGCCTTGGGAAAGAGATATTTCAAGATTAGGCTAGAAATTTTTGTTACTAGCAAGCAAGTACACTTTGAAATGTTCTGATATGCTGTTGACAAGACTTGGAAGCCAACTTAAAAAGACCTCCCACTGGCTAAGCTGTGACAATTTGAGCATAAAAATAGGCAATAAAAATAACAATTGATTAAAAGAGCAGCACCTAGAAGAAGCCATTATTCATACTTGTGTTTAAAGGACAACAGAACTTAATTTTCTCTTCTTATAAATTGATCTATTTCAGGTTAAATTATTAGAGGAAAATTTCCCCATAATACTGTATACATTATATATGTGTGTGTGTGTGTGTGTGTATATATATATATATATATAAAATGGTAATAAAGAAAATATTGATGTATGTTTGTAGATATAATTATTAAGGTAAGGACATCCGTTCAGTTCAATTCAGTTCAGTTGCTCAGTCGCTCAATCGTTTCCGACTTTTGCGACCCCATGAATTGCAGCACGCCAGGCCTCCCTGTCCATCACCAACTCCCGGAGTTCACTCAGACTCATGTCCATCGAGTCAGTGATGCCATCCAGCCATCTCATCCTCTGTCGTCCCCTTCTCCTCCTGCCCACAATCCCTCCCAGCATCAGAGTCTTTTCCAATGAGTAAACTCTTCGCATGAGGTGGCCAAAGTACTGGAGTTTCAGCTTTAGCATCATTCCTTCCAAAGAACACCCAGGACTGATCTCCTTTAGAATGGACTGGTTGGATCTCCTTGCAGTCCAAGGGACTCTCGAGAGTCTTCTCCAACACCACAGTTCAAAAGCATCAATTCTTTGGCGCTCAGCCTTCTTCACAATCGAACTCTCAGATCCATACATGACCACTGGAAAAACCATAGCCTTGACTAGACGGACCTTTGTTGGCAAAGTAATGTCTCTGCTTTTAATATGCTATCTAGGTTGGTCATAATTTTTCTTCCAAGGAGTAAGCGTCTTTTAATTTCATGGCTGCAGTCACCATCTGCAGTGATTTTGAAGCCCCCCCAAATAAAGTCTGACACTGTTTCCACTGTTTCCCCATCTATTTCCCATGAAGTGATGGGACCGGTTGCCATGATCTTCATTTTCTGAATGTTGAGCTTTAAGCCAACCTTTTCACTCTCCTCTTTCACTTTCATCAAGAGGCTTTTTAGCTCCTCTTCACTTTCTGCCATGAGGGTGGTGTCATCTGCACATCTGAAGTTACTGATATTTCTCCTGGCAATCTTGATTCCAGCTTGTGTTTCTTCCTGTCCAGCGTTTCTCATGATGTACTCTACATAGAAGTTAAATAAGCAGGGTGACAATATACAGCCTTGATGTACTCCTTTTCCTATTGGGAACCAGTCTGTTTTTCCATGTCCAGTTCTAACTGTTGCTTCCTGACTTGCATATAGTTTTCTCAAGAGGCAGGTCAGGTCTGGCATTCCCATCTCTTTCAGAATCGTCCACAGTTTATTGTGATCCACACAGTCAAATGCTTTGGCATAGTCAATAAAGCAGAAATAGATGTTTTTCTGGAACTCTCTTGCTTTTTCCATGATCTAGTGGATGTTGGCAATTTGATCTCTGGTTCCTGTGCCTTTTCTAAAACCAGCTTGAACATCTGGAAGTTCACGGTTCACATATTGCTGAAGCCTGGCTTGGAGAATTTTGAACATTACTTTACTAGTGTGTGAGATGAGTGCAATGTGCAGTAGTTTGAGCATTCTTTGGCATTGCCTTTCTTTGGGATTGGAATGAAAACTGACCTTTTCCAGTCCTGTGGCCAATGCTGAGTTTTCCAAATTTGTTGGCATATAGAGTACAGCACTTTCTCAGCATCATCTTTCAGGATTTGAATTAGCTCTACTGGAATTCCATCATCTCTACTAGCTTTGTTTGTAGTGATGCTTTCTAAGGCCTGCTTGACTTCACATTCCAGGATGTCTGGCTCTAGGTGAGTGATCACACCATCATGATCATCTGGGTTGTGAAGATCTTTTTTGTACAGTTCTTCTGTGTATTCTTGCCACCTCTTCTTAATATCTTCTGTTTCTGTTAGGTCATATCCATACACAAATAATGATATTACCACCAGTATTGTTATTGGTATTTTGTGGAATCTACTTTGTTCACCCTTCCTGTATGCTCTGCTGACCTTCCATTATGGATGATTTGTCCTCTTCTAGAAGTATATTTTTGGAGAAGACAATGGCACCCCACTCCAGTACTCTTGCCTGGAAAATCCCATGGACAGAGGAGCCCGGTAGGCTGCAGTCTATGGGGTTGCAAAGAGTCAGACACAACTGAGCGACTTCACTTTCTCTTTTCACTTTCATGCATTGGAGAAGGAAATGGCAACCCACTCCAGTGTTCTTGCCTGGAGAATCCCAGGGACGGCAGAGCCTGGTAGGCTGCCATCTATGGGGTTGCACAGAGTTGGACACAACTGAGGCCACTTAGCCTAGAAGTATATTTTGACTGCTTTTATTTAGAATCTATTTTTGGGAAGAATCAGTTTGTTTCCATCTAATGATTTTCACATTTTCCCCTCTTTCTAGAACTGGACATATAATTTTAGATTACCTTTTGAATGTATTTTCCCAGCATTTTCTGTTAGCATTGCAACTTCTGATTTGTTTTGAAATTGTCATGATTTAAAAATATTCATCTCTGAGTGCTTTTTTCTATTTTTGTTATTTTTACAGGAGCAGTGACTTTGGGTTTGTTTGTTTGTTTGCTTTTCTTATATTGTCAAAGCCCAGAATAATGTCTGGTAGTAGCTGCTCCATAAATACTTCTTGAATGAATAATGTATAGGTTTTCACCATTTTAATCTGACCTTTGTCATAGAGTTCTTGTATGAGTCTAAAGAACTTAGTATAGTATGGAGGACATAACAACTAATCGATAAATGATTGATAGCTTCTATGCTAATCGAGAGAAAGGGATTGTTAATCTCTGTAACAGGAGAAGAAGCTATCTGTAAATATATGTATCATAAGCATACATTCTAGAAAGTAGGCAAAACAAAGAAAAGAACAACATGCCCACATGCACTGTAGATACACCATTTCTTCTCATCATATTTTCAAGTTTAAATTCAAATATTGGTTTTGTTTGTTTTTTTCCCTTTGCAGACAGTAGTAAAAGTAGAAGTAGTAAAATTTACAGCAAAAAACGTACAAAATAAAAAGCAACTTTTCCAGTTCTATTTAATGGTGCTACACATATAAATCAGAATTGCTTGCTTAAGAATAGAATGTAGAATATCATGTAAGAATCAAATCGCCAGTCTATGTCAGATGCAGGATACAGCATGCTTGGGGCTGGTACACGGGGATGACCCAGAGAGATGTTATGGGGAGGGAAGTGGGAGGGGGGTTCATGTTTGGGAACGTGTGTACACCCGTGGTGGATTCATGTCAATGTATGGCAAAACCAATACAGAATTGTAAAGTATAATAAAGTAAAAAAAAAAAAAAGAATAAAATGTAGTCTTTGTAAACTGAAGAGAAATTTATCCCTTAAGAAGACCATTTTGATGAAAGTTTGTTCATCAAAGAGTAAGAGTAGGAGTATTAGACCAACTTTTGAAATAAATTGTAAATGAAAATATTAAAATTAGTAACTCTTAGGATAAAGGTGATATTCTTAGGTCATGTCATTGTAGCTATTCCTTCTTGCAGTGTCTACATAGAAAGCTCCTGTCCCATTATATCAAGACTTCTAAACTTCTCTCTATAGATCTTCAAGTAAGTGAATAGAAATTTTTCTAATGGCGTTCCAGATCCATCAGATAATTCCATTTGAGATTTCTGAGGAGATTCTATGCCAGTGTTTTTCATTCTTCTAATTTTTTTAGGACATGGTTTTTCAAGAATTCCAATTGGATAGATTTTATTGTATTAGACCAAGTCATTTATAATATTTATATGATTCCAATCACACATTCAATAAAAGTAGTCATCAAATTAATGTGCAATCAGTTTGTCTTTATTTACTTTGCTAAAATTTAAACTTATAAAGCCTACTTGTTGATAGCATATTATATTTGATGCAATTCAGTGTTCTATGGTTTCAACAGGATTCAACAGGATTGGGTTATCAGTGTTACTAGAAGGACCCTATCATGTTTTATAAAATGGTCCTCTGACTTGGAATTTCACAGTGAATGAGGTATTGATTTGAGCTCTCTACATGCTTAATATAGTCCCTCAAAGTGCTAAAAAATGTTCCTGCTAAATGAGAGAATCCTTCAACCCTTTAATGTGAGTGCTTTTTTGCATGTTGCAGGGAATTTTGAGAATATCATTTAGTCTTAAATATACAATCCAATGTGATGAATTTATTTTGCATATAGAAATATTGCCTGCCACATCAGTAAGCAAAGGATGTTGCCTCCACCAAGCCTCCAGCCACTGCAGCCACCCACTACTATGTACCCTGAGGGGATTCAGGAGGGAGAAAAGCAGGATACTGGCCCTACGTAGTTAAGGTGCATATCAAAGGAATGATTTTAATGAGCCCAGACTCTTGCATCTTTCCATTCATATAAAGCACTGAATTCATTAACTTGAGATGTCTGGTTTTCTTTTATGAACAGTAATCTTTTGATGTTCTGACTACCTGGTTTTTGTTGCAAAAACTTCTGTATATCCTGTCTCATCCCTTACCCCTCAGAGCAGTTCATCAGAGCTATCTGAGAGGCTGTCTTCCTTAGCAAGTCTGCCAAGTAAAACATAATTCTCAGCTTTTAGATTATGCATTTTTTTCAGTCGACATGCATTTTGTGTCTTTCATGAAACACTGGCCATACCCTGAGTGAGTGGTAACAGCTCCAGACAAATGCAGGAACCCGTGGCTCTGGTTCCCTCCTCTCCTCTCAACTTGTAGTGCATGCCCATTCCTGCAGTCCCTTCTTCAGAAACTTATGAATCTTAGGGCCCAGATCAACTTGTTGTGTCTATTTTTCATCTAGTAAAAATGTTGTAGGAAGGGGGACCCCTTCCAGGGCCTGAAACTGGGCTCTTGTCTAACACTCAGCAATGAACTGTCTGAGGAGACACATGTGCTGACAAAGCAAGAGATTTTATTGGGAAAGGGCACCCGGGTGGAGAGCAGCAGGGTAAGGGAACCCAGGAGAACTGCTCTGCCACATGGCTCGCAGTCTCAGGTTTTATGGTGATGGGATTAGTTTCCGGGTGGTCTTTGGCCAATCATTCTAATTCAGTCTTTCCTGGTGGCACATGCATCGCTCAGCCAAGATGGATGCTAGCGAGAGGGATTCTGGGAAGTGGACGGACACGCAGTGTCTCCTTTAGACGTTTCCCGAACTCTTCTGGTTGGTGGTGGCTTATTAGTTCCGTATTCCTTATCAGGATCTCCTGTCATAAAACAACTCATGCAAATGGTTACTATGGTACCTGGCCAGAGTGGGCGGTTTCAATCAGTGTGCTTCCCCTAACAAAAATGAAAAAAAAAGTGTTGAGAGAGTGGAAACAAGTCCCTTTGCCAAGGAGCTCAGTGAATATATTCCTTTGGCATTAGAGAGGAAATTAAACTGTGGCTGAACTGTTATCCTTTTTTTTTTTTTTTCTTTCTGAGAGCTTCCTGTTGTTTGATGTCCAGGATGATTGCTTAGACTACTCTCAGGGACACTGCTAGCTTACTTAGCAGAGCCTGGATATTTTTTAAAATTTGAAACAGACAAAGCTGAGAAAAAATAAATTTTGTCTTTGTAGTCTCTGTTTACTGTTTGTATTTGGAGAGACTTGTCTGTGATACATTGCATCTAAGCAATGGGGTACCAGATACTGTTTTCATTAAATTATTATGATATTTCTATTTATACAAAGTTAGGTGACAATGATCTCATTGATTCCTATCAGCTTTTCTTTCAGTTTTTCAGAGGACTCAATGATTCACCTTAAATCCACAGCACTTAAGAGAATTTCTGAATTATCACCTAAGAAATAATTTTCACATATGTTTTGAGAAGGTAGAAGTTATCATATGAACTAATGAGTAGGTTATAGATGGATACAGGTGCAGATTGGAGGAGAAGAGAAGCACTGTACATTTTAATACTTAATGTGACACTTAAGTGGAGAAGGCAATAGCAACCCACCCCAGTACTCTTGCCTGGAAAATCCCATGGATGGAGGAGCCTGGTGGGCTGCAGTCTATGGGGTCGCTGAGAGTCGGACATGACTGAGCAACTTCACTTTCACTTTTCACTTTCATGCATTGGAGAAGGAAATGGCAACCCACTCCAGTATTCTCGCCTGGAGAATCCCAGGGACAAGGGAGCCTGGTGGGCTGCCGTCTATGGGGTCGCACAGAGTCGGACACAACTGAAGCGACTTAGCAGCAGCAGCAGTGACACTTAAGAGAGAATATAATTTATTGGCTTAGTTCACGAGCTTAGGATTTCAGGCAGCCCTGAGTTGAGTCCTGGCTTGGTATATCAATTAACTTTTTTTAATTGCAAAGAAACAAATAGTGGCCAACTTAAGCAAAAAAAGGAAATTTATTGGCAGACTGAAAAATTGGAGAACCACATCTTGAAATAGGAAGAAACCAATAATTTTGAATGGAGCAAGGAACAAGAACTAAAGGAAATTTCTCAAGACAGGAACAATTCATTTACCTCTAAATGAATAGGACCTCACTATATTTTAAAGCCTTGCACTAATGCTTCAAGGGTAGGAGTCCCAGAAATGAGTGTTTGGCTAACTTTTATTACCCTAAATATCTGGTCCTTCAATTTTTACAATGTAAATCAACTATTTTGCTACCTACTATTGTTCAGTTGCTAAATGCTGTCCAACTCTCTGTGACCCCATGGACTGCAGCATGCCAGGCGTCCCTGTCCTTCACTGTCTCCCAGAGTTTGCTCAAATTCATGTCCATTGTGTCAGTGATGCCATCCAACCACCTCATCCTCTATTGCTCCCTTCTCCTCTTGCCCTCAATCTTTCCCAGCATCAGAAGACTTGTTAATCAGATCTGATTCCCCAAAAGGAAATTGGAGTCCTGTGGGCAAGTTACAGTGGAAGCTGGGGGCTAAGAAATAACAAATGCGCCTTATGCTTGGCTTTTTACTAGCAATGTGATGTTGTTGAGTTAATCTTTCTAGGCTCAGTGTTTTAAAACTGTAAAATCATGATAATAATTCCTGCCTTCTGGATTGCTGTATTAATTGAGGTAGTATATGGGAAATTTCAGGTACATACAGTAAATATGTATTTACATACAGTAAATTTCAGGTACATACTCAATAAATATTAGGTGCTACCATTATTTGGAGAAGGCAATGGCACCCCACTCCAGTACTCTTGCCTGGAGAATCCCATGGATGGAGGAGCCTGGTGGGCTGCAGTCCATGGGGTCGCTAAGAGTCGGACATGACTGAGTAACTTCACTTTCACTTTTCACTTTCATGCATTGGAGAAGGAAATGGCAACCCACTCCAGTGTTCTTGCCTGGAGAATCCCAGGGATGGAGGAGCCTGGTGGGCTGCTGTCTATGGGGTCGCACAGAGTCGGACATGACTGAAGTGACTTAGCAGCAGCGGCAGCAGCAGCTACCATTATTATTTTCTCATTTTTACAGTTCTTTACATTTTCTTCTTTAAATCTCCCCATATGCTGTTAGGTAATTTTAATAGATCTTATTGTCTTTGTTTTATGGATGAAAACCCTGGACTTAGGAGCACTGCCCAAAGACTTGTTCTTCGAAGTCCATGTGTTTCCTTCTACACCACGTTATCATCAATTTGCGAAAGAAGATGAGGGGAAAACATTGATGTAGACGGTTCTTTCTGAGAAATGAATCTTGAGGAAATTCAGAGCAGACTCTTCCTGAAGATTGGAGGGGCTTATTGTATATGTTTCCTAGAAGCTGAGGTTCTAAGAGTGAAATCCTGACACGGGTTCCCAGGATGGGATTTGACCTGCAGTTCAACCATGTGGTCTTTTGATTTCATTGCAAAGAAATCCAGGTTTGTAAAGCTGTGTTTTGAAAGTTTAGCTCTGAAACTGTTAACCTGTTAAAATGTGGGAGTACTAGGACAACAACCTTGTCACCATGGAATTTTCCAGAGCAGTGCTTGGCCATGTGTGTGGGGGCAGACTTGCGTTTGTCTTCCCTTTCAGCTTGACACCTAGACACCTACACCCAAGAGAGGGGTTGGCTGTTTGATAACAAGCTCAGTTTTTGTCCCTGTAAGGTGACATCTCTGCCAAGATGAATACTTGCTAGTCTCAGAGTCTGTTTTCAGAAACTGTGAGGAAGCTGGCATTTTCTGAGGTCTATCTTCCTTTACTGCTCTCTCTGCAAAAATAAAGCAGAAGTATGTTGGTAGTAAACAAGGTCAGCCTTCTATCACTTGGCTAAGAAAGCACACAAGAAAGGGATCTGAAAAAGAACACCTTTAGTTTCTTTTGGGACCTGCAGATTGGGTCCTCCTGATTTCTTTCATGTTACTTTTCTCTTTTTCTGCAGTTTTCTTAAATAGTTATTTTTGGTTGAGCTGGGTCTTCACTGCTGTGTGGGCTTTTCTCTAGTTGTGGTGAGCAGGGGCTACTCCCTGGTTACGGTGTCCCAGCTTCTCATTGGGGTGGCTTCTCTTGCTGTGGAGCACAAGCTCTAGGGTGCCGCCACCTTTAGTAGTTGCAGCACGCAGGTTCAATAGTTGCAGCTTCAGGGCTCAAGTCTCCTGCACTAGCAGGCAGATTCTGAGCCACCAGGGAAACCTTCATGTGACTTTCTTAAAGCACTTGGCATGAGATTTGAGAACAGCCCACGTTGCACATTTTTCTGCAGAGACCTCAAGGCTTCCTGGTGATCAGCATCCTTTTCAGTCTTCACCCTTTGCTGCTTTGTATTTGAGTTCCTACAGTTAAGGTCTATGAAACTGTGAACTCATTGAAAACTAGAGACTATTTCTCATCCATTTCCCCTCCTGCATCTTTTAGTGCTTTTCAAAGCACAGTCTGTGGACCAGAGCATTGGCATCACCTGAGAGCTTGTTGCCTTCCCTGGTGGCTCCGTGGTAAAAAATCCACCAATGCAGGAACCACAGGAGACACGGGTTCAATCCCTGGGTCAGATCCTCCAAGATTCCCTGGAGGAGGGCATGGCAACCCACTTCATTATTCTTGCCTGGAGAATCTGCATGGACAGAGGAGCCTGGTGGGTTACAGTCCGTGGGGTCCCAAAGTGTCAGACATGACTGAAGTGACTTAGCACGCACAGGAACTTGTTAGAATATTTATCTCACTCCTGACTTACTGAGTCAGAACCTTAATTTTAATAAGATCCCAGGTTCTTCCTCTGCACGTTAAAAATTGAGCAATGCTGCTCTATAGCACTTTTCATACAATACCTGTAAAATAATAATAAACTATAATAAAACATGTGAGGCAGGTAATTATATATCACTGATAGAATGACCTCCATTGTCATTTTTTCTTTCTAGCTCTAACATTTTTGAGTCACCTCAGAATCCTAGAAATTATGGAAACTTGATCCTTCTGAATACAAATGAAGTTGGTAGTTTCAGAGTCTAACTCAAAAAAAAAAAAAAAAAAGAAAAGAATTAAAATGTGATCATGAAATGAGGGATGAAGGAAAAAAAAATTTGGTCATCAAGCTTAGATTTTTGTGCTACATCCAAGGACTGTACACCCTGCCTATGAATGATAGTTGTTGATGTGATCTTCAAGGAGTAGTAGGGATCCCGAGGATCCATCTTAGTTTTTCTCAGCTCTCCATCCATCCTCAACTAGCTCACACACATTTATCTGTTCTATGTAACCATTTTTCTGTTCATGCTTTACTTAGAGAAAAAAAATCACAACTTAAAATAAGCACCAAAAAATAAACAAAATTGATCCCCACCCCAACTCAAAAAGCCAAGTTTGAAAACCACTTTGCTAAGCCAGGCATTATAATATTGTATTATCAAGGAGTGGCTTAATGGTTATTAAGGTGTTGCATCCTCAGTATACTAATTGGCATGTTAATTTTTTTGCTTAAAGAATAAGAAAGCTGTGGTACATATACACAATGGAGTATTACTCAGCCGTTAAAAAGAATACATTTGAATCAGTTCTGATGAGATGGATGAAACTGGAGCCGATTATACAGAGTGAAGTAAGCCAGAAAGAAAAACACCAATACAGTATACTAACACATATATATGGAATTTAGAAAGATGGCAATGATGACCCTGTATGCAAGACAGCAAAAAAGACACAGATGTATATAGCAGACTTTTGGACTCAGAGGGAGAGGGAGAGGGTGAGATGATTTGGGAGAATGGCATTGAAACATGTATAATATCATGTAAGAATCGAATCGCCAGTCTATGTCTGATGCAGGATATGGCACGCTTGGAGCTGGTACACGGGGATGACCCAGAGAGATGTTGTGGGGAGGGGGTTGGGAGGGGGGGTTCATGTTTGGGAACACATGTACACCCGTGGTGGATTCATGTCAATGTATGGCAAAACCAATACAGAATTGTAAAGTAAAATTAAAAAAAAAAGAATAAGGAAGGAATTCAAAGTGATTGTGGGGTTAACTTGCCTTCCCTTCTTCTTATTTTGGGAGTTGGCTATTTGGTTAACCCACAGGGTTCATTTCAGGAATAGTTATCATTGCATAAGCTCAAAGTTCTGTTCCAAAAAGTTATTTTAGTTGAGTTAAGCTCTATTCAATATTTGTTGATTGCATGCTATATGGCAAAGACTGTAGTAGTAGCTGGATATGTAAAGGGGAGAATGACACAGTCTTATGCTCTCGAGAAATGCTGGTAAACTGGACAGGCATGTAAATTGATCATTTTAAAAGACTAATTTCAGTGTTATGATACTGGAATATTCAAGGCATTGGGGGTCTCAGGAGAGTAGCATTATGTGTTTGGAGAAGAATCATGTACCCTGGGGCTGAGTTTTGCATGAAGGGTGGAAGTAGGGGAAGAAATGAATGCTGGAAACACGTTCCAGGTAGAAGTCACAGTGAAACTAGAAATGCTGATGTAGGAGATAGCATGTTCTATTTTGGGAACTTTGCCAGGATGCAAATTATAGTGCAGGAGAGGCAGACAATTAGGCTGCAGAGATAAACCAGTTTCTGGAAAGAATCTGCCAAACTTGACATGCTTGAATTTATCTATAAATAAGTGATGTCATGAATTCTACATTAGGAAAACAGCCACTATGGCCACCACTACCATTGGTTTAAAAGAAAAATACACTCATTTTCAATCATGTTGTGAAAGCATCCTTGTTTTCCTTAGAGTGTGTTGATCTTCCTCAACATAATAGTGGTTTATGAAGTTTTGTCTCTTTAAAGTGTGAGGGAAAGAGGCATGAACAGAGTGGGAAAGAAATGTAGTCCAATAAGATAGTATCTAAGTCAGCACTGTGTGTATTGGGGGCATTAAAAAGATCACTCAAATTTTTGCATGGACCATTGTGACTCAGACCTACACAGCTGTAGTGGTATAGAGTGGTAAGCTGACCTATGGAAAAGGGAACAAATACAAAGTCTTTGTTTTTGTAGAAACCACCATTGGTGTATTGCAGTGTCTAGAAATTTACAGCAATGGGTATCAGAAAGAGCTTATTGTTATTAATAACTTTATATTATAAAAGGAAGGAAGAAAGTACGTATATATCCCCATATACTCTCTACTTTCTTCTCTGTAAAGGAAATGATTTATGGTAAGAATTAAACTCCGTGAGAGTTAGCACATGTTTTTTGTTGTTGAATTCATAACATTTAGATATATTGTAGGCACTTAAAAACTATTTCCTGAGTAAATGAATGCATTAGTTAATTCACTAATATGAAAGGGCTAGACGAGTTTCTCTAAGCAGTGTCTTATTAGCTAGATAATACCATTGATAAAAAATAATAAAAAGTGTAAAGAATAATGCCCCTGGGAATATGAGGAGAGTGGTATCCTCTAAAGGTGGGAAATCATGTTGGTCAGAGGATTTTATTAGGCATATAAGGGGACAGGTGGTGGGGGTATCTAAAATTTGAATTAAAAATAAAATATGAAATGTTATTTGGGATTCTAAGCAACTTTCAGTGATATTCTAAAAGTTACAAAATAAGTTAATAATGTTTATTGGTAAAATTCAAGCAACTACAAATAAATGCTAATAAACTTGTGTTGCCCTAGTGTGGTGCAAGAATAGACCAATAGATCAATGGAAGCAAATAGAGGGCTCAGACTGGACCCACATATACGTGGAATTTACTGTATACAGGTGGATTTACTATGACATAAATAAAGCTTAGGTTCGGGTCTCCTTACTTGCTTTGGAAGGGGCCCTCCCAAGATATTCACAATGTTATGTGTTTTAGTGAAATTTGCAAGAATAAGTTATTTTTGTTGCAGTTAGTGAGGACCACTAACTTTTGCTACTCCAACTACCCCTTCATTACAGTTCCCTTTTAATGTCATATTCAAGAATCTATGGACAGTTTTTGAATCTAGTTAAGAGAAAATGAGTTGGGAATGTGCCATTTTAACTAAAATTTGGAAAATGCATAAAGGGCATGACATACAATTTAGAGAAGAGGAAATTCCAAAAGGGAACAAGTATTTGTCAAAATACTCACCATAGTTAGTAATTAAAGTTCCAAACAAAATGAGATGTCTCTGTTGTAATTATTACCCCCAATCAGTTGGATAATAGCACATGTTGGCAGGAATATGGGAATATAGGGCTCTTCATGCCCTGGTGGGAGTATAGTCTGAGTGTATTTATTTTGGAGGTGGTGGTATTTAATAAAGTGTAGTATATTTGTCGGAGAAGGCAATGGCACCCCACTCTAGTACTCTTGCCTGGAAAATCCCATGGATGGAGGAGCCTGGTGGGCTGCAGTCCATGGGGTTGCTGAGAGTTGGACACTACTGAGTGACTTGACTTTCACTTTTCACTTTCATTCATTGGAGAAGGAAATGGTAACCCACTCCAGTGTTCTTGTCTGAAGAATCCCAGGGACGGGGGAGCCTGGTGGGCTGCCGTCTATGGGGTCACACAGAGTTGGACACGACTGAAGTGACTTAGCAGCAGCAGCAGCAGCAGTATATTTGTTTCATATTGCCCAAGATTAAATATCCTAATGAAGTTCTCATATCTAAAAATATTGCCTGCAGCATTGTTTCTGGTACTGAGAAAGGGAGGCAAGCTGGTTATCCAGCTACTAAGGAAGTGAGGATAGCCAGCTATCCTCATTAGACCAGGAGTAAATAAAATGTAGTAGTATGCAACAGTTAGAAGCAATGGATTAGGTGTTCATGTAGCAATATGGATGGATCCTAAGACACTGAGGTAAAGAAACCAGTAAGAGACAGAATTTTGAGGTAAATATGCAACACAAATAAATACTGGATACAAATGAGCATGTGTATACATGCTCACCAAATAATACACATGCTGCAAGAATATGTCAAAATAAGAAGTAAACTGTAAACACCATAAAAGGATTAATAAACAGGTCTACCGTTCTGACTTTAGGAAGACCTCTTTGTTGACAAATGGATGAAATTTACTAACTGGAAGGCAATTGAAGATCTTCTGAGGGTACTAAGTTCTGATTCTTATCTAAGGAATCTTTATAGCAGGATGTACCTGGTTCATCTGGATTATTCATTATTAATTAGTCTTCAGTTTTTGGCTTTATG
Source organism: Oryx dammah (assembly GCF_014754425.2). Lineage (NCBI taxonomy): Eukaryota > Metazoa > Chordata > Mammalia > Artiodactyla > Bovidae > Oryx > Oryx dammah. Next base: position 61,091,348 of record NW_024070187.1, read on the forward strand.
GGAGCTTCCCTGGTGGTTCAGACAATACAGGATTTGCCTACAATGCAGGAGACCTGGGTTCAATCCCTGGGTTGGGAAGATATCCTGCAGAAGGGAATGGCTACACACTCCAGTATTCTTCCTTGTAAAATCCCATGGACAGAGGAGCCTGGTAGGCTACAGTCCATGGGATTGCAAACAGTCAGACATGACTGAGTGACTAACACTTCCATGAGTTTTTTAGCTTTATGAGCCATAGCTGGGTTGGATAATGAAAGTTAATCACATAGACCTTCTTACCACATGACCAGAGAGCATAAAGGTGAGAGAAGCACAGAACTAAAGGGCTTCCTTATGTCATTTTGTATTGCCCATTGTGTTTGTTGCTCTAAACCCAAAATACATCCCAATACGAAGAAGAGATTTAGGAAGATGTATCCTGTTGTGATGTGTGGTTCCTTTCTTGTAAACTTGACTAATCACTAGTACAGTTTGATGCTTGGTAAGAGGTGGGTTTCGTGAGCCTGACAGGTGATCCAGCCTATCGTGTTAGTAAAAGCACTTTATAATAATCGTCTGTGGAGCATGGGGAGGAAACTAATAGGGGCATAAAAATAAATAAGTAAATAGATTAGTTCAGTTCAGTTCATTTCAGTTGCTCAGTCGTGTCCAACTCTTTGTGACCCCATGAACCACAGCACGCCAGGCCTCCCTGTCCATCACCAACTGCCGGAGTCTACCCAAACCCATGTCCATTGAGTCAGTGATGCCATCCAACCATCTCATCCTCTGTCGTCCCCTTCTCCTCCTGCCCTCAATCTTTCCCAGCATCAGGGTCTTTTCCAATGAGTCAGTTCTTCGCATCAGATGGCAAAAGTATTGGAGTTTCAGGTTCAACATCAGTCCTTCCAATGAACACCCAGGACTGGTCTCCTTTAGGATGGACTGGTTGGATCTCCTTGAAGACCAAGGGACTCTCAAGAGTCTTCTCCAAAAACACAGTTCAAAAGCATCAATTCTTTGGTGCTCAGCTTTCTTTATAGTCCAACTCTCACATCCATACATGACCACTGGAAAAACCATAGCCTTGACTAGATGGGCCTTTGTTGACAAAGTAATGTCTCTGCTTTTTAATATGCTGTCCAGGTTGGTCATAACTTTCCTTCCAAGGAGTAAGTGTCTCTTAATTTCATAGCTGCAATCACCATCTGCAGTGATTTTGGAGCCCCCAAAATAAAGTCTGCCACTGTTTCCACTGTGTCCCCATCTATTTGCCATGAAGTGATGAGACCAGATTCCATGATCTTAGTTTTCTGAATGTTGAGTTTAAGCCAACTTGTTCACTCTCCTCTTTCACTTTCATCAAGAGGTTCTTTAGTTCTTCTTCACTTTCTGCCATAAGGGTGGTGTCATCTGCATATCTGAGGGTATTGATATATCTCCTGGAAATCTTAATTCCAGCTTGTGCTTCCTCCAGCCCAGCATTTCTCATGAGGTACTCTGCATATAAGTTAAATAAGCAGGATGACAATATACAGCCTTGACGTACTCCTTTTCCTAGTTGGAACCAATCTGTTGTTCCATGTCCGGTTCTACCTGTTGCTTCTTGACCTGCATAGAGGTTTCTCAAGAGGCAGGTCAGGTGGTCTGGTATTCCCATCTCCTTCAGAATTTTCCACCGTTTATTGTGATCCACACAGTCAAAGGCTTTGGCATAGTCAATAAAGCAGAAATAGATGTTTTTCTGAAACTCTCTTGCTTTTTCTATGATCCAATGGATGTTGGAAGTTTGATCTCTGGTTCCTCTGCCTTTTCTAAATACAGCTTTTACATCTGGAAATTCATGATTCATGCACTGTTTAAGCCTGGCTTAGAGAATTTTTAGCATTACTTTGCTAGCGTGTGAGATGAGTGCAATTATGTGGTAGTTTGAGCATTCTTTGGCATTGCCTTTCTTTGGGATTGGAATGAAAACCGACCTTTTCCAGTCCTGTGGCCCCTGCTGAATTTTCCAAATTTGCTGGCATATTGAGTGCAGCGCTTTCACAGCATCATCTTTCAGGATTTGAAATAGCTCAACTGGAATTCCATCACCTTCAGTAGCTTTGTTCGTAATGATGCTTCCTAAGGCCCACTTGACTTTGCATTCCAGGATGTCTGTCTTTAGGTGAGTGATCACACCATTATGGTTATCTTGGTCATGAAGATCTTCTTTGTACAGTTCGTCTGTGTATTCTTACCACCTCTTCTTAATATCTTCTGCTTCTGTTAGGTCCATACCATTTCTGTCCTTTATTGTGCCCATCTTTGCATGAAAAACTCCCTTGGTATCTCTAATTTTCTTGAAGAGATCTCTAGTTTTTCCCATTCTATTGTTTTCCTCTTAGTCTTTGCATTGATCAGTGAGGAAGGCTTTCTTATCTCTCTTTGCTATTCTTTGGATCTCTGCATTCAAATGAGTATATTTTTCCTTTTCCATCTTTTTATACTGTTTGCTTGGGAATTTATACAGACCCATTGTTTTTGTTAAACTATGTGTAAGTTGAAGACTCATGTGTATGGAAAATTCCCCCCTTATATCAGACTCATATCCTAGACAAACTCTCAGTAAGCCCAAGTGAGTGTACACAAAGAAGCAACAAGGCAGTCAGACATGCCTGCAGAAAGTAGTGGCATTTAGGAGTAGATTCTAGATGCCCTGTTTGAGTGAAGAGGGTTTCCTAGAATTCCCCACCCCCCTCATTTTTTCATCTCAGATCTGAAAGGCTAGAGTTGGTGTTTATTTGTTCATTCTTAAGCTAAATACCAAGAAGGGGAGTGAATTTACCATTATTGGCCTAAGAAATAATCACCCCTTGTATAAGCAGAGTTGTAGTTATCCTGTGAAGCATATGGAAATAATGGGCAGAGTGGGAGGAGACAGACTAATATTTGGCCACTCTGAGCTTTTTTTTTTTGCTTTAAAAATGTACTATTCAAATTCTCTGAAAGTGTATTTTATTGTGTCATTTCTTAGGGGCAAGGAAGGTGACAAATGTTATTAAGCACCTATTGTATGCAAGAGGTTCTTATGATAGTTTGTTTAATCATCATAACAGCTCTCTGGAATATACTTACATTTAAACAACCAAGTGGGGCAGGTTGTGTTTTCCAAAGAAACAGCCTCCTTCCCACCCCATTTTTTTTTTTTAAGCTATCTGATTGTGATACTGTTTGCATGGAGAGAGAGGCTTTACATTGCCTCCTCTTTACACTGGGTGACATTTTATGACTGTTTTAACCACTGGAATACAAAGAAGTAACACAAGTAATGTGACTGCTGAGGTAGGTCATAAGGGGTCATGTAACCTTCACCTTTTCTACTAGGATATTTGTCCTTAGAGCCCTCAGCCACCGTGTGAACAGTATGACCGCTCTGAGACTGCCATGCTGTGAGGAAGCCCAAACCATCACATGCATAGAGACCACGTGTAGGGGCTCTGAGAATACACCAAGAAAGACACAGAGATGTCTGCACAGTCCCCAGACGCTCTGTTTCAGCTCCGGCCATCAACTGACTAAAACTACCCAGGAGATCTTGAACCAGAACTGCCCAGCCAAGCCTTTCTCAAACTTCTGACTCAAAGAAATCATGAGATGTTAGAAAATGATGGTTATTTAAGCCACTGTTTTAGGATGAGTTGTTACAAAGTGATAGATAACAAAAACAGATTTTGATATTTGGAAATGGGACACTGCCATAAAAAACAGTGGAATGTATGGACTTGATGGTGGGTAGACTTGGGGAAATGTTAATAAAGTGTTAAGGGCCATGAGGACCATGTTAGCAGTTGCTAAATGGGCCTCAAATAGCCTATTGGTGAGAGATTAGAGGAGAGAGAAAATGTTATTGGAAGTTGGAAGAAAAGAGACCCTTGTTATATAATAGAAGAAAGTTTTTCAGCACTCTCAGTTCAGTTCAGTTCAGTCACTTAGTCGTGTCCGACTCTTTGTGACCCCATTGGACTGCAACACGCCAGGCCTCCCTGTCCATCACCAACTCCCAGAGTTTACCCAAACTCATGTCCATTAAGTCGGTGATGCCATCTAACCATCTCATCCTCTGTCATCCCCTTCTCCTCCCACCTTCAATCTTTCCCAGCATCAGGGTCTTTTCCAATGAGTCAGTTCTTCACATCAGGTGGCCAAAGTACTGGAGTTTCAGCTTCAATATCAGTCCTTCCAGTGAGCACTCAGGACTGATTTCCTTTAGGATGGACTGGTTGGATCTCCCTGCAGTCCAAGGGACTCTCAAGAGCCTTCTCCAATACCACAGTTCAAAAGCATCAGTTTTTTTGGCACTCAGCTTTCTTTATATTTTAGCACTCTGCTATGTAGTAATATGGAAAACAGCAAATGTAACTTATGAGCCCAATGATCTAGCTAAGATTTCCAGGTAGAACATTGACAATGCCACTTTCCTTCATCTCACTGCTTATTATAAAATACAAATAGATGAGTTGAAAGAGAAATAGTTCAGTTTTCAAGCAGAATTTAGAGGAAACATAAAAGATTAAGGACTTGCTAGATTCAAAATAAGTTTTTTTGTTCCTGGACTCTCCAAATGATGAAAGATTTTCAAGGTAAGAAAGATCACCAGGAAAGAGATTAAATCCAGAGAACAATGAGAAAATAGGTGTAAAGATAAAGCAAATAATATGTAGTTTAAAATTCTTTCTTAAGATAAATTTTTGCTTAGTTCTGAGTCATGTCCGACTCTTTTGCAACCCTCATGGGCTGTAGTATGCCAGGTTCCTCTGTCCATGGGATTTCCCAGGCAAGAATACCAGAATGGATTGCCATGTCTTTCTCCAAGGGATCTTCCCAACACAGCACTGAGTCACCTGGAAAGTTCTAAGATAAATTAGATGTTTCCTATCTTCAAAAACCTTGGATTCTATTGTAGATTCTAGTGGAAAAGACAGATAAGTAAGGAAATATGCACAATTTAGTGTAATAAGAACCCTATTAAAAGAAACATGAGGTATTGTGAAAGCATATATAAGAAACACTTTACCTCGACTTGGGAAGGAGGAAGATGTTAAGTTCAGGCTTTCTAAGAGGGCTGTGTCTCAACTAAGCTGTGAAGAATAAATACAGGCGGGGGCAGTGAGGGGAGAGGAGAGGATTTCAAGTAGAGACAGTAGAATCATATTAAAGAAAACCCTCAGAAAAATCTCCCAAAGGAGGCCTGAGACACTCTTGGGATTCCTTGTAGTAATTTTCTTCTTTTACAAGAACAAATGAGATCAGTGGGCTATAAATATTCTTTCTTTATTAAAAAACTTTTTGTTACAGAATTTTAGGAACCTATATGGAAGAAGGTAGAATTGTATAATTAACTCTCATGTATTAATAAGTTGGCTTAAAAATAATCAAGCTCATGGTCAACCTTGTTTCATTTATGTTTACCACCTCCCCTGTTGTATTATTTTAAAGCAAACTCTAGGCATATATAATTTCATCTGCAAACACTTTAGTTATCTTTAATGAATAAAACTTTTTGATTAATAATATAATACATCAATCATACACACAGAAGTTAATGCAAATTCTTAATTTCAATGCTTCCTTTTGAACAAGCTCAGCCAGTGTTCCTGGGTTCCTTCTGGGAAATTGATCACTTAAATCTTTCTAGTGCAGAAAGTGTGTTATTTGATTTTGGGGGTCTTTTGTTAAAAATTCCTTTTCTTGGTGAAAATTGTGCTAACTTCCTCTTTTATGGGTATTTATGAATAATAGGCTAGGGGAAAATCTGTCCCCAGTGGCCCAAGAAGTTATAAAATATAAAGAATGGAAGTCAAATAGGATCTTAATTTTGTTCCTGAGTGAAGTAATAAAAAGCACTGGACATTTTCTTTGGGACAGTGATCCTGTCATTTTTAGAGGGGCCTAGCTGCTGATTTCAGAAAATCCCTATCTGGTCTTAACTTAGTGCTAAGTCATCTCATTCTACACTAGTTTGAATTCTGGCTGGTCTGGGTGGATAAAGCTCCTTTACTTTTATGCAGAGGGACAAAATTCAGTGTTGTTAATAGCTGGCACTATAGATAACAGGAAATTAGGAGAAGAGGTAAGCAGGAACCAGCTCTGCTACTGTGCTGTCTCAGGACTTCTGTTTAAGTATGAAGTTACAATCAAATGCTATCTCATCTCAAACTACTTTGAATAGTGAAAGCTTCAATTTGGCTGAATCCAGAATATATGCATGTAGACTGAGATTTGAGAACAGGACATGTTCTAAGATCTGTAAGAACTGAGTCATCTCTAGGGTTGGTAAGGCAGGTGCTGGAAAAGTAAGTAGTCATTAAATGTAAGCAAAGAAATTAGGAATAATTGAAGTATTTTAAGTAATAGAATGCTACAATCAGACTTGTGTTGGAACAGGGCATATAGGAGGGCACAAAAGCCAATAGGAGACTATTTTATTACAACAACTAAAGAGATGATTAGTGCATGAATGAAAGTAGTGCTGGTGACAGCTGTGACTGGGGACAGCGTGGAAAGATGATTACAGATTGAAACCGTAGCACATGCAGACCAGTTGGTCAGGAAGTTGAAAGGAAGGAGTCTGCGATGGCATCCAAGTCCGTGGCCTGACCCTCCTGAAGAATGATAGGACACAGATGTCCAACTGCCTTGTTTCTTGGCTAATGTGCAGACTGCCGGATTACTTGTTGGTGGTCACTGCCATTCTGAACCCCATTCAGTATTGCAGCAGTGGCCTTTCTGAGATCAGGGCTGTGGCCAGAGTTAACTGGGGGATGATTCAGCCCAGTTGTATTGGAATAAAATGCTTAATTGTCCATCGTGTTCTCTGCTCAGCACAGAAAACAGTCCCCAAGCTCCTATGTTCAAAAGAACTTCGTCATATTCCCTAAAGCTTTATTTTTAGTTACTCTTACACTAAAATAAGGGCTTATTTGGTCTTTTCAAATTCTAAAGTCTACTTGATGATCTTTAAACTTACAGATTATAAGAAAAAAATAGAAACACACTGCTTTAAAGAGTATCACATCCTAAAATTCAGAATAATACTTTTATAAGTTAGCTAGGCCTTCGTGTATTAGGCATCCCTGTATCTTAATATTGATCATTTATTACAGTCTTTAAATTGATCTTTATCTCTCCTCCCAGAAACAATTATAACTCTTGGATTGTTTTCCTTCTGGCTAAACCAGAAGCAGCAGAATATCTCATAAAGGATTGTTCTGAGTCCCAGGATCTCAACAGGCTTTATAAGCTGGCTCTGCTCTCCCTGTGAGCTAAATGGATGTGGAGAAAAAATCTTTTGTTCTTTTTCAGAATCATTTCAACCAGCATTTATGGAAGCAATAGTTGGTTTCAGATACTTGTTTTCTGCATGGGCTCTTTCTTCCCTGGATAACACATTCCTACTCTTAATTCTATAAGTTAGTCACCTGGTATAGCCAGAAAGAAAGCAACACAATGGCAACATTTATTATCTAGAAGAGAGGCACATTTTCCTCTCATATCTCTGATACCTAATACTTTTTTTTCAGTTTTCAAGTTATGCAGCGGCAAAGTGTTTCACATGCCTGGAGAAAATCTATTGAGTGACAAACACGCAAAGTTCAAGAAAAATTTTGTTTTTTTTTTTTAAATTAATGGAACATATTTTAATTTATTATCTTATACCCAGAAGTTAGTTTTACTGGTGATTTACTGCAGTCCATAACTTACTAGGCTCTGGCACTGATGGTTGATTTACTGTTATATCAGTTCCTTAATTAAAATGAATTATTCATAGTTTTTCCTGATAAATGACCTAATTATTATGCTAATCATAATAATCCAAGTCTTCAATGTTTTCTAAAGCATCCTGCCTAATGGGGTTATTAAATATGTGTATAATTAGAGTCTTATAAAAATTCAGAAACATGCTTTGACACTTTTATTTATATTTAGAACTTCAAAAACATCAAATGTAGGATATCTTTTGCCCAAACTCAATTAATTTCTTTTATGTCATTTTCCTTTCCTAATATAAAACTGAATGAGGATAATAAATAAAATGACAACCAACTTCATTAGTGCTACTCAGAAGTGAAAGATTTTGTACCCAGTCCTACTTTTGAGAACTTTAGCTCTAACAGGAACATTTTCCTGCATGATGTGGAGATTCCAAGGCAAAAGGAGTGAACTGACCTGATATTTATTGTTATGTTGTCAAATCTTACTTATATACAGGAGATGTGACTATACCATGGGCTCACTGCATGCGTCCTCAGTCACTTCAATCATGTTTGACTTTTTGAAGCCCCATGAACTATATAGCCCACAGGCTCCTCTGTCCATGGCATTCTCCAGGTAAGAATACTGGAGTGGATCACCAAACCCTTCTCCAGGGGATCTTCCCGACCCAGGGACTGAACCCACGTCTCTTACGCCTCCTGAATTGGCAGGCAGGTTCTTTGCCACTAGTGCCACCTGGGAAGCGCACGCCATGCCTCATTCAGTTCAGTTCAGTTCAGTTCAGTTCAGTCACTCAGGCACGTCTGACTCTTTGCAACCCATGAATCGCAGCACACCAGGCCTCCCTGTCCATCACCAACTACCAGAATTCACTCAAACTCACCTCCATTGAGTCGGTGATGCCATCCAGCCATCTCATCCTCTGTCATCCCCTTCTCCTCCTGCCCCCAATCCCTCCCAGCATCAGAGTCTTTTCCAATGAGTCAACTCTTTGCATGAGGTGGCCAAAGTACTGGAGTTTCATGCCCTCATTACCTAGTGACTATTCATATCTGGGACATTTTTCTTTCAGTTCAGTTCAGTTCAGTTCAGTCGCTCAGTTGTGTCCAACTCTTTGCAACCCCATGAATCACAGCACGCCAGGCCTCCCTGTCCATCACCAACTCCCAGAGTTCACTCAGACTCACGTCCATCGAGTCAGTGATGCCATCCAGCCATCTCATCCTCTGTCGTCCCCTCCTCCTACCCTCAATCCCTCCCAGCATCAAAGTCTTTTCCAATGAGTCAACTCTTCGCATGAGGTAGCCAAAGTACTGGAGTTTCAGCTTTAGCATCATTCCTTCCAAAGAAATCCCAGGGCTGATCTCCTTTAGAATGGACTGGTTGGATCTCCTTGCAGTCCAAAGGACTCTCAAGAGTCTTCTCCAACACCACAGTTCAAAAGCATCAATTCTTTGGCACTCAGCCTTCTTCACAGTCAAACTCTCACATTCATACATGACCACAGGAAAAACCATAGCCTTGACTAGACGGACCTTAGTCGGCAAAGTAATGTCTCTGCTTTTGAATGTGGTATCTAGGTTGGTCATAATTTTTCTTCCAAGGAGTAAGCGTCTTTTAATTTCATGGCTGCAATTACTATCTGCAGTGATTTTGGAGCCAAAAAAATAAAGTCTGACACTGTTTCCAATGTTTCTCCATCTATTTCCCATGGAGTGATGGGACCGGATGCCATGGTCTTCGTTTTCTGAATGTTGAGCTTTAAGCCAACTTTTTCACTCTCCTCTTTCACTTTCATCAAGAGGCTTTTTAGTTCCTCTTCAATTTCTGCCATGATGGTGGTGTCATCTGCATATCTGAGGTTATTGATATTTCTCCTGGCAATCTTGATTCCAGCTTGTGTTTCTTCCAGTCCAGCATTTCTCATGATGTTCTCTGCATATAAGTTAAATAAGCAGGGTGACAATATACAGCCTTGACACACTCCTTTTCCTATTGGGAACCAGCCTGTTGTTCCATGTCCAGTTCTAACTGTTCCTTCCTGACCTGCATACAGATTTCTCAAGAGGCAGATCAGGTGGTCTGGTATTCCCATCTCTCTCAGAATTTTCCACAGTTTATTATGATCCACAGAGTCAAAGGCTTTGGCATAGTCAATAAAGCAGAAATAGATGTTTTTCTGGAACTCTCTTGCTTTTTCCATGATCCAGCGGATGTTGACAATTTGATTTCTGGTTCCTCTGCCTTTTCAAAAACGAGCTTGATCATCAGGGAGTTCACAGTTCACGTATTGCTGAAGCCTGGCTTGGAGAATTTTGAGCAGTACTTTGCTAGCATGTGAGATGAGTGCAATTGTGTGGTAGTTTGAGCATTCTTTGGCATTGCCTTTCTTTGGGGTTGGAATGAAAACTGACCTTTTCCAGTCCTGTGGCCACTGCTGAGTTTTCCAAATTTGCCTGCATATTGAGTGCAGCACTTTCACAGCATCATCTTTCAGGATTTAAAATAGCTCTACTGGAATTCCATCACCTCTACTAGCTTTGTTCGTAGTGATGCTTTCTAAGGCCCACTTGACTTCACATTCCAGGATGTCTGGCTCTAGATGAGTGATCACACCATCGTGATTATCTGGGTCGTGAAGTTCTTTTTTGTACAGTTCTTCTGTGTATTCTTGCCACCTCTTCTTAATATCTTCTTCTTCTGTTAGGTCCATACCATTTCTGTCCTTTATAGAGCCCATCTTTGCATGAAATGTTCCCTTGGTATCTCTAATTTTCTTGAAGAGATCTCTAGTCTTTCCCATTCTGTTGTTTTCCTCTATTTCTTTGCATTGATCGCTGAAGAAGGCTTTCTTATCTCTTCTTGCTATTCTTTGGAACTCTGCATTCAGATGCTTTTATCTTTCCTTTTCTCCTTTGCTTTTCGCTTCTCTTCTTTTCAAAGATATTTGTATGGCCTCCCCAGACAGCCATTTTGCTTTTTTGCATTTCTTTTCCATGGGGATGGTCTTGATCCCTGTCTCCTGTAAAATGTCATGAACCTCATTCCATAGTTCATCAGGCACTCTATCTATCAGATCTAGGCCCTTAAATCTATTTCTCACTTCCACTGTATTTAATTTCTCAAATCCAAATCATCACACTTGCATATGGTTATCTTATTTCAGGGCCAAAACTTAATATTTGAAGATATTTGGATATTCTTATGCATTCAGTCATAATTATGTTAATAATCAACTCCCAAGGGCATCTGAAGCTGGAACATCTGGCACACAATCAAAGTTTAGTAGGAAATGATATTTTGATTTCAGGTCTCAAATCAGGCAGTTTGACCAGCCACAGCTGGATGGGTTACGAGCTATGTTACCAAGAATGCTGCTGCTGCTGCTGCTAAGTCGCTTCAGTCATGTCCGACTCTGTGAGACCCCAGAGACAGCAGCCCACCAGGCTCCCCTGTCCCTGGGATTCTCCAAGCAAGAACCTTGGAGTGGGTTGCCATTTCCTTCTCCAATGCATGAAAGTGAAGAGTGAAAGTGAAGTCGCTCAGTCGAGTCTGACTCTTAGCAGCCCCATGGACTGCAGCCCACCAGGCTCCTCTGTCCATGGGATTTTCCAGGCAAGAGTACTGGAGTGGGGTGCCATTGCCTTCTCCAGGATTAAAAAAATACATGTTATGCTCAATTTTGTTTCAGTCTAGTTGTTCAAAGGATATTTTGAGACTTGAAAAGAGTAACTCACGGGTTTTGTGAAACATGAAGCCCGTTCTGAAAAAATAAGACTGACCTTTTTTGTTCACAACTAATTTTGTCATTGCTCACACAGATAGATGGTGAATGTGAACATTTTCCATCATTTAATGGCTTATACTTTTTGTAAGGTTCTTCCTTTAACTCTCTTATTTTCTCTATCATTTTGAAACCATCAATTTCCATTTCAAGTTCTGGAGATCAATAATTGTGTACTCCAGGACTTGCAAGTGGAAGACATTTGGGGACATGATAGTCTTGCTTGTCTTTCTCCTCTTCATCCTAACCCTTTTAGACATCTGTGGTCCAGCTATGAGAGGAGGCAAAGTTGTGTGCTGTGACCTGACAAACACTTTCATTCCCATCTTTTGAGAGCTGCTATGATTGGGCACATTATTGGACAAGCCAGCTCTGGTGGGTACCCCCTACACAATGATGTTACACAAAGGTGATGGATATAATGTAGCTCTGAGATAGCCTCCTCTCCAAACTCGCCTTAAAGTTCAGTTCCTCCATTTCATTAACATAGGAGGAGAAAGAGGGAAAATAGATCATTGTCTCTTACCTTAACTGTTCAGTGGTGATGCCCTTCTTTTTCTGTTTTTTGACTAACGGTAACTTACAATCAATGCCCTCCTTCTCCATGGTGAATGACCAAATACTGACTCCTCCTCATAAGACACACATGTAAGTTTTGGGGGAGGCTTTAGGGGATGATACTGAACATTTCTCTGTGGGTGAGGTCTAGTCTGGCCCTTCTCCTTCTACTCCCCCTTGATTCTGGTCAAAATAAGCCTTCTTTTTGCCTCTTGTTGATGGAATTCTGTCACAGGTAAACTGAACTCTTGAATGGAGTCCTGCCAAGATAGGTCAAGTCCAGCTCCTTCTCTGTTGGTCACATGGGCTGTGGGAAACTCTGGTGTTATTGCTAGAGCTGTGATAAATAACTCTGACCTTATAAGAATTTCTTTTGGACATAATGGTGCGGTGTTTCTGGGCCATATGAGATACATATTTATTGTGACTAGTGCCAAACTGCCCTCTAGGAAGTTTGCACTGGTCTATATTTTCACCAGCAATGGACGAAGTTTCATTTTTACCAACATCTCTGCCAGTAGTTAGCGTTATCTAGATTTCCAATTTTTGCCAGCCTACAAGAACTTAATTTGATATTTCTGTAATTGCTGTTTGTTTTGATTTGTCATCTATTTGTCAGTATCTTGAGTTTCTTCTATATATTGGATATTCATATTTCCAACTCATTTTTCTATTTGGGTTGTTATCTTTCACTATAGAATTTTAAGTGGTCTTGTATATTCTAAACATTAGTCCCTAGTTGGTTTTATCCTTCAAAAATATCTTCTTCCATTCTTTCAGCTATATATTAACTTTATCCATAATGTCTTTTATCGACCAGAAAATTTTCATTTTGATGTAGGCAAATTAATCACTTCTCTGTTTGTGCTTTCAAAGTTTTATTTAAACAAAAAAAATTTGTTCAAATCTGTAGCTGTCCTACATTTTATTCTACCAACTTTCTAGTTTTGTCCTTCACCTTTAGATATTCACTCCTTCATAGTCTACTTTTGTATGTAATTTTAAATAGGGATTCACTTTTCCCAAACCTTTTTACTAAGTAATTCATTGTTTCTCCATGAGTTTGTGATGCTATACTTATCTTATATAAAAATGTACCATATACGTGGTATATCCCTGAGCTTTCTATTTTGTTTCATTGGTCGATATAATTGTTCTTGTGATAGTATCTTATTTTTTTAATATTATTATTTTAAAGTGTGTATTCATATCTGGAGGCTTTCCACTTTTTAAAAAAAATCTTTAAAAACTTTGGCTTCCTATTAAATGATAGAATAAGTTTATTTAGCTGTTTAAAAATCCAACTGGAAATAGGATGAGTATTACATTGAGTTCATAGAATTAGTAAGAGTGAATATCTTTGTAATGTTAAGTCATCTTGTTGAGGAGAATAGAATGTCTATTTAATTTTATAAATCATCTAGTATGACCTTTACTAGAGTTTTTATGTTTTTTCCATGGAGTGTCTTCTTTGCTAATTTCTAGATATTTTATTGCTTTTCCCCCCTTTTCTTTCTTTTTTCTTTTTTGCTACTATTGTATTTTCTCATTGGTTATTGTTGGGGTAAGTTAGTGCTATTGATTTTTTAAGTTGTTATACCCAGTTAAATTTCTTTTCTAGTCTCAGTCTTGGTTTGCTAAGATTTTTGAAAAACATAAACAGGTCTGGAACTTGATTAAAGTCTTTTTTCATCATTTAAATATGATTTTCCTATCTACTAATGAGATAAGTGGCATTGATGAATTTCATCAAGCACAACTACAATAATTTTGCACTTTAAGGATTAACTTCATTTGAGCATGATGTGAACTTTTCAGGTGTTTTTCAGATGAACTATTAGATTCGGGTAGCTAGCTGTGTGACCTTGAGTGTATGACCTTGATTAAGCCACATGATCCTTCTATGCCTAAATTCTTTTTCAGTAAAATGGAGATAATAGTCAGAGAGTTGTCTTTGAATTACATATTTCAGGGTTTGTTTAGATGAGTGCCTGATGTAATAAAATCTATGTAAATGCTTATAATATAAAATCTTTTGCAGTCAGTTAAATGCGGTTCTAATTTTCTTTTCTTCTGCACTGTCTGAGTTAGATAGCAAAGTGATACTAGTCCCCCAGATGAATTGAGCAACTTTAGGCTTTTTCAAAGCAAGTATTTTTAAATAAACAGAGTGCTAACTTACCATCTTGATTCTAGAGGGTTTTGCCCCCTCCCCACCTTTTTAGAAAAGAGAGTAATAACTATTGAGTATGATATTAACTGTGGGTTATATATGGCCTTTATTATGTTGAGGCAAGTTCCCTGTAGGCCTACTTTGTGAGTTTTTGTCATCAATGCTTCCCTGGTAGCTCAGTTGGTAAAGAATCTGCCTGCAATGCAGGAGACGCCGGTTTGATTCCTGGGTCAGGAAGATCTGGTAGAGAAGAGATAGACTGCCCACTCCAGTACTCCTGGGCTCCCCTGGAGGCTCAGCTGGTAAAGAATCTGCCTGCAATGTGAGAGACCTAGGTTCAGTCCCTGGGTTGGAAAGATCCCCTGGAGAAGGGAATGAATACCCACTCCAGTATACTGGGCTGGAGAATTCCAGTCCACGGGGTCACAGAGTTGGACACGACTAAGCGACTTTCATTTTGTCATTAGTAGACATTAAATTTTATCAAAAGCTTTTCCTGCATCTGTTGAGATAATCATGTGGTTTTTATTCTTCATTTGCTAATTTGTTGTATCACAACAAATTGATTGATTAGGGGATATTGAAAAATGCTTTCATCTCTTGGATAAATCCCACTTGATCATGGTGTACAATGACTTTAATGTATTGTTGGAGTCAGTTTGCTAGTATTTGGTTGAGTTTTGCATCTGTGTTCATCAATGATATTGGCCTGTAATTTTTGGGTGTGTGTGTGATTATCTTTGTTTGGTTTTGGTATCAGGGTGACAGTTTATTCATAGAATGAGTTCATAAGTATTCCTTCCTCTACAATATCTTAGAATTCTTTCAGAAGAATAGATGTTAACTCTTCTCTAAATGTTTGGTAGAAATCGCCTATTGAAGTCATCTGGTTCTGGACTTCTGTTTGTTGGGAGTTTTAAAATTACTGATTCCATTTCAGTACTGGTAATTGATCTGTTCATATTTTCTATTTCTTCCTGATTCAGTTTTGGGAGACTGTACCTTTATAAGACGGTCCCTTTCTTCTAGGTTGTCCATTTTATGGGGTATAGTTGCTTGTGGTAGTCTCTTATGATCCTTTGTGTTTCTGTAGTGTCAGTTGTAACTTTCCCTTTTCCATTTCTGATTTTTATTGATTTGAGTCCTCTCCCTTTTTTTCTTAATGAGTCTGGCTAAAAGTTTATTAACTTTATTTTTTTCAAAAAACTAGTTTTATTGATATTGTCTATTGTTTTTTAATCTCTACTTCATATTTTTGCTCTGATCTTTATGGTTTATTTCCTTCTATTAACTTTTGGTTTTGTATTGTCTATATGATGAGTTTAAGGACAATGAAGGATATGATCTCCAGGTACAAAACACTTGCTTGTATCATTCCCATTTGCTATCACTTCACCAAGCAACTCAGAGTTTCACCTTTAAGTTAATAAAGAGACATTATGCTAAATGAGATAAGTACAATGGTGTTTTCAGGAGATGGTGGGAGAGATAGGACAGATGATGTTTAAGAGTACAAACTTATGAGTAGTAAGTCCTAGAGATCTAATGCACAGTATAGTGAATATAACAATGATGTTGTACTATAATCATCAAAATTACTAAGAGACGAAGTCTTAATTATGCCAACCACTAAAAAGAAATGATAATCATGTCAGGTGATATAAGTGCTAATTATCACTATAATGTTAATCATATTCCAATATATAAATGTATCCAATTGTTGTACTTGTATAAATGTACATTTATACAATGTTATCTGTCAAATATATTTCAATTAAAATATTAGATCTAAAAAATAAATATGATAAAAATAGCAAAGCTTTAGCAGAACATCATATCTTTTTAGGTTGGAAGCTAGCAGCTTCGGGTTTGAGGGAAGAAGGGTTAGGAGGGGTAGGTTTTCCAGTTTGTCCAGGTAGCTCACATATTTTCATCTACACTTCATTCAGCAGATATTTTGCAGTGCTTTCACCAGGGCAACTTGAACTCATGTAGCTGATTTCTATAGTAAAAGGCCAGACTATACTCTCCCAGACTAATGTAGCAAGATGCAAGAGCCAACTTGGAAGGTTTTCTTCTCTTATGACTGGTTTTGGCTGTCATTGGCCTCAGGCTGCAGTCAGTCTTCTACCTCTCACACCCAGTCCAGTTAGAAAAAGCATTTGATCCCCAGGGTTTCATGAGCATATGCATTCTGTATGTGCATTAGTTGCTATAACTCATACTCCCCTCTTGCTTCTATATTGGTCTCAGATTGAGCAGAGGAACCCAGCAAGCCAGGCTGTTTTGCCCTGTGTTCTGCAACTAGGACACCATGATTGTCCTCTCACTTCCTAATTTGCTGATTTGACTTAGTAGTCCTGACATGCCCTGGGAGCATTTAGACTCAGAGAAGAACTTTCCATCTTTGGCACATTCTCAATGCTGTGACAAAGAACACAGTCACAGCTGATTGCTCTGCTGGGCTTTGGCTGGGAGACTTGTTATTAACTAGGATCAAATGAAATTAAAAAAAAAAGGATATTTTTCACATTGGCATTTAAGAAATTGTGCTACAGGAAGTGGTATATACTTGTCCCTTTTCTTGATAGAGAACACAAAGTACTTTGGATTGTTCATAGCTCCCTCAATGCACTTCAGCAAAAGAAAAGCTGAAAATTTAAATTTATTGCCAGTCCTAGAGAAGAGCTTACTAAATTCTTCCCTCAGCTCAAATGTAGCCCCTAAACTATTATTAATTATATTAGTTATATAAATAGACTCTAAAGTGATCAATTACTAAATTAAATTAAAACATTCCTCTGGATTACTTTTATTCTGTTGTACTTGATTTGGACCTGATGGGTTTGTATAAAATACTGGCCATCATAGCCACTTGCAGTTATCAAATGAAACCAATGCATTATTTCATACAGGGTATTAGACCTTGCATTGAGGTGTGTATGGAAGTGTATAAACAAGTGTAAAACAAGTGGTTGCCTTTCCCATTGGCCTAATTAGTCTCTCTCAAGTACAGATATAAGTTTGCCTCTCATAGAATCACTATTATTTTTTATGTCAAGGACTGCATTTCCTATTTTTGGTGTTTTTGGTTCTCTCTGTCACTGAAAGGGGAATGTGTCAATTTAAGACAGTTGAGATTAGGTTTAGCAAAGTCTCAGCTATGGATGGGGATCATTTTTGCCTGCAGTTATTAAATGTGAAATTCAATCACTAAATGACTTATTCTCTCCAGTGGACACCCTCAGCAGATGACAAAAAGAACAACTAACTTGGGTCCTCATCAAAGATGACATTAACATATTCTCTTAAACTTTCTAACTTAATAGCACAACAAATGTTACTTGAGCATCTACTGTGTGTCAGGCAGTCTTCTAGACCCGAGGATGATACAAATGGAAACAAGTTAAATTCTTCTGCCATTATTAACAAGGAGACAAAATGAACAAAGTATGCAGTAGCAATAAGTTCTGTAAACATACTAACAGGGTGAGATGACGGTGACTGGGGACCCACTTCAGCTTGGGGTGGTAAAGGAAAGACATGTGCAAAGTGACATCTGAGCTGACACTGGAGTGATATGCAAAGATGGAGACAGAGCATCCCAGGTGGAAGGAGGAGCAAGTACAAAAGCTCAGAGGATTGCATTTTTATGAAGGTAACTAGAATCACTGTGGATTGAACTGAGTTATGAAGGGAGAGAGCAATAAGGGATAAGATTGAAGAAGTGTATAGAAATCATTTCATTCAGGGCTTTGGGGCCCTGACCAAGAGTTTAGATGTTATTCTAAGGATAATGGGGAGCACTTTCAATCCTTTAGCAGTCCTGCCATCTGTGCCTTTAAAATGTATTCAAAATATGACAACAGCTCACCCTTATACCAACACTTCTACTTCTTTTAATCAGAAAATGTCAGGATCAAATGCAGTTAAAAAAACCACAAACAGTTCTGATGTGTACAGAATGGATTGTGGAGACGTGACTATAGGATAGAAGTATCAGCTAAGAGATGATTTTGTGGTCCAGATGGGAGGTAATATTGACTCGGATAAAGATGGCAGTGACGGAGGTGGTAAAAAATGGCCACATTGAGGTTATATTCTGAACTAGCCCCATCACCATAAGACCTGAGACTGAAACACGTGGAGAGCAGTTTTCCTGGGTTCCTTTACCCTGCCACTTCCCACCCAGGCGCCCCTTCCCAATAAAGTCTCTTGGTTTATTATCAGCATGTGTGTCTCCTTGGACAATTCATTTCTGAGAGTTAGGCTAGCATCCACTCAGGCCCTGAATGGAGTCCCTCTTGCTGCAACACCTAAGCTTGACTCTGCTGAAGCAGTGACTGTTTTGTTTCATCTTTTATTTTCTTTTTATTTATTAAATTTACTTACTTATGTATCTTTAAGGAAATCTCATAGACGAATAGGGGAACTGGTCTTTGGCTCAGACAGGACACACTGACCTTGGAATGGAAAGAGCTACCAGTTCTTGAACTGGCTTCTTGCCTCAAGTATCCTTTTTTGGACCAAGAGAAAATGTGTTTCCTGCTCTGTTTCCGGCTCTGTTTGCCAGACCAGCTGTGAACAGTTGTTACAGCCACACAGAAGCTGTTCACAGCATGCCTGTGACTGGTTGGAGATTGCTTAGAAGAAACTGCCAGTGGCTTGCTTGACCTCGCTCTCCTTGTTTGGATAATTCTGTCCTAATAATCCAACAACATCGACTTTTGACCATGGTACCAGTCAAGACCTGATCTATCTTGTCTTCTGGTTTTCTTCTTTATTAAATGGAAGTATTGTTGTTACAATATTGTGTTAGTTTCAAATGTCCAGCAAAGTGATTCAGCTTTATATATGTATTTTTTAGATTACTTTCATTATAGGTTATTATAAGCTATAGAATATTGTCCCTTGTGTTATACAGTAAATCCTCACTGGTTATCTGTTTTCTTCTTAAGACTTGAATGAATGACCTCTTTGTGTGTAGGTGTATGTGTATGTAAATGTATATGGTTGTGATCATAGTTTCAGTGTGTCTCTCTGACACCCAAGACCTGTTATTACAAACCATAACCTTTGGCCATTTTTTTTGAAGATGAATGAAAAGAAATAGTTCAGAGTGAAAAAACATAGTTCAAAGTTTTATCTGCATAGATAAATTTATAGTGGTCCCTTTTTATCTTGCAATGTTCCTCAGATAAGTTGGTTCCTTTTTACTTTTCAGAGGGATGGCACAAATAAATTAGAATTTCTGTCTCAGCTGCCCTTTTGGCAAGAGTAAAGTTTCTTGTGTAAAGATGAATAAAGAGGGAGGCAGGGACCCAGAGAGTAGAGAATGGGAGGTGTAATTTATCTGTACACGCTGGACACTGCCCTCTTCATAGCAACAGCAATAAAGAAAAAAAAAATGTTTCCACGTGAACATGGAGAAACAACAGTTGAGAGTCTCAAATGTTAAAGTATGCAGTTGTCTGTTGTGTAGTTGCTAAATCATGTCAGACTCTTTTGCAACCCCATGGACTGTAGCCCATCAGACTCCTCTGTCCAGGGGATTTCCCAGGTAAGTGTACCGGAGTGAGTTGCCATCCCCTTCTTCAGGGATCAAAACCACGTCTCTTGCATGTCTTGTGTCTCCTGCACTGGCAGGTGGATTCTTTACCACTGGGGCACCTGGGCAATGCCTACTTTTCACAAAGACCTTTTCTGATCTCATGTCCTAAAGGAACTGTGCTTTTGAGATATCTTAGTTCTGTTCATATGTAAATGTAGCTGTGGGTTTCCAGAGATGAGACCTTTCCTTTGTTTTGAGCTCCCTGCAAGAAGTTCCAGTTATAGGTTGGAAAAAGGATAAGCCAAGTGGAGACGTATCTGAAGACTATGGGTCAGGTGGAATTGGGAATTACTCAAGTCTTGTTAGGTGAAAGTGTCTACATATGAATATACTTTGTCTTTATACATATATGTGTGTATATATCTATATACATACACACAGGACTCTGCAGTTCCATTTCTAGATTTGTTGTTTAATATTTAAGGACATTAGTCTGATGAGACGGCTTTGCTTTCAGAAGCTGTCGCAGGTCCCAGATGACAGAGCCTCTTGTCCCCCACGTGGCAGTTTCTGGGTACTGCAGCTACAACCCAGCAAACAGCCTTTCAGAGCATGACAGCTTCTCATCCCAGGAGAAAACACATCTCATTTGGGTACTAAACCTGGTGACACGTGAAAGGAGATGTATGATATTTATAAAACTGAATGTTTAGAAAGCTCAGCAATGCCACATCAAAAGCTTGGAGATACCCAAGGGGCAATGAGTGAAGCATGGTGCCGAGTGCAATCCCGACCTTCCTTTCATTGGGAACCAGAGCTCCACACCATGCTAAGCATTTTGCTACCTATGAACCCACATTTGAATCAATCACTGGGAGCAGAGCCAGTTGGACCATGTGGCTCTGTAAAGTCCAGCCGGGTGATGGACGGTAATATTTTTTTGGAATGACTTAAGGAAACCCAGAGGACTGTTGACAGGCAGGGGGTCCTGACATTATTAGATTCCTTCTGATATGTCAGTGCTGCCAGTGAATTTTAGTTTTCCCCAAGGTTCTTTCTGATCTTGGAGGAAACACTGAATAAGCTTCTGGACTGTCAAATTTGCGGTGAGTTCAACTGATATTTCTTTTTGAGACTTTAAAGGATCATAAATTACAACCAGCTTTTTGGTCTCAGTGCTGTCATAGCCCTCAGCTGTAGCAAATGTGCTCAGTAAATGTGTGTTTTGATGGACTAGACTTTTGTAACCAGCCCCCACCTCCCCAGTTTTGGAAGGAATCAAAGGAAACCTTATAGATGTAGTAAGATAAAGAATATGCTTCATTAAATCAAAATATGACTTATAGAAAAGTAAAACATTCCAATAATTTGGGCTCAAGCTGGGACTTCTGTTTAAAAATGTTTTAAATTTCATAGTACTTTGATAGTGTTTTTGTAGAGTTTCACATGATGCTTAACATATACTACCATTCCATTTGATTTCTGTTTGCTCAGTGATAACATTTGATTGAAGTCCTGGAATTCTTGTCTCAGCAGGTTTATTAACCTCAGAGTTTCAGGTCCTAACTCTTATGTGTTTCAATAATTGTTGCTACTACCAATTTAGTAGTATTCCACCTTTGATCACATTAGAAAAACGATAATGTAGTCAGAAAAGAATGTTAATGTTGGTTCTAAACAAACTATTTAAATTCTCAGAGTAGTGGAAGGAACACTGGATAAGTTAGTAATATTCACTGTTAAAATGTGGATTCTCCTGCAACAAGCTAGAGGACCTCTGATAAAATTTTTCAAACCTCTTTGATTCTCAGTTTCAACATCAGTGCATTGGGGATAAACATATTAACTTTCTAGTGTATTGTTGATTCACTCCAGAAATTTATTCAGTAGCAGTTTTGTGCTAGGCATTATTCTAAATGTTGAGATACATTGTTGAATAAGACATCCAAAAGCCCTATCCTCATGAAGCTTGCCTTCTAGCTGGGGAAGACAAACAGCATAGACATAAACAGTTCTGGTAGCCCTAAGTGTTATATAGGATATACATCAGGACAGTGTGGTAAGAATGCCTTGGCTGATAGGGACAGCCCAGCATCAAACAAGGTGACTAGGGAAAGCTCCTCTGAGGACATCATATTGAAGGTAACCTGAATGACAAAACAGCCCTACTCTTGTGAGAGGTCCGGGGAAGCACATTCTGTGGACAGGGCATAGAAATGCAAAGGCCTTAAAGTAGGTTAGAACACAGAATTTTTGTGGTTTTGGCTGTACTGTATAGCCTGTGGGATCTTAGTTCCTTGATCAGGGATCAAACCCATACTGCCTGCACTGGAAATGTAATGGACTACCAAGGAAGTCCAGAGTGTAGTAAGGACAGAAGTCAGGTCTTGGGTTGCCCCGCAGGCATGGCTTGGTTTCATTGAGTTAGACAAGGCTGTGGTCCTAGTGTGATTAGATTGACTAGTTTTCTGTGAGTATGGTTTCAGTGTGTCTGCCCTCTGATGCCCTATTGCAACACCTACCATCTTACTTGGGTTTCTCTTACCTTGGGCGTAGGGTATCTCTTCACGGCTGCTCCTCCTTACCTTGGACGAGGGGTATCTCCTTACTGCCACCGTTCCTGACCTTCAACATGGGATAGCTCCTCTAGGCCCTCCTGTGCCTGCACAGCCATCCAGGAGAAATATCAATAATGTCAGATATGCAGATGACACCACCCTTATGGCAGAAAGCAAAGAGGAGCTAAAAAGCCTCTTGATGAAAGTGAAAGAGGAGAGCGAAAAAGTTGGCTTAAAGCTCAACATTCAGAAAACGAAGATCATGGCATCTGGTCCCATCACTTCATGGGAAATAGATGGGGAAACAGTGGAAAGTGTCAGACTTTATTTTTTTGGGCTCCAAAATCACTGCAAATGGTGACTGCAGCCATGAAATTAAAAGACGCTTACTCCTTAGAAGAAAAGTTATGACCAAACGAGATAGCATATTCAAAAGCAGAGACCTTACTTTGCCAACTGAGGCCCGTCTAGTCAAGGCTATGGTTTTTCCAGTGGTCATGTATGGATGTGAGAGTTTGACTGTGAAGAAGGCTGAGCGCTGAAGAATTGATGCTTTTGAACTGTGGTGTTGGAGAAGACTCTTGAGAGTCCCTTGGACTGCAAGGAGATCCAACCGGTCCATTCTAAAGGAGATCAACCCTGGGATTTCCTTGGAAGGAACGATGCTAAAGCTGAAACTCCAATACTTTCGCCACCTCATGCGAAGAGTTGACTCATTGGAAAAGACTCTGATGCTGGGAGGGATTGGGGGCAGGAGGAGAAGGGGACGACCGAGGATGAGATGGCTGGATGGCATCACAGACTCGATGGATGTGAGTCTGAGTGAACTCTGGGAGATGGTGATGGACAGGGAGGCCTGGTGTGCTGCGATTCATGGGGTCGCAGAGAGTCGGACATGACTGAGTGACTGAACTGAACTGAACTGTAGTTCATTTCAACCACAGTAAGGATTTGAATATTCTCCAAGGACAATGGAAATCATTGGAAACTTTTAAGAAATGTAATGACCTGGTTTGATTTGTATTTCAAAAAGTTGACTGCTGTGTAGAAAATGGACTGTGGGATAGATGTTATCTCTCTTTCAGGAAGAATAGTGAGAAAGCTATTCCTTTATTCTGGGTACCAGATGATGTTGCTGGGACTAGTGAAGTAACAATGAAAATGGTGATAAAAATATGGATTCAGGATGTATTTTGAACTAAACTGATGATAAAACTTGCTAATGGATTAAATTTGAGGGGTGTAATAAAGAGAGAAGTCTGGGATAAATCCTACATTTTTGTTTGATGGGTGACTAATGATTCATGAATTGGGCAGCAGCCTTTTGCTCAGTCGTGTCTGACTCTTTGCAATCCCATGCTCCCCTGTCCATGGAATCTTCCAGGCGAGAATACTGGAGTGGGTTGCCATTTCTTGCTCCAAGGGATCTTCCCAACCCAGGGATTGAACCCAGGTCTCCTGCATTGCAGGCAGATTCTTTACCATCCAAGCCACAAGGGAAGCCCCCCTTTGATGGGCAGAACAATCAAATGGGAGTAAAATTTGAGAAGAAACTGCTTTGGGCAAGGAAACTGAGAGTTCCGTTTTTCATAGGTTAAGTTTAAGTTGTATTTTAGGATTCAAGTAGAGATATCATATAGGTATCTAAGAATAAGAAGTAGACTATGCAAGCTGGAGCTCTGGGCAGAGCTTTGGGCTAGAGATGTATAAATTTGGGAATGAAGAGTTTTGCTGATATTTAAAGCCATAGGCCCTGAAGAGATGGCTCAGGAAAAAAGAATGAGCAGAGATCAGGGGACCTGGGGCACTCCAGTGTTGAAATGCATATTCAAAAAAATCAGCTGAAGAGTTTGGAAAGGAGTAGGTTGCTGATGGATAAAAACAAGAAAATTTTCTGTGTCTAGGAAGGGATTATTTGTGTCTGTTGCTGCTGAGAGGTATTAGTAAATGAGGATAGAGACATGGCCTTAAGGTTTATTCACAGTGACTCAAAACAAGTGCACTTGCATTGCAGTGACAGCGACAAGAGCCAGACTGGAGTAGATGGTTATGAGAATTATACTCCACGCAAATCGTGTCTGGTACATAATGTGTGCTTGACATATGGTATATATTACTGAGAAAGTATAATTTGGTGGCAGGTTTTGTGGTTTGCTATAGCAACCATTCTCCTTGCCTCCTTCCCTCAGCCCCACTTCATTTTTCAGGCAGACACCCCCTACAAAATTTGTTCAAGTTTTCCACTCTCCCCTACGCCTAGGGACAGGCCATCCCTCATCTACGTCATTCTTGGTGGTCTCATTCCTCTCCTCAGGGACCATCAATTCCAGTCAGTGGGATCTGAGAGTGGTCTGCTGAAGTGAAAGTGTTAGTCGCTCAGTCATGTCTGAGTCTTTGTGACCCTGTGGACTGCAGACCGCCAGGCCCCTCTGTCCATGGAATTCAGGCAAAAATACTGGAGTAGGTAGCCATTCCCTTCTGCAGGGAGTCTTCCTGACTCAGGGATCAAACCCATGTCTCCAGCATTGCAGACATATTCTCTACCATCTGATCACCTTTTCCTTTGCCAATAAAAGGATATTCGTGGTAAGAAACGCCCCTCTCCTTCACAGAGTTATATCTGTTGGGGATATCTGGAATTGCTGCAGCCATCTGCACACAGCAACTGAGAAAGACAGGCTGTCAATGTCAGTGTGGAAATATGAAAAGCCACCTCAATCTCACGGGAGTACTAAGACAATCTTTAAATCAGTAGTTCTCAGGATATGAATCCCACAAAGCTCTGCATGATGCTGATTTTATTTATAAATTACCTAGTGCTAGACATTGCTCTAAGTTTTACTTACTATTTTTCAGTTCAGTTAACTCGCTCAGTTGTGTCCGACTCTTTGTGACCCCATGAACTGCAGCACGCCAGACCTCCCTGTTCATCACCAACTCCTGGAGTCCACCCAAGCTCACGTCCATCGAGTCAATGATGTCATCCAACCATCTCACGCTCTGTCGTCCCCTTCTCCTCCTGCCCTCAATCTTTTCCAGCATCAGGGTCTTTTCCAGTGAGTCAGCTCTTCGCATGAGACGGCCAAAGTATTGGTGTTTTAGCTTTAACATCAGTCCTTCCAATGAACACCCAGGACCGATCTCCTTTAGAATGGGCTGGTAGGATCTTCTTGCAGTCCAAGGGACCCTCAAGAGTCTTCTCCAACACCACAGTTCAAAAGCATCAATTCTCTGGCGCTCAGCTTTCTTCACAGTCCAACTCTCACATCCATACATGACTACTGGAAAAATCATAGCCTTGACTAGACGGACCTTTGTTGGCAAAGTAATGTTTCTGCTTTTTAATATGCTGTCTAGGTTAAAGATGGGTAAATTGAGATCAAGCGATGTTAAGTGATTGACCTGGAGGATAGGCGAACATAGAGTGGGGATTCAAACCGAGGTTCTCTACCTACCATGTGCATGGAATCTCTGTAGCTCATAATAAGTAAGTAAGGCATCAGTAAATGAAGATGTATCTATTTTATATCTATGTTTTAAACGATGGGTGGCTTTCCTGGTAGCTCAGATGGTAAAGAAACTGTCTGCAATGCAGGAGACCCAGGTTCGATCCCTGGATTGTGAAGATCCCCTGGAGAAGAGCATGGCAACCCACTCCAGTATTCTTGCCTGGAGAACTCCAAGGACAGAGGATCCTGGAGGGCTAGGTCCATAGGGTCACAAAGAGTTGGATATGACTCTGTGACTAACACTTTCACTTTCATTTCAATAGAGGCAACTGGTTTGAGACTCTTTCTTCTTTTGTTAACTAATGGGCCTAGAACTGCAGAGGAGATGTGTATCAGCAGTCCTTGGTTGGCACATGCATTGGGTGACAGTGTTGTTGTCTGGAGGGACCAGAATCCAAGTTTCCAAAGAGTAACTTGGCACAAATTAACTGCCAGGTTGTTTAACTGCTAATTTTAAAACAGATAAAAATTTAAAAACTACTAATAATTTAGGACTTGCTATATGACCTACCTTGTATGCAGTGCTTTAAGTATTGTACTTTGTGTCATTACATCTTCACTGAAGCTTGAGCTCTAAGAAAATTTTATTTTCTGCATTTTTATGATTGAGAAAGGTCATGAAGTGTTTTAATGTGTATTGTTCCGAACTGCTGAATTTTAGTCCAAGTTTCTCTCATTTCAAAGACCATACTCTTAACTACCTAATGAATACATTAAATTTTAATTAAAATTTAGCATAAATCTGGAGACCCCGTAGTACACTGAGGTAGCATTTGTCTCAAGAAGGGCTTGTGCATAGGAAATGTCTGAAAGTAAGTAGAATGAGATTAACAACAGTTTTTCTTGATATTGGGGATAAGAGTTAATTTTTAATTCTCTCTGATAGATCACTGTTGCTAAAAGAAAAACTTATAAGTGATTTAAAAAAAAATCAGGATTTTTAGTTTATAGATCTGGCAACCAGATGTTAGACAGAGATGGATTTACCAAGATAATGTGGGACTATTTTGTCACTAAACACATGGCCAGCTGGGCAGTTGTCCTTTTCTTTTTGTCTTTCATTCTGACTTCCACTGCAGTTATAAGGGATGAGACATTCACCTCCACTCCTCTCTTCGAGCATTAAATTCTTTCAGGTTTCTTTCTATAAATCACTAATGTCTTCTTTCCATCTCTCTGGGTATGACTGAGTAATCAGATTTTTCATATTCTAAAGACAAACAGAAACCAATGGCCCAACTATTTATTTTGTGTTGGGTCAATTAGTACATTAAATAAAGGAAAACAGGATTTTCTTTTTTTTTTTTTAAATCATCTGAAGATAAGAGAGGCTTGCTTGTTGAGTTGTTGGGGTTCCTTTTCTGTTAAGTCTACCTAATGCTATGTATTCAACCACAGAACAGTGGGTGATTACTTAGTGAATAACCCCAATCACCTCTTAGATTTCTACTTCATCAATGTTTGTATAGCAAACAGAACCTTGATAAGACCCAGGTTGATTGCAAAATGAATTTCCTGTACATGTTGCTAACAAATCTTTTTCCTGACGACCTAGTTATATTTTGCGGGTTTATATGCTTTTTAGAATTTGCATTTTGCCACCTTCATATAAAACTTTTAACAATGTTTAAGGAATACTGTTGATAGTAATGTTGTAAAATACAGGTGGCCAGGTTGGAACTGAAATAACTGTCTCAAAAATTGAGGAGAACATTTTATAACTTAGTATTTCAGCCAGAAATTGATAAGCCTTCTTGTGATAAGAACTGAAACACTGTCAAATTCAAGTGACTGTGTTATAAGAAGACATTAAAATTTCATGATATGTCCTGAAATGAATATACCTCACTTTATATATGTAAATGACACTGTTCTTACATTTATAAGCTAAATAGCCGTGTCCCTCACTGCTATCTATCCTTCAAATGTACTGTTTTGTTAGCACATTGCATGTTTTCTTTCATCAACCCATGTTGCTCAATGTACTGCTTTCCACTCCTCTTTCAGTCTGTAGTATAAGCCACAATGGCTCTCTGAACCACATGAGGAAAGGTACTATCTTTTCTCTTTTGCTCCCAGATTTTATGCCTAAATCCTTCTCGAGGTGAAATGGTTACTAGAGAAATCTAAAAATTAGTTCTGTCTAAAGTGCTACCTCGGAGAAGGCGATGGCACCCCACTCCATTACTCTTGCCTGGAAAATCCCATGGGCGGAGGAGCCTGGTGGGCCGCAGTCCATGCGGTCTCTGAGGGTCGGACACGACTGAGTGACTTCACTTTCACTTTTCACTTTCATGCTTTGGAGAGGGAAACGGCAACCCACTCCAGTGTTCTTGCCTGGAGAATCCCAGGGACGGGGGAGCCTGGTGGGCTGCTTTCTATGTGGTCACACAGAGTCGGACACGACTGAAGCAACTTAGCAGCAGCAGCAAAGTGCTACCTCACTTGAAGGTGATGATCTCGTTCTTCATCCCTTCAGAGAAGAAGGGAAATACCTGTACATGAGCCTGCAGACAGTAGTATGATGGTGTGTGTAAGGGAAAGTCTCAGAGTTCAGCTCAAATATTTATGTAAATTCACTTTGCAACTTGAAGGTAGAGAAATGAGCTGTGATCCTATGCACTAGTTTTAAGTATCAGAAATATTGCTGAACCTGTAGAAGGAAAAAGAAATAGGCATATATCTGGGTTACACCAGCAACAAAATTTTCAGTACTTAAAATTTTAGGTACATTATCTTTCATAAATTTTTATGCATATCTATGTATTTAATTCAGAAATTTACTCTCTAAAAATTTTGTGTTCTTTTCCCTGCATATAATACTACTTTATACATATCTATTTGTCTATATCAGTCTATATATCTATTTTTCAGTCATCTATCTGAATCGTGCATGTGTGTATGTATGCTAAGTGGCTTCAGCTGTGTCTGACTGCGACCTTATGGACTGTATCCCGCCAGGCTCCTCTGTCTGTGGGATTCTCCAGGCAAGAATACTGGAGTAGGTTTCCATACCCTCCTTCAAGGATCTTCCTGACCCAGGGATCGAACCCATGTCTCTTAAGTCTGCTGCATTAGCAGGCAGGCTCTTAACCACTAGCACCACTGGAAGCACTAGGTAAATGCTGGTTATCTTAGTCCTTATTTGATAGTGATGGGGTTCAGAACACACTACCCCACAATATGGCATGCTGACTATTTTAACCTGAAAGAATATGAGAAAACTGCAGGTCCTGGAAGAACTCTCTGACCTTCTCCCTTTCCCCCCAAGCAGACCATAAAACCTTCTTGTGAGAGGTGCTCTCCTTATACTGCAGGAAAATGAATACCCGTATCCCAGAGATGATTGACACTGATAAGAATGTGAACACACAGCCTGGCTAAGTTTCCCATTTACTACTTTGGCTCATACCCCTTTGTCCTATATATTTTTCCCATGACTTTCTTCATCAGACCTGATATAAAAATGCCCAGGTTTAACAATTTCTTTGGGTTTTCATTTCCTTTTGAAGGCTCCATGTCAAGGAAAATTTATACTAAATAAACTTGTATGCTTTTCTCCTATTAATCTGTCTTTTGCCCAGCCACTTACAGAGCCTCAGCTGAAGAACCTAGGAGGCTAGTGGGAAAGGAGTCTTTCCTTCCTTGCCATAGTAAAGGTGACATGGTTTCCTGTGTTTCTTGCACATTTGTGCTTCTTCTTTTGCAACTATCCTATTCATGGACTTATTTTCAGAAAATTCAGACCAAAGATTCCCTACAATGTTCTTTTAAGATAGTATTGAGTATTTTCTCTTTATGAAGGAAGGAAAAGAGACTGGGTATTGACTGAACCAGACTTAGTATTTGAATGAAACTCTGAAATCTAGAGAGTGCATTTAAGAAATATAATACTGGAACCGAATACCTTTGACTTCTGCAGTCGATGTGTAGACCAGAGCATGTATTGTCTTTGTAATTTAAAAAGAAAGACAATGGAAAAAGCCAAGTTTTGGTGTAAAAAGGAACACAACAGACACATTTCTTTACTGAACTCAAAAGACTATGCAACCATGTATTTAAATTACAGAATCAATTTTGAGTTTGACATTTTGTGATGAAAACACCGAAATGTTGCAGCTAGTTTGGGGAGAAATGGGCTTAGTGTATAATTAATGGAGACAAGCCATTACAGAGAACAAAAAAATAAAATTAAATCAGATAAGTGCACATGTCAACTGCTTGGGAGGAGGTGGAATAAAGTATGAATCATTGTATTTTGAATTAAAATAGCATGCTTTGATAATTGTAGTGTGGAGCTTTATATTCATTTTCCTGCCATGCTAAACATCCTCACTAAGTTAAAAAATACTAGCTGTGACATTGAAGCAATCAATAGCTAATTAGCATGAACTAGAGTCAGAACATTTAAAGCAGGAAAAGAAAAAAAGCACAGATTTGTAGGTCTGCAGAATGTTTATGAAAGTTTACAGGTTCACCAGATTCTTGTTCTAACTGGGTATTTGCACAAGTATATTGGACTCACAGTGAGGAGGAAAGCCAGGGAATGGGAAAGGGTATGCTAATCCAGATGATTAACGACACTTAATGGCAAGAGTCGGTGCTGAAGATTGCACTGTGCAGGTCCCTTTGCATACAGCTCTTCATTTCATCACAACAACCCACAAGGGAGGGATTAAGAACCTCACAACTGCCTTCAGCTATGAGAGGCACCCTGACACTCTAAGTCTTTTCTCTTTCCAAAGCTCATGCTCTTATTTACCTGGAGATGCTGCCTCTCTCCCCTAGCCCCATTATTTTTTGCTATTGTTAATTCTGTCCCAACTATTGATTCATTCATGCATAATATATCAAATAGCTACCAGATTCTTAATATGTACCCTGCCCTGTGCCGGATGCTTTCAATACAGCAAGGAATTCGATGGCTGTTTCTTCCAATCATGGAATTTACAGTTGATCAGAGGAAACAGAATTATTAATCATCATCAAACAGCATTAATTAAGTACCTAGAAAGTACAGTCACTGTCCTTTTTGCATCAGTGCTTTATTTTGGTGTTATCCTCCATTTTGCTTGTGAAGAAACAGGCTCAGATACATTTGGCAGTCGGTTATATTTCAGGTGGCTGTGAAGTGTCTGATCTGGGATTCCAGCCTCGGCCTGCAGGATGTTCTGTTGTCTCTTCATGATGTCACCCTGCCTCATTGCTACGCCCGTTGATTCTTCAGTGAATTTCTCATCAGGAGCCGAAGTCCCTGTGCCACCATCTTTTGCATTTTTTGCCACTACCGTGTTGTTGTTGCTGCTGTTGCTAAGTCGCTTCAGATGTGTCCGACTCTGTATGACCCCATAAATGGCAGCCCACCAGGCTCCCTTGTCCCTAGGATTCTCCAGGCAACAGTACTGGAATGGGGTGCCATTTCCTTCTCCAATGCATGCATGCATGCTAAGTTGCTCCAGTCGTGTCTGACTCTGGGCGATCCCATGTACAGCAGCCCACCAGGCTGCTCTGTCCATGGAATTCTCTAGGCAAGAGTACTGGAGTGTGTTGCCATTTCCTTCTCCGTGTTGTTACTTTCCCTCTAAGTCAGTTCTCTTGTCAGCATCTCCCACGGATAGGATCATTTTTGCACAAAGTAATGTGTTTGAAGTAATGTGCTAATGCTGTCTGTCTCTAATAGCCTCACCTCCCACAAAAAACACACGTGCATATGCACACACACACACACTTTACCCTTAGGGACACGTGGTAAATGAACTAATATTCAACACGACGGGCTTTCCTTGTGGCTCAGCTGGTCAAGAATCTACCTGCAATATGGGAGTTATAATGAAGTCACTCAGTTGTGTCCGACTCTTTGCGATCCCATGGACTGTAGCCTACCATGCTCCCCTGTCCATGGGATTTTCCAGGCAAGAGTACTGGAGTGGGTTGTCATTGCCTTCTGCAATATGGGAGACCTGGGTTCAGTCCCTGGGTTGGGAAGATCCCCTGGAGAAGGAAAAGGCTACCCACTCCAGTATTCTGGCCTGAATTCCATGGACTGTATAGTCCATGGGGTCGCAAAGAGTCGGACACAACTGAGCGACTTTCATGTTCATGTTCACGTTCAACATGATAATTAAACAGTTTCTGAAAAAGTCAGATTCTAGTAACTTTGCTTTTCAAGGCAGGCGTAATGCAAATTCAAAGCAAGTTTCAACAGCAACCACATTGGCCATATTGTCTTTAAATCAGACTTCTTTTAGGATGCCCCACAATCTTCGGTGATGTGACACGACTTAGACACATCTTCCCAAATCATTTCAATCGCTCCTACAGAGGTGTTATAACCATATGCTAGCTCTGGCAAAGTGATAAACCTTCCCTCTATGGTAAACTGTATGCTCTGACTTGTGGGAGTAATTGTCTCAGGAATACATGGGCTATAGGAAGCAGCTCTCTCTTTATATACTGGGAGTTCTTTGAAGAACATGTAAAGATTTCAACATATACTATCTTAATTAAATAGGTAATGCAAGTCCCTGATGGGCCCCTATCTTGAAGTGTGATTAATGAATACCCTGTCCAGCTGTCAGTATGGTGCCCCTGCTGCACGACATATAGGAAGTTTTCAATCTCTCTGTTAGTCCAAATTTACTTCTTTTTAGAGCTGGGATAATATCTATTGGGCTTCCCTGGTGGCTCAGCTGGTAAAGAATCTACAAGCAATGTGGGAGACCTGGGTTCATTCTCTGGGTTGGGAAGATCCCCTGGAGAAGGGAACAACTACCCACTCCAGTAATCTGTCCTGGAGAATTTCATAGTCCACAGGGTTGCAAAGAGTTGGACACAACTGAGCGACTTTCACTAATATCTATAGTGGCTTTAAAACTGGCCCCAAATTCTATGACATACTTCCCACCAATTGGTTGAGTCTATGTCCCCTCTCTTTGAAATGATGGGCTTGTGACTGCTTGACTGGTAGTATATGTTGAGATGACACCCTGTGACTTCCAAGCATAGGTCATAAAGGTCTTGCCGTTTCACTCGTGAAGCATTTGCTCTTGGAACCTAGTGCTTCCACGTATATAATACAGTCTTATGACTCAGTGCTGCAGTTGAGAGCCTCAAATGAGTGCAGCCTTCCAGCCATCTCCACTGAAGTACTAGACATGAAAGCAAGGTTATCTTGGCTCCTCCAGATCAGTCGATTTGCCAGCCAAATAGCACTCAGTGACCATCAATGACATGATGTAGAAATTTCACCTCACATCTAATATGGTCACAAACATACATAAAGTGTTTTGAGGCATAGGACAGAAGTGTAAAATATACTATTTCCTTTGCAGTTTTGGGAGTGGCAGTCAGGACGAATCCATACGCAAAGATAATGTACATATTGTTAGAGTAACAACTGCTATTCTTGCTTTAAGAGTTCAAAGAAAGTCACAACGAAGAAAGTGGTTCTTGAGGTCAGAGGCTCCCATCTTCGGAGAGAAGAAGGGAACATTTGTTCCAGAGACTGTGCAAGATAATTGATGTGATTTTAATTCATATTTCATAGGTTAAAGGACAAGAGAGGTGATGCATATGTGTCGATCACCTCCCCCTCACCCTGCTGAGTAGGATTGCTGGAGGGATTCCTGCCCTAGGGTTATGGGGAAGAGGCCGGCTAAACACAAGACATTGGACAGTGGACAGATGAGACTGACAGCAGGTCCATAGCCACACGCACTCCCAGCGAGGGGAGGACACTGCCGCTGGTCAGGGCCATGCAGCTTTGTTCTCAAGAACAGAATGGACAACCAGGGACTGTGAGGCAGGCTTTATATTAATAGAATCAAGAGGGCGGAGTGACCCCTGGTTCCCAGGAGAGGATGGGACTTGATTTGAATATTTGTGAGGCTTCTCAGGGAACTGAAACTCAAAACTCAGGGATGAGTACCCTGGGCCTGGTCCCTCTGATGAAGAGCTTTGTCTGGGTTGGCGACCGTAGTGACAGAAACAGACTGGGATGAGGACCTGCTGTTAGACCAACAGAAGCTCTCCTTGTTTTATACATAAGAAAGGAGCATAGCCCCAAGCATCCTGTATCCTGCATCGAACCTGGACTGGCGATTCGTTTCTTATATGATATTACACATGTTTCAGTGAGAACACGTGTACACCTGTGGCAGATTCATGCTGATGTATGGCAAAACCAATACAATATTGTAAAGTAATTAGCCTCCAATTAAAATAAATAAATTTAAAATTTAAGAAAAGGAGCATAGGATATTGAGCCTTCATTTTTGGCCTTAAACTCTTACATTATAATATGCTGAAGATGCCAGAGCCTATGAAAAATGGAGCTTGATTTTGAACCTGAGTGTGTCAGGCCCATTGTCCTTCATGGGCTCAAAGTCTGTGCACTGGATGCAAAGGAAGGAGGGGACAAGTGTATGAATATCCCTGAGCATCTGCTACCTCTTTCTATGTCATCCTCCTCTGTTTCACTGAATTTACTCTCAAGGCATCAATACTCTAAGAATGCTCACGAGAGGTAGTGTGTAACAGCAATGTCATAAAAATTTCTTGAATATGTGTATATCCCATAATTCTACAGATTGCATTACCCTTAGAATTTCTACATACAAATACTTAAACACATTCATTCAGACTCAGGTCTCACACGCTATATAGCGGGACACATCCTCAGACTGCTCCATTCAGCCTGGAGTTTATGGGACCTTTTCATATGTGCTTCGAGCTCTGTCTTTCCAGACAGAGAACAGTATAAGAATATCCCATTGAGAGGAAGGGGGAAGGGAAGAGTGCATTCCTGGAAATGGGAGCATTGCCTGATCACTGCTGAAGCACCTGTTCACAATAAACATGCAGTGTCTTAGTAATACAGCTGCTATTACTATTACCACCAGGGGCTTCCCAGGGGGCGCAGTGGTAAAGAATCCACTAGCCAGTGCAGGAGACGTGGGTTTGATCTCTGGGTGGGGAGATCCCCTGGAGGAGGGCATGGAGGCCTACTCCAGTATTCTTGCCTGGAGAATTCCATGAATAGAGGAACCTGGCAGGCTACCACCCATAGGGTAACAAGGAGTCAGACATGACTGAGCGCGTGAGCGCGCGCGTGCACACACACACACACACACACACACACACACACACACACACACTGCCACCATGTACCTTACTTCTCCTTTGCTTCCCAATGACCTATTGTACACTTTTCAACTGTATTTTAAAGAGACATCATCCTACCCTGTGTTTGGGGTCAAGCAGTGGTGGGGGCAGCTGGTGTGAGGAAGAATTAGGCAGAAACCAGGAGCAGGCAGCAGGGGGAGCTGGGTTGCAAGAAGTCAGGTGAAAACTGGTGGAGAAAGGTCAAATAACACGAAGGCCATAGAGTCAAAAACGTTCAAACCAGCAACAGATTGCCCTGAAAACAAAGAGCCCCAACCCATCCAGGTGACACTTGGGAAGTAGGTAGAAGGTGTGGTATCCTGATTCTTCCAGCCTTTTCTCCTGCCCTCTCTGAATGCTCTTTTCTTTTGGGCACCCATGTCCTTTCCAGGCCTGCAGTGTTCACACTGCCTCACTGAGGCTTGTACTGTTCTGATCCCTTCTTCCAGTATAGAGCTTTCCTGCTCAGGGCTCTAAACTATGATATATTTTTCTAGGTGATCTGGTGACCAGTGTATGCC
Source organism: Oryx dammah (assembly GCF_014754425.2). Classification (NCBI taxonomy): domain Eukaryota; kingdom Metazoa; phylum Chordata; class Mammalia; order Artiodactyla; family Bovidae; genus Oryx; species Oryx dammah. The sequence continues at coordinate 61,126,898 of NW_024070187.1, forward strand.
AAGGAAGCAGTAGGTGCTACCGTGTAACATTACCTTTCTGAAACTTGCTTGGTTGCATCTAGAAGAAACAGGAATTTCAGGCAGAGAAGAAAAGAGACACTTTCGGGAAATAATTTGCTCTTTGTTGACTCCAAAATTTTATCTCCTAAGAGGTCTTTCTAAAGTGTTCAGTATCATAGGAGAGATTTGCCTCAAAGTCATAGAATGTTGTACAGCTAAGGAAAGATTAGTTCGGCCATTGTTTCCTAGTCTCCTGATGGCTCTCAGGGCAGGTCTTTAGATGGGGGCTTATATAATGCTCGTTAATAAACAACATTAACAGAGAAATAATTTCTGTCCTGTATTGACATCTGCTGTCACTCTTTGTGACATGCATGATGTACAGTGGGTGAAATCCATAATTGAAATATGAAAGCGACTTTACACAGATGTCTTGGGGCTGGATTGTTAGAAGATAATGGCCCTTCAGTTGGTCTGTTTGATGCTAATATGGTTGCTATAGGTGCAGCAATTTTAGAGCAGCCTCTGTCTGTGAATGAGAGAAGTAAATCTAGGACTTCAGGGATTTTCAGGCTGCTGAGAAAGCCCTCTGCCATCTGTTCCCTCAAATACCCCCCTTGCTTTCTGCTGCCTGAAATTCTGCAAATGGTTCTCCAGATTTTCCCTTCTGTTTCCTTTCCCCATAAAAATGAAAATGACAAAATAGATTCACCTGGGGACATATTAGAAATGTCCCCATGCTTGGATCTGACCCCTAGAGTACCTGCTTTATTAGTCTGGATTAGGGCCCAGCTATTGTAATTGTTTTTAAAAGTCCCTGGGTAATTTTAATGTGCAGCCAGTGTCCGTAAACACTGCTGGTGAAACACTAAAATGTACTGATTTGTGCCTGAGATATCCGAGTGTGGGCATTTTGTTCTTGCTTTCTGTTTGATCAGATATCTTCCTGAAAAACAGGTTACTGGAAGGGAGAAGGACAATAAAGGGATCTATGGATTCTTAAGGAAATTGATGGTCAAACTGGAGAGACTGGAGTGGAAAACATGGGGATTCCAAAACCATGCGTTGTCTATTTCACAATGCTTAAAGACTAGGCTCCTTAGGATTAATGACAAACAATGAAGAGACATGCACTAGCCTCCCCCCAAACACCACATTTAAGGAGCCATCCTCAAGTAGGTCGGGCTGGGGAATGGCGTGCACACTAATTCTGTAGGCAGCAAGAGGAGCTTTAAGATGTTGCTGCCACATTTGCTTCTGCCCTGCCAACCTATTGGGGAGCTGCATCATCTGCCCTTTGATTTGAAGTTCCAGATTAATGGGCCTGAAAATTGAATTAACTCAGTGACTCCTCAGAGGTTCATGCTGAAATGAAAACAAGTCAGAAGAGGAACTACCTGTGGCTAAGTGCTACAGAATCTTTTCAGCTTTAGCATTTGCAAGGTTAAGATGAATCTGAAATGGTAATAGAACATGGGCAAACTAAAGTTAGAGTTAGAGCGAAATGTTCTAGAATGTTCTCAGGTTTCAAAATGTCATAAGCCGAACAACCAATACATTGATATGTTTTCTTCCTGGCTATAAATCTTTTGCTTGTCTTTGCCTGGATGCTCCTCGGGTTTTTCAAAGCAACAAGATTAATCCAAGAAAATAAGTAAATTAAAAGGGGCATATGTGGGAGGGAAGCTCAAGAGGGAGGGGATATATGTATATTTATAGCTGATTCACATTGTTGTATGGCAGAAACTAATGCAACATTGTAAAGCAGTTATCTGTCAATTAAAACAAAGTCTTGGATTCATGTCAATCTATGCCAAAACCAATACAGAATTGTAAAGTAAAAATTAAAAATAAATAAATAAATTAAAAAAAAAATAAAACAAAGTCTTATGATAAATCATAATGGAAAAGTATATTAAAAAGAGTGTGGATATATGTAAAATTGAATCACTTTGCTGTAAAATAGGAATTAACAACATTATAATCAACTGTGTGGTGTTTAGTTGCTCAGTTGTGTCCGACTCTTTGCCACCCCATGGACTGTAGCCCGCCAGGCTCCTCTGTCCATGTGGATTCTCCAGGCAAGAATAATGGAGTAGGTTTCCCTGCTCTCCTCCAGGGGATCTTCCCAACCCAGGGATCGAGCCCAGATCTCCTACATTGCAGTTGGATTCTTTACTGTCTGAGGCACCAGGGAAGCCCATTGTAATCAAATATACTTCAATAAAAATAAATAAAAAGTTAAAAGTTCAAAAAGGGGAGCATAAAGGTAGTCTTATAAGAATGTATTCTTTTATATTGCTTTAGAATCCTAGAAATATTTTCCCTCTTATCAACAAAAGTGAAGGCTTCTAATTAAGTTGGTTCCCTGGCTTTGGGGAAGGGTCTCTGCAGACGTGGATTTTCTATGAGGCTGAAGCCCTGGGGCCCTCATGTGCACTAGTCCCATCTCAGGCCCTGCAAAGAGGGGCCCTAGAAGTGGCTTCTAATCGTCAGTTTTGTAAAATTTGAAAAAAAAATACAGTATTTTAACAGCAATCAGCTAAGACTTTCTCCACCTTACATTTCCCTCTGACATACTTTCTCTCATGGTGTGTAGATTGGAGTGACTCTATGCATTTGGGGGATCTAGCTAAGGGATTTATGAAATAAGTTATACAGTTTGTAGTCACTTTGTTGCTGTTGTTCAGTTGCTAAGTCATGTAATGATAGCATGATATGAACTTAGCAACAGTTCGTGCAACCCCATGAACTGCAGCATACCAGGCTTTCTTGTCCTTCACTATCTTCTTGAGTTTGCTCAAACTCATGTCCATTGAGTCGGTGATGCCATCCAACCATCTCATCCTCTGTCACCATCCCCTTCTCCTCTTGCCCTCAATCTTTTGCAGCATCAGGATCTTTTCCAATGAGTTAGCTCTTTACATCAGTTGGCCAAAGAATTGGAGCTTCAGCTTCAGCACCAGTCCTTCTAGTGAATATTCAGGATTGATTTCCTTTAGGATTTACTGGTTTGATCTCACTTTCTGCTAGGAATTCTAGTGTTCATGCAGTTTATAGAGAAACTCACCTGCTCCCATTCAAAGTATGTGACTAGTAGTTATCAATTAAACAATTTTTTTCCTTCAAATGTTATAAATTTAAAAATAATTCTAGATATTTCCATAGATAGGTACTTGAACGAGGTAGATAATATGTTACTGTAGTAAAGATTCTGGTTTCTGGGAAAGCTGAAACTGAGTTAGAACTGTTTGAATAAGGCTTATTGCTGAATGTGCTTCACATAAGGGTGCAGTGAGATGTAGGATTTAATAGGAAGATTACAGACTTGAATTTTTTTCCAGACAGAAATTTTAAAAATTTATTTTAAACTTTTATGTAGTGGTGGTGAGGAGAAACTTCTTCCTAAGAAGTTATAACAGAGAGAATCACATACAGGCCTCCCTTGGAGATACTGCAGGTTCAGTGCCAGACTCCTGTAATAAAGTGAATATTATCTTAAAGTCAGTCACATGAGGTTTTTTTTTTTTTTGGTTTCCCAGTGCATATCAAACTTATGTTTACACTGTATTATAGCCTACTAAGTGTGCAGTAGCGTTATGTCTAAAGACAATGAAGATACCTGAATTCCAAAAAATTACTTTGTTGCTAACAGATGCTAAGCATCACCTGACAATTCAGGGTTGCCACACACTTTCAGTTTGTAAAAAATGGAGTATCTGCAAAGCCTGATAAAAGGAGGCAGGCATTAATACTCCCTACAACATGTGTCAGACTCTTTTCTATTTATCTGATTTTTATCTTTCCATTTTTCTGCTATAATTTTTAATTTGTAGATGTTATGGGGTTATAGAGTTTCAAGACAATGTTTTAGAAGTACAGATTTGAAGTTTAATAAACTGAATTACTCATCCCTATAAGCAGATCTACATCTGGTTTTGTTTTTAGAACCTCAGCTCATTTTGCTGACAGCTAACCCACTAAAATTTTGTAAGGGTAGGAGAAAATTTTTCAAAAGATAAAGTAGCAGAGAGATCATATTTGTGCTTATCAGAGGTTAGGCAGGAAGGTGAGGGTGAAGGAGCATTGGATGCAGGCAGTCAAAAGGCACAAACTTCTAATTTTAAGATAAGTAAGTACTAGGGATGTAATACATAGCATGATAAATATAATTAACTTTGCCATATGCTATATATGAAAGTTCTTGAGAGTAAATCCTGAGTTTTCATCACAAGAAAAAATTTATTTTCCTTTTCTTTTATTTTTGTATCTATATGAGATGTTCATTGAACTTACTGTGGAAGTTATTTAATGATGTATGTAAGTCAAATCATTATGTTGTACACCTTAAACTTACATATTGATATTTGTCAATTATATCTCAGTGATACTGGAAGGAAAAAAGATAAAGTAGTACATTAAGGAGTATCTAGAATTTTGACTTCATTCTATCTACTTTAATGGGAATGGGAGCAATTTCCATTGTGTGAATTTACCCTAGTAAAGTTTTATTATCCATTAGACATCAGTGTCCCAGGCAACCTCCTGGCTAATCTGCCCATTGATCCAGCTCAAGATAAAAGTTACTGATTTAATTTTTCATTGTTTAGATCTCTTCTTCTAAATTATGTATTGCTTGGTTCTTATTTTTAATCTCTGTTTACATTTTGCTGTTTTATTGTGTGTACTCTACTGTAAGTCATATTAAATCTTTTGTGGAAAGTGATAAGGCATAAACCAAACAATACTAGCTGTTTCAATCTATCGTGCCTGTCATCTTTATTTTTGTTTCTTCTGCCTACATTGAAGTGATCAGAATTCTGATGAGATGGTGGCCTGACATCCATTCTCAACTTTAATCCAACTATCAACTCTTGTCTCTGTAGAGAAACAGGTACCAGACTTAGGGTGTGTGAACACTTTGACCTTTCTAGGGGCTGGATTTTTAGGATGATTCTCAGTTCCGGGCCTGGCAGTTGACCCGGGAGGGAAATCTGAATTCTTTTGCTCCCGAAGAAAGGTGTTCCTCTGAGTTCTGTGGATTCCCCAGAGGAAGAGCGTCATCACTCCACTCAGGGTCATTCTCGGGAGACCTGCTGACTGTCAAGGCCTTGTGACCCTCCTGACCTGCTGATTTGGACATCAGCAGTCACACTTCTTCTTGTGTTTGTGGAGGGAACTAAAGAGCTTCCCATTTCGTATCCCTGTCTGTGAAGAGCACTACTTCCTACCACTTGGGGATTTCCATCACTCACAGGTACTCTATTAGCTTGAGATGTAAATAAACTTATGGGGATGCTAAGGAAATTATTGTATCTGAGGATTTTCAGCAGCGGTGTCTTTGAGATAAAACGAGAGGAGAAAGAGAGGAAGGGAGAGCAAGAAAGAGAGAAAGAATGGATAAAAGGATAGGAAATCTTCTAGTATAGTAATAAAACTGTTAGAGGAGACAGATGACTATTAGAATAACCACAACAAAATGTTTTAAGAGAAAGCTTAAGGAGATTCTATTATAGCTTTACAAAGACTTTCTGAAATTTAAAAATCTAATAATTTTAAAATTTTAAATCTGAGTGGGTGAATTGAGAAGAGATGGGCTTCCCTGGTGGCTCAGATGGTAAAAAATCTACCTGCAATGTGAGAGACCCAGGTTTGATTCCTGGGTAGGGAAGATCCCCTGGAGAAGGGAATGGTTACCCATTCCAGTATTCTTGCCTGGAAAATTCCATGGCCAGAGGAGCCTGGTGGGCTACAGTCCATGGGGTCACAAAGAGTTAGACATGACTGAGTGACTTTCACTTTAGTCACCATAGAGATCATCCTGGAGGGTCAAGCAGAAAAACATTGTAAAACAGCAAAAATACAAAGGGGATAAAATCATGAGGAAGAAGCTATGAGATTTTGAGGCATCATCAGGAGTTCTGAAGTATAAAGGCTAGAGATTCTAAAAAAAGGGAAAGAGGGATAGATAGAAGGAAACACAGCAATTGAAATAACTTGGAAAAATAGCACTGGATTAAAGACCTGTGTATTCAGATTGGAAGTGCCCAGGCAGGATTGATTTCCATAACTGGGAGTTGGAGACGAGAAAGAGAGAGAGAGAGAGAGGGAGGGAGAGAAAGCGTGCACAAACAGGCTTTGGGATACTGACTTGGCTTTTCATTCTGCTCCCAGTGGTGTCCCTTTGGGAATTACGTAAAGCTTTTCTCCTGTCATGTGATGGAGGAAACTTGATAATCTCTGATAACACCATATGGTCACGCTTTATCACACTTTAAACGTCTCATGTGACATATCAGCTCTTGTTCCACTGGCTTTCACATCAACTATTATCATCCAGTGAATGAAGCAATTATTGCGTACAAGCACTACTGCTGTCTAAGAGAGTAGTTCTTGTTAGATGGATTATTTGGTGTTGCTCTGCATGCTGCTGGGTTTTGGTGTGCAAAATTGGCCTGAGAACTAGGTTTGGGTTGGGAAATGAAGAGAGTGAATTTCTCTGCAATTAGGGAGAATTTGGTAAGTCAGAAACAATCTAGAAACAAGGGGTGAGATTGCATGTAGCCGGGATTTGATATGGTGTAATGTATGCAACAAAAACTCCCACAAGGAATTAATCCAGAGAAAATAATAGAGGTGTCTAATGTCTAATGCTCAGTTTGAAATTGTATTTCTGTGCCATAAGCTCTTCATGGCTCTGCCCTATCCCTCATATTCATTTAAATCTGCTATAATTATGAAAACCACTCTAAGTATTTGAAGCAGAAAGAGGTTACCTGCCCCCCAAATAGGTGCTTTGAAAATAATTGGAGAAGCTAAAGGAAGCAAGGTAGGTTGGGTTTGCAGAAATGTTTTTAGAGGACTGCATCAGTGTCCCTCTGGGAAAGCCATTGTTTCTGAGCCCCCTGGAAGCAAGAAGCCTCTACTCTTCCTCTCAGTCCATGGAACCAAAAAATGGACACTAGTATGCTGGCCTTATATTTCCACAACTTTCTTGACAGCAGCCACAGCTGAGAGGCTCCGGAATATGGTCCTTGCTGTGTTTATAGCTTTGGAAGTTTAGGAAAAGGGTGTTGACTTACAGAACCTAATTTGCTTCCAGATTATACCACCTGGAAGATACTTGGTGCACAAATCAAGAGAGGCAAACCAGAAAAGGAAGCACAGGGCTGATTTTCAAGGGCCAATGAAGTGGAGACAGAGAGATTGTTAGTATTGTTAGATAGTATGGAGGAAGATAATTCATAAACAAGAAGTCAGGGAGAAGCATGATTTGAGGAAGAGAACAATCAGGACACCTCAGTCTTCAATTAAGTATGTTAGTAATTCAATGTACCTACTGACTAGAGTTGGCACTAACAGAGAAATGAAATTTACTTGCTACCCTACTTGTCAATACTTGTGAAACAAGCTTAAATAGTCTCACTTGCTGCACTTCACAGAGCTGTTATGTTTAAAACTTGATGACCAAAACTAGTGGACTGCACCCAGAGCTAGAGGTCATATATTTTATTTTATTTCATATTTATAAAATTGATCAGGAGACAGTGAATATATATGTATGTTTATAGTTAGAAAGCAGCAAACAATACCCAAAAGATGCTAGGTAAGGGAGGCTGAGCATAAACTAGAGGGTCTACAATTGAACTATTGGTTGGATTGATTTGACTTTAGTACTTCTATTTGACTATTACATTATATTATTGCTCCATATTGTTGATGTAAGTGTACTCATGAAATGCACTTACATTTACTTTCTTCATGCTTGTTTTCATAAGATGAAAACAATTTTCTTAAGACCATCAACAATATGGAATGATATAACTTTCCTAATGTAGCATATGTCTGTGAGGGGTTGAATGATGTCTCCCCCAAAATCATATGTCCTATCCCCCAGGAGCTGAGAATGTGACCTTATTTGAAAATAGGGTCATTGCAAATGTAACTACTTAAGATGAAGTCCTTCAGGTGGGCTCTAATCTAATGTGGCTGGTGTCCTTATAAAAGGGGAAGTATGGAAGAATATCAAGTGACAGTGAAGGCAGAGATTGGGTGGTGCTTACACAAGTCAGGGAATGCCAATTATTACAGCATACCACCAGAAGCTAGAGGACAGGCTTGGAGCAGATGCTGCTTGCCCCTAGAAAGAATCAACTCTATTAACACCTTGATCTCAGACTTCTAGCTTCCAGAACTATGAGACAAAAATTATTTGTTATTTGTGCCACCCAGTTTGTAGTACTTTGATATGGCAGCCTTAGCAAACAAATGCAAATAATAAGAATTAAAAAAAAACATATAAAGAATATTGAGTTGATAGAGTAAAATTTAGAAAAACGAACATAATGGCATTATGTAAACTGTTGCATACACTCAGGGGTTAATCAGCACCTTTCCAGATGGTGGAAACTTTGACCGTGAATTTCAACATGGCTGAACCAGCTGTAAGCAAATTCTATACTGTTATAAATCACTTAATTAAAAAAAGATATTTAGTCTCTTAGGAGCAATATAAAATTTTTGATTAGAAATGGAACATTTGGAAGCAATCTTTATGAAAAGAACATGAGGCAGTAAAGGAAGATGAATCAGAAATAGAAGGTTAATGTCATTTCAAAAACTGTATTTGGGCATATTACTTCATTTCTAACCTAAAGTGTCCCCTGTAGTATCATAATAAAAAAAGATAGTCAACTTTAGAGGAGTGTTAAGAATAAAAATTACCTAGAGTTTTGACATTTAGATTTTCATCTGAAATAGGGCCTGCTTCCAAGTTGATATAAGAAATAGACTTGTTAATAGATTGACTGGTGCATAAAACAGGGGTTTTTGCCCTAGAGAAGATACAAAAAAACCACATCATTAATTCCTCCTCCAGGGGAGCAAATGTTCAGTCTTTCTTTCTATCTCTAACTAAGTCTTATACCCAGAGCCGACAGTATTTTGCAGCAAGTTTGAGGTGTTTGATTCTAAATATAGGGGAAAGCATTTTATTAACTTTATTAAAGCTTTAACAGTTATACTGAAAAGGTTTTTATTTTCTTAATCTTGTCTCTCTGGAGTCTCCGTATTTCTTTTTAAAAAATATTTTAATTTTATTGGAGAGTATTTAATTTACAGTGTTGTATTAGTTTCAAGAGTATAGCAAAATGACTCAGTTATTCTTTTTTAGATTCTTTTCCATATAGGTTATCACAGAATATTGGGTAGGGTTCCCTGTGCTATACAGTAGATCTCCATAGGTTTTCTGTCTTACATAATGTGTGGGTTTCATCCCAAACTCCTGACTTATCCCTTCCCCCATTTCCCCCTTTGGTAACCATAATGTCATTTTTGATATCTGTGAATCTGCTTCTGTTTGTAAATATGTTCACTTGTATCTTTTTTTTTTAAACAATTAGATTCCACATATGAGTGGCATCATATGATATTTTTCTTTCTCTGTTTTATTTCACTTAGTATGATAATCTCTACATCCATCCATGTTGCTGCAGATGACATTGCTTCATTATTTTTTATGACTAAGTAATATTCTGTTGTATATATGGACCAGAACTTGTCTATTCATCTGTCGATGAACATTTAGGTTGCTTCTATGTCTAGGACAAAAAATTTAAAAATTTTTATGGAAACACAAAAGACCCCAAATAGCCAAATTAATCTTGACAAAGAAGAATGGAGCTTAAGGAACCACACTGTCTGACCTCAGACTATATTACAAAGCTACAGTAGTCAAAACAATATGGCATTGGCAAAAAACCCAACATAATCAGTGGAATAAAGTAGAAAGACCAGAAATAAACCCATGCAATTATGGGGCAATTAATCTCTGACAAAAGAGGCAAGAATATACAGGGGGAAAAGACAGTCTCTTTAATAAGTGGTACTGGGAAAACTGAACAGTCACATGTAAAAAATGAAATTAGAACACTCTCTAACACTGTATACAAAAATAAGCTCAAAAGGGATTTAAGACATAAATGTAAGACTAGGTACAAAAAACTCCAGAGGAAAACATAGATAGAACATTCTTTAACATAAATCACAGCAACATATTTTTGGATCTATCTCCTAGAACGTTGGAAATAAAAAAAAAATAAACAAATGGTACCCTAATTAGACTTAAAGGCTTTTGCACAGCAAAGAAAATCACAAACAAAGTGAAAAGACAACCTATGGACTGGGAGGAAATATCACTATTTGCAAATGATGCTACAGATAAGATACTAACTTTCAAAATATACAAACAGCTCATATAACTTAATATTAAACATTGGAAAAGACCCTGATTCTGGAAAAGATTGAAGGCAGGAGCAGGGGATCACATAATATGAGATGATTGGATGGCATCTCTGACTTAATGGACATGAGTTTGAACAAGCTCTGGGAGATGGTGAAGGACAAGGAAGCCTGGCGTGATGCAGCCCATGGTGTTGCAAAGAGTCAGACATGACTGAGAGACTGAACAACAAAAATAAACAAATAAACAACCTGATTAAAAAATTGACAGAAGACCTAAATAGATATTTGTCCAAGGCAAGTGGCAGTTTTAATAAGCAAGGGAGTTCTTACATGTGAAACTTGTCTTGGGCAGCCTCATGATCTCCACACTCACCCACCAGAATCTTAAAATTTTATGGAGAGGTTTTAACTGGGTTCAGTTACATATACATCTAGATGGTCTCAACAAAATACTGCTATCTCAGATCTACATTTGAAATGACTCCAGCAGAGGAGACAGTGAGGAGCCTCTGGTTGCCTAGGTTCAGCTCATCAGTCAACTGATAGTCATGTCTTCTTGATGACCTCCTCCAGCAAGATGATGAGTAGAAGATCACAATGCATAAATGTGTGCAGTTTATAATATTATGGGCTTCCCTGGTGGCTCAGATGGTAAAGAATCTTCCTGTAATGTGGGAGACCTGGGTTTGATTCCTGGGTTGGGAATATCCCCTGGAGAGGGAATGGCTACCCACTTCAGCTTTCTTAATAATATTAAATTAATAATAATAAAAATCAGTTTTTAATTAGGTTTATGTATATGTTTACTAAAAAAATGAGGTGTTAGCATAATCATTTTGAAATTTTTTCTAAGTTATTGATGGCCTAGTAGTTTATTCATTTTCTACTGCTGAATTATTTTCCATTGTCTGAATAGAGAAATTGATTTTTATATCCATGTTCTCAGTGATGGACATTTGGATTATTTCCAGTTTTTAGCTGTTACAAATAAAGCTGCTATAAACATCCATCTACACATTTTTTTAAAATGTACATATGCTTTTATTTCTTTTGGGCAAATACCTAGGATTGGAATGACTGGGTTATTTAGTTGTTGTTCAGTCAGTCAGGTCAGTCGTGTCCGACTCTTTGTGGCCTCATGGACTGCAGCACACCAGGCTTCCCTGTCCTTCACCCTCTCCTGGAGCTTGCTCAAACCCACATCCACTGAGTCGGTGATGCCATCCAACCATCTCATCCTCTGCCATCCTCTTCTCCTGCCTTCAACCTTTCCCAGCATCAGGGTCTTTTCCAATGAGTAGATGTATGTTTAGCTTAAGAAACTATTAGGTGGTTTTTCAAAATAGCATCAATTTACATTCCTATCAGCAACATGCATTCTCATATGTTCCAGTTATCCATACCCCCTAATACTTGTTATGACTTGATATGACCAGTCTTTCAAATGTAGACATTCTAATGGGTGTGTAGTAGTATCATGGGATGACTTTTATTTGCATTTCCCTAATGATGGATAATGTTGAGCATTGTACAAGGGCTTATCTGCTATCAGTAAATCTTGGGCAAAATGTTCAAATCATTTACTCTTTTTAATTGTTTTTTTTTTATTATGGTCTGATATTTCTCTTTGTCTTTGGATAAAAGTTCATTATCAGATATGAGATTTTCAAATATTTTCTCTCAGTTTATGGTTTGGTCTTTTTTGTTTTGTCTTTTTTCTTTCTTTTTAATGGTGCCTTTTGGAGAACGGGGTCATCCCCAATAGCTCAGTTGATAAAGAATTTGCCTGCAATGCAGGAGACCCTGGTTCAGTTCCTGGGCTGGGAAGATCCACTGAAGAAGGGATAGGCTACCCACTCCAGTATTCTTGGGCTTTCCTTGTGGCTCAGCTGGTAAAGAATCCGCTTGCAATGTGGGAGACTTGGGTTTGATCCCTGGGTTAAGAAGATTCCCTGGAGAAGGGAAAAGCTACCCACTCTAGTATTCTGGCCTGGAGATTTCCATGGATTATATGTTCCATGGGATTGCAAATAGTTGGACATGATTGAATGAGTTTCACTTCACTTCACTTCACTTTGGAGAACAGTGGCTCAGATAGTAAAGAATTCCCCTGCAATGCAGGAGACCTGGGTTCAACCCCTGGGTCAGGAAGATCCCTTGGAGAAGGGAATGACAACCCACTACAATATTCTTGCCTGGAGAATTCCATGGACAGAGGAGCCGCAAAAAGTCAGTCACGACTGAATGACAAACTCTTTTGAGAACAGAAGTTCTTCATTTTGATAAAATCCAACTTATTAATATTTTATTTTATGTATTGTGCTTTTGATATCTTTTCTGAGAAATCTTGGCCTAACTAAAACACAGAAAATTTCCCTTATACTTTGCTTTTGAGGTTCTATAGCATTATACTTTATATTTATATCCGTAATCCATTTCTGAGTTAATATTTGTATATGGTATAAAATTCTATTAAGTTTATATATATACATATTAACATTTGTATGTATATAGATATCTATGTTAAAAAGACGTTACATGGAATTGTCTTTGAAGATTATATATGAATCGATATATTTCTGTACTATCTGTTCTATTCCATAGATCAATCTGTCTATCTTGAAGCTAATAATTTTATGCTAAATTTTTAAGTAAGGTAAAAGAAATTTGTTCTTCTTTTCAAAGTTATTTTGGCTATATTAGTTCCTGTGCATTTCCAAGTAAATTTTAGAATGACTTGTCAACTTCTATAAAGAAGCTTCTGAGACTTTGATTGCAACCTAGTTAGAATCTGTACATTCATTTTAGAAGATTGCCACCTTAACTAAATTAAGTCTTGTGATCCACAGGCATGACATGTTTCTCCATCTAGTTAGATCATCTTGAATATCTCTTCTCAATATTTTATAGTTTTCAGTGTCCATATTTTAGCATATTTATTCCTAAGTGTGATCAGTCATTCAGTTGTGTCTGACTCTTTGTGGTCCCATGGACTCTAGCCTGCCAGTCTCCTCTGCTCATGGAATTTTCCAGGCAAGAATACTGGAGGGTTGCCACTTTCTACTCCAGGGGATTTTCCTGACCCAGGGATCGAACTTGCATCTCTTGCATCTCCTAGATTGGCAGGCGGATTCTGTGCCACCAGTGCCATCTGGGAAGCCCCTTATCCATAGTTCATGTGTTTACACTATTGTAAAAATATATTTTAACTGCAATTTCCAGTGGTTGTTAGTAGAAATACAACCAATGATTTTCAAACATTGATGTTTTATCCTGAAACCTTGAAAACTCATTTATTAGTTTTAGTAGCTACATAGATTTTCTGCATAGATAGATTATCAGGGTATCTATGAATGACTAGTAATGTGTATGGGTAGAGGGATTATGGAGGAAATTTTCAATGACCGTTATGTTTCTGACTTGATATCACTATCATTAATATGTATTAGAAATCTAAAATTAATATTATGTTTCACAAGAACAAAAGTGATTAAATTTAATGCTAGATAGTTTGAATTCTAAGGTCCTTAGAGAATTCCAATGGAAATGTTTATGTGTTCTTAGCAGAGCAATCAGGAATGAAAATATGTATTTGGGAGTCATCACTATAGATGATGATCTGCTTTGTAGGAATATATAAATAAAAATAAAAATAAGGATAAAATCAAGGATAGAACTGTTGGGGGGCATTATGTTTAGTTTAAGATGGAGAGACCTAGATATTTTCATGTGCTAAGACAAGAGAGAGGAAATCAGTTTAGAGGGACACTTTAATTTCCTTTTCCTTTGTGCTTTGTTCAGAATCACTAATATCTATTTAAATCCAAGAGAAAGTATATTGATCCCCACATGGGCATCATATCTCTGCCTCTGGGTTCTGTCTGGATTCAAGGTTCTTGAAAATAAATTTGTTTCTCAGCCTTATGTTGCATTTTTGAAACTGTGAATCTGAGAGACAGGTTCTATATGATTTTGAGTCCAAAAATGTGTCATTTTTTTTAAAAAGGTTTTTAATAGAATAGATTCTTTTATAGATACAGATATAATGCATATGAGTTAGAGAAAGTTAGAACACAAAATGAGCAAAATAGAAACAAACATTACATTCTCATTCCCTTAGGTATCAGCACCATTAATGCCTTAGTAAACATTAATTTTGTGCATCCTGTTTTGTAAGCTGCTTTTCTTAGTCAATGATCCTTATCTTTCCTATCCAGTAAATTTTTATCTCATCTAATATCAAGATCATTTTCAAATTTTCAAAGTTGGCTGCAAAATGTCCTTTAAGGTTGATTTGTTTACATTAAGACCACACATTACATTTGGTTATTGTGTCTCTTCAGTTCAGTTCAGTCATTCAGTTGTGTCCAACTGTTTGTGACCCCATAGACTGGAGCATGCCAGGCTTCCCTGTCCATCACCAACTCCTGGAGCTTGCTCAAACTCATGTCCATCAAGTCAGTGATGCCATCCAACCATCTTATCCTCTGTCATCCCCTTCTCCTCCTGCCTTCAATCTTTCCCAGCATTAAGATCTTTTCCAATGAGTCTTTGCATCAGGTGGCCAAAGTATTGGAGTTTCAGCTTCAACATCAGTCCTTCCAATGAATATTCAGGGCTGGTTTCCAAACCTAAGATTGTGTCTGTTAGGTTATTTCAATTTGGCCCAGTTGCTTTTTCTTATGATCCTGACTTATCAAAGAGACTGCCATATATCAAACCCTTAAATATTTCATTTCTACAAAGCAGACAGCCTACTTACATAGTGTTGTTCATTGAAAAATACTATCATAACAAAAATCAGTAATCTACTCATCACTTTACTAGTGCACCAGTAAGTACTTTGTCAAGTCAGCCATATTTTTATAAGATGCAGACAACAAGAGCAAGAAGTATGATGAAATAATTAGGACTGTTTCTGTGGATCACTGTGTGTAGAACAGCAAGACCTAGATTCCTCTTCCATCTCTCTCCATGATTCCAGCACATGCCTCCAACATAGGCTTTTAGAGCTCTGATGCCATAGTTCTTGATTCTTGTAATACCAACTCTTTCTCTTCTTCCTGACATAAAGATGGTAGCTACTTCCTCTGTCTGATGGTCTTTAAACATGTTCACAAATTATCTGACATTCTTCTCACTAAGAGATGAGGGTTATGTCTTTTTCTTTTATATCTACACTGAACTTACTGACTAATCAAGCATAGAATATGGCAGGTGGGACACTAAGTGATGTTTGAGGGTCAATCATAAGAGAAGGCAATGGCACCCCACTCTAGTACTCTTGCCTGGAGAATCCCATGGACAGAGGAGCCTGGTGGGCTGCAGTCCATGGGGTCGCGAAGAGTCAGACACTACTGAGCGACTTCCCTTTCACTTTTCACTTTCATGCATTGGAGAAGGAAATGGCAACCCACTCCAGTGTTCTTGCCTGGAGAATTCCAGGGACAGGGGAGCCTGGTGGGCTGCCATCTATGGGGTCACACAGAGTTGGACATGACTGAAATGACCTAGCAGCGTAAGGGGATATATCTTTTAACCTTTCTCTTGGATTACTTGCCTTTGAAGCCTGGGCCATCAAGGAAGAAGTCTGACACTGTCATGTTGTAAGGAAAACCAGGCCACATGTCTGAGGGCTCTGGCCAGCAGCCCCTGTTAAAAGGTCCCAGTCAGCAGCCAGCATCAACTATAACGCAGGTGAGCAAGTAAGATTTCAAGGTGACTCCAACCTCCATCATAATGTGAACTGAGCCACCCCAGATCCCATAACTGTGAAAGATAAGGATAAGAAATGGTTGTTTTGAACCCCTGAAGCTTGAGATACTCTGATATGCAAAAATCAAGAAACAGAACACTCAGTTACTCATTTCTGAGTTACCTCATCACCGCCAGTTTTCTCTCTGACCTCATCTACCATCGGTGTAACCAATCCCCTTAATTAAATTTCTTCTCTGAAAAACCTAGAATTGTGTCTATTTTCCTGACAAGAACCTTACTGATAACGCTTCTAGGCAGACCCTACATAAAACAGTCAGGACAGATTGAAAAAAAAAAAATCAAGATCACACGTTGATCTTTTTTAGTTATATGCTTATGTTAATTGCCAACTGGTTTGTAAAACCAGTGTCCTAAAATTTTCCCGTTCTTTCAGAAACTATAAGTATAACCTTTTGAGCATATGTAGAGAACTATGCTGCATTTGAATAATTACAACATAAGAATTTCAGAATTTGTTAAAGTTCTTCAAAAATAAATGTGATTCCATAGTAATATCTTTTTTTCCTTCACTACAGCAATCTGACTTTTTTTTTTTGCATACTAACAAAAAGAGAGAGAGAGCTTTAAAAACATCATCTTCGCTATACTTCCTCATATTACAAAGATGATTAATTTCCTAAGGAAAAGCCATTAAAATGAAAATAAAAGTATATGTGTGTTTTTAAACCTCTCTCTTTTCGTGGGTAGACAAGAAAAAGGCACAGCTCTCCTGCACCTTCTGCATTGCAGGTGGATCGTTTACCACTGCACTACCTGGGAATCCCTTGCTGCTCCCCAAAGCTGTCATATGTTGTAGGGTGCTTAAGACTAGGAACTTAGGTTTATGGAAGCAGTGATTCCAAAACTGCAAGGGAATCTTCCTCTCAGGGTGTCAGGCTCTGCTGGATACTACAGGCAATAAATCCAGAGTGAACCACAGAGAGTTACATTTTACAGCCTTGGAGCATGTGGGTCCTGAGCTGGTTAGAGTCCAGGAAGCTAGCCTATTCAGTGCCTGTTTCATAGAGAAGGAAAATTCTCAGAGCAGGCTTAGTCATATTTTCAAAGCTGCTGTTTTATGGACATCAAGTCTCTTTCATAGTTAGTGCTGCAATACTAGCTCAGCTGTCATGTTTCCTTTTGCCTTCAATTTCTCTGTCTCCTCTGATGTCATTCCGCATGCCGCACATGGCCTGCGCCAGCCTCAGTTTTCTCTAGCTCAGCTTTGGGAACTGAAGTCTAACTCATTTCTTGATTCAGTAGAGACTAAAGTAGGAGACTACAATCTGTCAAGGAATAGAAGACAAGACACATTTTGCTGCCAAAAGCCACAAAATCAGTGCTAGGCCCACTAGGTCCTGAGCTGCATGCAGCCTTGCCTTACCATCTGCATTGTTGGTCCCTCCACACGGCTGCATTTCTGTCTCTGTTTCATTGCATCAGTTCTGCTGGATTGGCCCTTAGGTCTGAACCCTTATGTATTCTGATGGGTCTCTGACAACCTGCCCAGTTCTAACCTAGCTTTCTTCGCTGCCTCCCTCTTTACCATACATGGCTGAAAACGGTCTTGTATTTACTAGGTCTCATGATGGTGTTTGTTCCCAGAGAATGATGATTCACAAGCTTGGCCCAGTCCCTTTACCCACCTTAACATTGCATTGAAAGTGAACCCAGCCTGGACTCTGCTGTTGCCCTGCCCCAACTTTCCCAGCACACATCATTGAATGTGTGTGTGCTTAGTTGCTTAGTCATATCTGACCCTTTGCGACTCCACGGACTGTAGCCCATCAGGCTTCTCTTTCCATGGGATTTCCCAAGCAAGAATACGGGGGTGGGTAGCTATTTTCTCCTCCAGGGATCTTCCCGGCCCAGGGATCACACCCACGCCTTTTGCGGCTCTTGCATCTGCTGCACTGGCAGGCAGATTCTTTACAACCATGCTACCTGGGAAGCCCGTCAAATACAGGCACTCATCTGAATGGAAGGTGAGTTTGCCACACTTCTGGATATTGATTACTCCTCTTGGTCTGTTTTCTCCAACCCTAATGCTGTTCTTCCGAGTTTCTTCTCTTCTCACTTCCATCCCTATTCTCTCCTCAGTGGGTCCCTTGTTCGAGCCTGCCTGTATTATAAGACTGTTCTTTGATCTTAACCTTTTCCCTGGCTTCAGTCAGGCTTCACTTCCATTGTTCTTCCAAATAAAGCACATAAAAAAGTTTGGCATCGAAATATGAGAGGGGAGAAAGATAAATGCTGAGGTAAATTTGTAAAACCAGAGGCTGTGGAGCCCAGCAGGTGTGGAATAGAAGGGAAATAATGGAGAAGCAGGTGGTTAGCGCTCATCCAGAGAAACTCATAGGAAAGAATATCCAAAACAATACTTATAGCTTCAAGTCGCTGTATATTTAACGATGTACACAGCATAGCAATAAAGAGACTGAACTTAAAACTCAACCTGAGAGTGTGACTGTGATCTCTTAGCCATTATTGAGACTTGGTAGCATGGAACAGTGGTCATGGAACAATGTCTCCAGTGGACGCCAGTCCTCATTTGTGTGATGTCCCTATCTATCCAAGTGATCTCCCTGATTGTCTTCTTTAAAAACTGGTGAAAGTGATGAAACTAAGCTTTATCTCTGTTTCTTTTTTAGTTCTGACATTCTATGAGCATGGCCCACTGCCCATTCTCAAAATTGAGTCTATACATTATGGGCTCAGCCAAATGCTCATTTCAGGTTTTTTTTTTTTTTTTTTAAAGAGTTCCACATGTCCCAGGAACAGAAGTAAAATTATAGTTATTGGAAGATGATGGCATATGAAACCAGCTACATCAGTTGTAAAACACATCAACTTTGTGCAATATTTAATCTCTGATTTCATAAAAATCACAACATTTTGGCATCCAGCTCATGAAAGATCTATCACTGGTCCAGTTTGTACTACCCTCTAGAGACCATTTTTTCCCCCTACTTGATACTTCTAAAAGGTTCTTAAAAGTTATTTGAGTGAAGCATTTCTACTGTGCAAATGCTGTGAAGAGTACAGGTCATACAGAGAGGAAAGTTTAAGGAAAAGAAGCCTTTTGCATTTTCTGGATGTGGAATCAGGAATCCTGTTTCAGCCAGAAGTGTGAAAGAAAGGAACATCAATGAGCTGGTCTTTCAGTTCTGAGACCGGGATGTCTATAATCTGGAATGCAAGGTTCAACCAGATATGCATTTGAATCCAAGCTCTGCCTTCATGACTAAGGCATAGAACCTCAGGTTTCTCAGTAAGATGGGGACAATATTGCATATTTCATAGTTGTATTTTAAGGAATAAAAGAGGTAACATATGGAGCATTTTTTTGGCACACAGGAAATACTTAGTAAATGTTGCTTTATCATTGTTATTTATTATTTATGAAGCATCCAAAATGGGGTCTGTTGTTGTTTAGTCATTAAGTTGTGTCTGACTCTTCACGACCCCATGGACTGCAGCACGCCAGGCTTCCCTGTCCCTCATCATCTCCTGGAGTTTGTTCAAATTCATGTCCATTGAATCAGTGATGCCATCCAACTATCTCACCTTCTGTCTCCCTCTTCTGCCTTCAATCTTTCCCAGCATTAGGATCTTTTCCAGTGAGTCAGCTCTTTGCATCAGGTGGCCAAAGTGTTGGAGCTTCAGCTTTAGCATCAGTCCTTCCAAAGAGTATTCACGGTTGATTTCCTTTAAGATTGACAGGTTTGATCTCCTTGCTTTCCAAGGGGTTCCCAAGAGTCTCTTCTAACACCACAGTTCAAAACCACCAATTCTTCAGTGCTCTGCCTTCTTTATTGTCCAGCTCTCACATCCCTATGTGACTACTGGAAAGACCATAGCCTTGACTAGACGGACCTTTGTCAGTAAAGTGATGACTTTGCTTTTTAATACACTGTCTACCCAGTAGGAATGGGTCTATCCAGTAGGAAACACACCAATAAAAGCAAAAATGAGTTTCTCACTTCAAATTACACTTTCTAAATTTCTGAGTTCTTATCTTCAGTGAGATTTTACAATTTAAAAGGACAAAATTTGGTTTCTGAGAAATTAAGAAAAATGTAGTTCACACATGAAAAAGCAAGAATATGTTGGCATTAAAAGCAGTAAATGATTTAAACCAATTAAATAGACTATGAAAATAGAATATTCTTTTATACCTCCCACATATGAAAAGCAACTTTTCAGTTGTAAGTTCTAGTTATGATATTATTTGCAAAACAGTAAAAGAATGTGCAGGAACATTTCTATTTAAGGAACTAGTTCTATGTTTTGAACAGTTACCACCACTGAGCTTTTTGTTTGCCTTCTCCCTTTATTTATAAACTAAGTAGACAGTCAAAAGAAACAGTGAAAGCATGTTTTTGGATAAATAGTGCTTTTGGATACCCATGCTAAGAACTGTATATATGTATATGTGTGTATGTGTGTGTTCATATGTGTGTATATGTATGTGTGTATGGGTGTGTATGTGTGTGTGTGTATCCTTTTTGTAGAAAAGTGAGGAAAACCAAGGTAGCATCGGTGGATTGTTAAGAACTCTTGAAAAGGAAATATTTGGATAGATTTTCTAATCTAAAGCCTAGTTTGGGAAAAATAATAAAAATAATGACTTTAGAATTATATGATATTTTATAGGTCTTCAATAAACTTGTATTTATAGGTTTTCTAAAAACCACGCTTTTGAATGAATGGATTGTTATCCAGTTTTCTTTCCTCAGAGGATGACTAAAGAAGTAATTTTTTTTTCTTTAAATGTGCAAGCAATTATTTCTGTTTGACTTTGTTGCATAAAGACTTTTCTTCAGCATTCTTGAGAACTGTAACAGGAATAAATGTTACTAAATTTTTGCTGATGCTCCCTCTGAAGTTCTACACTGAAGACTAAGCATCTCTTCTGCCTCTTTGTACTTCATGCGTCTCTTCTGTGCTGCTTGTCAGATTGTACTGGAAATGCTTTAAGGGCAGAAGTTAAGAACTTTTGAATCCCTGCTGTTTGACACGACATGTGCTCGATCACATGGATGGAATGAACAGTTGAAATATGAACAGAATGGACATCTTGGGGAAGAAGCAGGGGTGGTATGCAAGCTCACAGACAGAACACTGTTAATATCCTTGAGATCATGATTCCTGTTTAGATGGGACTAGCTGGGAAGGGAGTTATCTGAGAACTCTAGAGTATCAGAAAGGCCTGGGATAGGATTCAGTGCCTACTTCATTTGTTTTCCAAGTCTCCCTATAATAATGTGGTTTGGGAGAAAGACTATACATTAGTTCAGTCATTCTTAGGAAAGGAAGTACCACCCCCAGCAGGCATTCTGCTTCGAAAAGGAAGTACCACCCCCAGGGAGGCATTCTGGAAATTGCGGAAGAGCATGTTTGGGTTGTTAAATATGTGGGAGGAGTCTTCACTGTCATTTAATAAAGTTGGGTCCAGGGACTCTAATTGTCTTGCCATGTGTGGGAGAGCCCTGCACAGCAAATGTATACATATCCTCTGCACAACTCAAACAATCTTAACCTGGAAATGAACTCCAGCTGACGTGTGAACACAGGTGCTTTTTATGTGGTTTTAATGTGCAGTTTATTTACTAGGAAGTGCAACTGATGCGTAAATTGAGAAGAGTATGATATTTTACTTTTTGAAAATTTCTCAAAAGTGATTCATCATTTCAAAAAATTATGAAACCATGTTGGTTGTGTATTTGAGTGGTAGACAGGACCCCTGCCAGTTTCCATGTGTGTCGTCTTATACTAGTGATGGATGCTTCTATGTTGTATGGCAGGCACCAGACTACTTCAACACATCTTCGATAAGTCAGGTCTCAGCACTTACATAATGAGGTATGTGTGGTTTCTTACCAGTTAACATTTTTTAATTTCTTCTTCATGCTAGTGTTGAGTGTTATATTGAGCTTTTGTGTGAAGGTTGGTTACATAGTTCCAAAAGCCATTTTCTGAATCTCTTAGCCAGAAGTGTTTTCAGTCTTTTTCAGATTTTAGAAAACCAGTGAAGTACCTACTCCTGATAGCATGTAACACTCTTGGAGGAATATGGGAGAGCCCTTGTAACCAAACACATTGATTTTGTTGTCACAAATATTCATAATAGGTGGGATAAATAGAGTAAATTACTCTCATCAGTTCAGGTCAGGGGATGCAACCATGTGAAGTTAGGTGCCAAAATCTGGTAAAAGTTTTTAGATTTCAGAGCTTATGGGTTTTAGAATTATGGAGAAGAAATGGTGGAATGAATGCATTATATATATGTAGGTGGATTATAGTGCTATGTATTTTATTCCAGGATAGTAAAAGGACTATTGAAGTGCTTGGTACAAAGACAGACATGGGGTGTGATGCAGTTAAGGATCACTGATGGAGCTGAAGAAACTCAGACTTCTGAATAATGATATGCAGTGAATCATTGACTGAGTTATAGCCTAGACTTGATTCTGAAGTAGTTCCCAGAGGCCTGAGCTCATTCATGAAATACGGAAATGTACAAGCCAGGTTATTTATCTTTATCTTCTTTCACAGCAAGGGGTTGCACTCAGGGCCACTGGTGCTTTGTTGATACCAGAATGTTATTTACTCCTTTGAAAAGTGAAACGTAAAGAAGCAATCAAAAAAGCCAGATGCTCTCTCCAGATTGCTAAAAAAGAAATTTGTCCTTTTCCATTTCCCATAAAAGTGCAGCTGTGCCTTCTAAAACTGGAACTGATTCATATGCTCAGGTGCCAGGGCATAAAAATCAAGAGCGGAGAAAGCTGAAACAAGATATTTCAGGATATAAATAGGAAATGAGACTAGGGAGAGAGGTAACTGAAAAGAAAGTAAATGAAAAAGTGGAAAGGAAAGAAAAAATAGTGTGTGGAAACACTTTGATGGGGTAAAGTGCGCATAGAATTTTATTAAAGAGTGAATTTATTGGATAAGAAATAATCATTCATCCACCCGATTGTTTTAGTTAGGTTGGGGCCTTGGGTTTATCCATTCAAATTCTCTGGCTTGTATTTTTACTTTTAAAAATACAGGCTCCAAAGACAATGAGTAGAGAAGTTTAGAAGAAACCGAACCTTGCCAATTCTGAATGCAGTTTTCTTTTCACATTAGAACTTGAGCTTAAGTGAATACTCCTGAGAATGAGGAGAAAGGACAGACTTGAGATGTATTTTGAAGGGGGCACAAGCAGTGCTTATGGCACTCTCCAGGTAGAGAGAGACAAAGGAATGAAAAAGGGTTGAGAAGAGTAGAAATTCGCTAAAAAGAGGAGTATTATTGCCAGAAGTGGAGATGATTAGAAAGAGGAAGATGAGGAATAACGAACCTCTAGTTTAGATATTTTACACTTAAGCGATAATCACATCTTGTTGAAAATGCCCAGTTGGCTTGTGAAAATAAAGGAAGTCATCAAGTGACTTTGTACCATCAGTACATTTTCATTCAAAGGCTCCATTTTCCTTAAGCCTGTTTATGGGCAGATCAGCTCCAGACAGTTAAAAGATTTTTGCATTTGGAATTTTTGATTCCAGGAAAGTGAGCACCTAGGAGTTTTTGCCTGGACAGTGCTTTGTACTAATAATAAAGAACCATTTTGGTGAAATTCCCCCAGTGACTTAAGGTTGTTGGTTGTAAGCAACATGTGTGGGTATGCTTGGTTATGTCTCTTTGTGACCCCATGGACTGTAGCCCTCCAGACTCCTCTGTCCATGGAATTTTCTGGGCAAGAATAGTGGAGTGAGTTGCCGTTTCATCCTCTAGGGGATTTTCCTGACTCGGGGATCAAACCCATGTCTCCTGCATTGGCAGGGGGATCCTTTAGCGCTGTACCACCAGCCACACAAAGCTATTCAAACCAGGTTAAGTAAACAGTTGGCTTAAATAGAGGTATACATGGCAGGACAGGCCTCATGAGGAGGAAAGAGCTAGAAATCCCTAGGAATGCAGGGGGCTGCTTTCTCCATCTTCTCTGCTGGAAGCTCTGCAACTGCTGTGTTCTAATTCCAAATCGTGTGATTGGGCTGGCAAGGGACAGGGTTGTCTCTGCCCACTTGGTAGAGCTGCTGGAACAGACATTGTGTACAGGGGTATGGCCAAGGCAAACCGTTTGAAAATATACCTTCTAAATGCCATTGGCCACACCTTCCATTGAGTATGTGGAGGGTGGTGGGTTCTGGGCAGGTTGGCAGAAACATACCAAGAAAACAAATCTGTGAAAGCATCCTGCTTTGTTAGAATATGAAAATGTTTTAAGAAAAGACTAGGTATGGACTTAGTTGGTTAACTTTATTATAATTTCATCAGATAATTAAAATTATCTCATTTCTTAATTTTACAATTAATTGAAAAACATTTTGGAACACCTTCTAAGAGCCTTCCAGTCATTGTTTTAGATGATAGAATATAGCATTTATCAAAATTGTTTAAGTCTTTGTTTCAGAGCAGCTTACATGGAAAGGAGAGACTGTGAGAGGAAAAACCATCAGAAAACATGAAGAATAATAAAGCAGGCTAAGAAAAATAGTAACAGATTTTATTTAAGTTGTCAGGGAAGGCAGGATGACTATATAATTCACTGTCTCATGGAGATTCTTTAAGGACCAAAAAAGCATTATTTAGTAATCCTGGGATGACAGACATAAACTGGGACTGTCCCAGGCAACCTGGTCACCCTACTGAGAGTGTGACGTTTTAACAGACACCAAAAGAAATAGTGGAGGGGGTGATTATTTCAGGGGAAATGGTTCAGGAGTAGGGAATGCTTGATTATCCCAAAGAGTTGGGTCATTGGGAACTTAAAACTTTAGAATTTTTAAGATCAGGGGAGTGCACTCTGGTGTGCCTACCCCCAAGGATAAGCTGTGTGAGGCCTGGCTGACCTGCCACTTTGGAGCCTGACCCGTGATACACGTGACTGTCAGTGTTGAAGTAGAAGCATTTCTAGATGGCAGCCTTTTCTACCCTATGGTACAGAAAGATGGTGTTATAGAGAGGTTGCTTTGTAAAAGGCTGGACTCAGTTTGTGGCTCTATTTTGTGAAGTCCTTTCTGTCTGGAGACTTGGCTCAGTCAAAGCCTGATGGCTGCTGTAGGATAAACTGCCCCCCTCTATTTTCTGGGTGTGCTCTTTGCCTCACACATGAGCCTCTACTTCTGGATGTCCTGAAAGAGCTTGAGTCACTCACCCTGCTGGTGTGGACTTTCACGGTTCAGTTCCCTGAGAATCCTATAGCTATGTTCTTATTGCCACCTGTTCTCCATGTACCCTGCCCAGCTCAGGAAGGTCATATTCTGTCAGAAAACAACACTCTGGGGTTAATAAACTAGGCAATCTAGCAGCTTGGGGAGGTTGGACTCCTTATGGTGTCTTAGCTCCTCTTCATCATAAAGTACCTGTGGTAACGGAGATATTGTGCTGGGTAACAACAGCAACAGCACCTTGAGATTAATAGCTATGACTCATTGAGGCCAGGTACTGAAAAACATTGGTTAAAAACTCCAGTCTTCACTTACCCATGAGACAGGTATAATATTAAGTTTATCCATATGAAGTTATTTATACTCTATCATTTTGACCTACAGAAATGACAGTTTCATCTGATTAGACCTAAGGTTTTACATGCAAAGGAAAGGAAGCACAGGGAAGTTACAAAATTTTTACCAAACTTTACACGCCCTGACTCAGAGTTGGCATTTTAATGCGAGGCAGTTACCTCCTGGCTCATTGGTCCTGCCACTGTGACTTCCTGGCTACTGGATCTTGTAGGAGGTAGACTGTTTCTTTGGGGAGATTTCAGGCTGGAATGTATAGCTGTAGAGAGATTTGCAGAGCCTCCAAAATGCCTTAGTCCTGTGGAACTCTGACCTGGTGCTGGAGCATTTGGACCTGAGGGTGAGACTGTAGTACTTAAGCTCCTAGACTCTAAAAAGACACCGTGAGGCTAGAAATTGAAAAGGAAAGTGGGCCAAATAGTCGACTCAGAGAGAGTCTAGATGAGAGAATGTGAGAGGTCAGTTGCTATGGCCCGAATGAGAAACAGGAGGGTTCCTGAAGCCAAAAGGCAGAAGCCAGGGCCCAGTGTGGGAAGCCAGTTTCCCAGTGTGGGGCTCCTCAGATACCAAGTCCCCTGAGAGCTATCTGGAGGCAAACAGGGTAGCAAGTTGCATTCCTGCAACTGAACCGAAGGCAGCCGTAGGAACGAGACCAGGCCCCAAAGCCTCTCTGTCTGTTTCTGTCCTGCTGCTGCAACTCTGTTTTCCTCTGGATAACTGTAGCTCCTCTTTCCCCGTCTTTACAAACAGCTTTCTCAGTGTCCTCATGCAGATGCTGAACAATGGTGAACCCAAGGATGCCCCTAAATTCCAGTGGCCACAAGCACTAGTGAAAAGTGTTGCCGTTTAGTTCAAAGTTCTCCAGCGAGAGCTGCCTATTGATCTGGCTTGGGTCAGAGGTCCCTGAAGCCAGGGCAGGTTCCATGCACAGTCCCTAAGGAGGACACACAGTACAATAGGCAACATTTTCAGGCTTGTTATAGTTGCCATTAAGCCAAATTGAGACGCCAACAGAAAGTTTGAAGTTTGCTTTTTTTCTCTTCTGATGTGTCTCCTTGCTGGAATCTTCACCTCTTATCCCAGTATTGCAGCCTGCCTTCCCTTGATCCAGTCTCCCATGCCATAGAGGCTGTGATAGCCTGTTTCCACACTCCCCGGGGTTTCCTTTGAAAAATAAGTCCAACAAATGGGAGTATTGGTTCTAAAATAAGATGTGTTTTGACCTTAGGTAATGTGAGAAAGATTGTTTATACTCTGTAAAAAACATTAAAGATTATGGACATATAAAGAATAATCACTTAAGATTTTTAGAAAAATAAACATTTGGAGAGATATCAACAAGCCAGCCAGTCCTTTTAGTCTAGGACTGTCCTTCATTTCCCTGGGAGTAGGGAATGACAGCCCACTCCACTATTCTTGCCTGGAAAATTCCATGGACTGAGGAGCCTGGTGAGCTACAGTCCATGAGGTCACACAAATTCGAACACAGCTGACCAGCTGAGCAGCTGAGCACACAAGCAGGCACTTGTTTTCTAGCACTTGAAGTCCCTGGTCCTCAGAAATCCCCCTTCCTCTCAGGCTCACTGGTACTATTTGTCACCTAAAAGTCCAATGAATGCCTTTTACCTCTGTAGAGTAGTAGTTATCAAGGGTAAAGAAGCATATTTTCCTTCTTTTCCTTATAAAGTGATGGGGTTAATCCACACTGTTTATCCCTGTAAATAGCTTAAAACTTGCACATTTCTTTGAATTGAGGTTCAGTCAGCATCCAGGTTTGGCAGGTGTGGATTTACCCCATCATATATGGGTATAAGAAATAGTCTATACAAGTATAATATTCTGCTTTCCTTGTTCTAAACCGGCATGTCTCAAATTTGGATGTGCATGGGAATCCCCTGGGGATCTTGTTAAATGGCAGATTCTGAGTCAGTAGCTCTGGGCAGGGTCTGAGGCTCAGCATTTCTAGCAAGCTCTCAAGCCAAGGGATACTATTAATGCTCTGTCAACTACACATTGACTAGAAGGATTCTAAATCATAAAATCTATTTCTCAGAACCCCCACTCTTGGGTAGAAAAAACTTCAATTAGAATATTATTTTGGGGTATGCCCCTTGAGAATTATATAAGAATTGTGAGGGCTTATTTGGTGATTGGAAAATGAAGAGATGGACTTTGCTTACTATTTCCTAAAGCAGCGAGAACGAAAGAGAAACCAATGTCTTTATAAATTTTCCTGCAACGCGCATATAGGCATCCCATTTTAAACGCAGGTACTTGTTTTAATTTTTAAAGCTCAAATTTGTCCTGCTATCCATATAGAACTTCTTGTGCTTCTGGTAATAGATGTCTGACTTTGCAAATAATTACTGATGGAATATCTGACCACTTTGGCTGCCAACATCATCACCTGATTGAAAATTAAAATTTTCTCTCACTAAGAAGTTCTTTGAGTGATCCTTTTGCAAAATCAGCTTCTTCTAACCCCATTTCTTTGACCTGCAGTGTAAGACATGGCATGTGAGAACAGTTGGAAACTAAAGGACTCAACAAATGCAAAATCTTATTCTCATAGCTTTATGATAAGTTGAGTGCCACCTGGACAGCTTAGTAGAAAATGCTTCTCAAGATTCCTTGGTCATCTTTTAGATTAGAGACCTTTACTTGATGTTCTTGGCGTATTTCTGATACGAATAAGAAACCCGAGGAAGGAATAAACAGAGAGCGCTAGTCCCTTTTCTGAAGTGTGGGTTTGGTGCTGGCTGAGCCTGGGCAGACTTTGATCTATCCTGAACAGATGCCTTTAAGAATAAGTTAGCTGAGCTTTAGGGGCAGCTAATGTCTCCCAGGCTGCAGAATGTTATTAAGGCTTGATTGCAATCTCCTGACATGATAAAACTGAATTGGAGAACAGGAACTGCCTGCTTGGCAGCTCTGTGGACAGTTGGAAAGCTCAGAGAAGGCACAAGCATTAAAGAAGAAAGAACCCTGACAGAAGCTGGGCAGGCAGACAGGGCTATTTAATTCAGAGGGGTGGGTGTTAATTAATTTATTTGGGGTGAATGAGATCTGATTTCTAAGCCAGACTACAAGCTGTTGCCAGTCTAGTTGGGGACAATGTCCTGCCAGCTATAGGAGTATCATCTGTTGTCTGGATGGCTGATCTCAGACCACATCCATCTTGCTGGGTCCAGACTCGCCATGCTGTGTCAGTTGGACACCAGCAGCTCATTTTTCTTACCTCTCAATGTTACTCTTATTGTACATGCCTGTCTAGCTGCTTGTCTCTGCTTCACATTTCTCCCAGAGCTCCCCTGGAGCCCCAAAATGCTCTGTGGCACGTGGAGAGAAGGAAACCGGGAGTGAGTGGAAAGTTACCATTCCTTCTAGAATGGCATAATTTTAAATGGATAAAGCTTTGGCTTCCTATACTTTTAAGATGGGTCAAATATTATCCAGAAAATAGAAGTTAGTCATTATAATGCACTAAAGCAGATATCAGGCTCATGGTGTCCCAATCTCCTGTCTGGTCTCTGCTTTCTCATCACCCAAAATTATTTTCTCTCAATTCCATTGTTTCACATAACAAAGGGCCTGTCTCATGATGTCCTCCCACTTGCAGTTCTGTGGAGGCGTTTATTATAGTAATTAATTTTTCAAGGCCAAAAATGGTATGATGTATTATGAAGTGCAAATAGAAATGAGTGCAAGTTTGTGGGTAATTTTAAAATGTATTTTGACATAGTGGAAAGAGCACTGGATTTGGGCAGAAGATTTGGTTCAAGCAAGTCACTTAAAATACAAGGAGCCCCTCTATGTTTGTCAAAACTCCTCAATCTCTAGCCTTAAAAGGATGAAATATATTGCATGCAAATTAAGCCTGTCTAAATACATCTTGAAAAATTGGAGGAATAACTCTGCTTTATTTATTATGAAGATAAGACATTCTCATCTAAAAATGCAGAAGAGCAGACACACAGACACAAATAGTAATCATAATATTTCAACCATGAGATGATCACATATCTATTTTCATACTATCCTGCAATTCTGGGTGCTTTTATCACCACTGATCCATGCAAAGACTTTCCTCGCCACCCATCCCATACTCCCAGTACCGTTTCCCTCCTCTGACTTAAATATACCTATGGAACATACTTTGGTTTATATTGCCTTTGTAAAATATGTACTATTATTTGTGCATGAGTTTGTTTTTCTTCTATTGATATGATATGTTATTGTCTGTAGAACTCATCCTATTTCTGAATTATTTTATTCAATATAAATACTGTGTATTGTTTTGTATATCACAATTATGTGTAAATTTAGTGCATTGATCCAAATTTCTACATAGCACTTAAAGAGCTGTTATTTCCAGTGTCCCAATGCAATCCACACAGTATTGAAATAAACCTCCTTGTACATGACCCCTTAGGGACCTGTGAGGTCATGTCTCTAGGTTATATATCTGTGAGTGGGTTTGTGGGGTTTGTGGGTCAAGACATCTTGAGTGTTTACATCAGTGTATATACCAATTAGTTATTTTAGGAGGCTCTCAGTTTTCCACACATCTTCAAACATTTATGTATTTAATTTACTTTCTGTCTATATATTTTAAAAATAGAAATTTTCTTGTCTTATAATTTATTTCCAAAAGTGTTCTACAGTGGATATTTTTTCAGATTTAGCACAATATCCTAATGTTATATTCAAAGTTAGGTCTTAATTATTGGACTGTCATCATTTGTTTAACTGATGCCCTGTTTTGTAATATTCAAGAAAATATTCTTCCAAGATAGGACATAAACAAGTCTACAGTTAAGCCAATATAATTATCCAAATAACTAATTGAATCTTGGATATTTAGACCTAAGAAATAGATTCTGACTCATGTCCAAATACCCGTGATTCAACTATTTAACTTGATAATCATATTGTCTTAATGATAGACTTGTTTATGTGCTATCTTCTTGCCTGGAGGATTCCATGGAGAGAGGAGCCTGGTGGAGTACAGTCCATGGGGTCGCAAAGGGTCAGATAGGACTGAGCGACTTTCACTTTCACAGGGATCTACATCTTAGCAATCGTGGAGTGTTGATAAGTGAAATATTTTGGTTACAGGAAACTGATGAAATTTTGACTGTATTAAAAGAAGTAATTCATTAAGTAAAAGGATAAACTGAAAAGAAATGAAAACATGAGTTTCAGAGCAATTCTATCAAATTGTTGGGCACGCATGTAGCTAATGGGAATAAACAACACAATCAGGTATATCATATCCTTTATGTAGAGGGATGCAGAAACTAAGTGCCTAAACTCATTGGATGGAATTATCTTAGGATAGAATATAATTAAAATAATAAACTCCCCAGTTTTAGCAACTGTTTACTTTTCATATGCTAAACTTCCTTGTAAATTTCCTTATCAAGTTGAGTAAAATTAAGCCAATGTTTGTGTTACATTCTTCAGTGATTTAATATTTCAAGTGTTTGATGTATGTACTGATTACTCCTTCACACACACTCCCCCCCTCCCCTCGCCATCCTTGATACAAAGAGATACTCATTGTATTGAATGTTAGGGTGATACTATGATACTTTCAGATCATCAGTGATTTGCTATAAATTACTTTTGGAGAATTCAATATTGACATGTTGAGCAAAATATCTGATATTAAAAAGAATTTATTTCAACAAACAAAAATTAAGCAGATTCATAGGCTTTGATTAAGAAGTCTTTGAAAGAGAGTCAACCTTTTAGATTGTATGCATGTAATGCACAAAATGATGTACATAAAAGGAATTTTAGAAACCTTAGTGTAAGAAAAAGAAAGATGAGTGCTGGTCACTGTTCTTTTCTGAAGTGTAATATTCTGTGTCATCTGAAATTTAGCTAGACTTTTCTTAAAGGAGTGAAGAAAACTTAGGAAAAAAATGAAATAACCTTACATAAAAATGTTCTCTTTCGGTGATGAGATGTTATTCACCACACACTGTGCTTTGTATCAGAGCAGAATAATTTAGGTTACTTATTTATCAAGGACAACTATATCCTTAATAGGAGCTCTCATAGAAGACTTTATACTAGGAAACATCTCATTTTTTTTCTTGTCTACTTCCTTGGAACAAAGGGAATTATTTTCTGTGAAGAACACTATTTTTAGAATACTAACATTTTCAAACTAATAATTGCAGGTACCTTGGGAAATTTTAGAGGTTAAAATATTCCTATTCAATCACTCTGTGTTGGTATTTGAACTGTATGACAACTTTAAGAGGAAGATGAAAAGCAACTTACTTTCTGTATGAGTGAGGATTAGTTCTGTTTGTGTTTGCACAGGCAGGACCGAGGCCAGTACTGGGTACATGAAATATGCTAAAAATATTTGCTGAATAAATTAATGAATTGAGAAATTAAGCAATTGGATTTGCAAAGGAAAAAGTGAAAATATAAAGATGAGGATTCACTTTCTGAAAGGTTACAGACATTCAACTTCAAATGTTTCATTTACATAGGACACAGCTGTGGGATCAACAATGAACTGAGAAGAGTTTAATCCCTTTGTGTCTCACTTCACTTTCTTCGGTCTGGAAAGTGGATATATTCATATTTAACTCCTGTCTTTATTTTTCCTATGCTTCTCTTTTCTAAATTGTTTTGAATTTGTTTTATGTTGCTATAGTATATGCAATTCTATAGACTTCTTTTAGTCCCTGTAAGAATTGTGTAAACATAAATTGAAGTAATGATAGCTGTTTTGCTTAAAATCAAATTAGAACACTTCTAAGGCTTCAAAATTTCTTAATAAACAATCACTTGTAAACATATATGAAGGATTATTTTTAACACACACCCTGCTTATTACTGTTCTAAGTAAAATATAAGATTATTTTTCCCCATCGTCAGTCACCATTAATAGGCTGCTCCAGCTCCAGAATCTATTGGCCCATGTAGAGTTACTGCCTGACTTACTATTTAGTCTCATCCATAAAATGGATATTTCATAATCTGCTATGCTCAGGAAGGGGCTTCCCTGATGGCTCAGTGGTAAAGAATCCACCTGCAATGCTGGAGATGATGGTTCAATCCCTGGGTTGGGAAGATCCCCTGGAGAAGGAAGTGGCAACCCACTCCAGTATTCTTGCCTGGGAAGTCTTATGGACAGAAGAGCCTGGAGGGCTACAGATATGGGGGTCGCATGGGTCGGACATGAATTAGCAACTAAACCACTACCATATTCTCAGGAATGTTATGAGATTAAATAAGATAAAAAGCAGTGTTCTCTGTCTATTTAACGCAGTTCATTCCTCCCCATCCTCACAGCTGGCAGGTTGCATTTGTGCTGTGAGAGGTGATCAACATGGGCAAGAGAAATCTTGGTGGCTTCAGAGATGCTCCATTCTGAAATATATGAAAGACCTGAGCCTATCCCATGGAAAGGTGAGAGGAGCCAGAGTCTGGCTTTGACCACACATAGTGAGAGTCAGATGGAGCTGGGGTCCTTGGAGGAGAGCAGAGAGCAGAGGAGGAAGATGGGGAGGAGATGGAAACTGGAGGAAGAAGTCTTGGATATCCCTCTGAGGCTGACTTTATTGGCTAGAAAGGTGACTCTATAGAGACTGCAAATAAGTGAATGAACCATTCTCGGGACCCCAGTGTCCTGACAGGCTTCTAGTAAAAATACATGTTTCCAGGTAATGAAGTTCTTTGCTGCCTGTTACTCTGGATGTTAAATAAAAATGATATGTATATGAATATTGTGGCATATGCTCATATTTCATTGACTCTAAGGTGCTATTAATATTAGCTGTAAGATGTATCTTTATTTTATAAACCACTAGGAACGTAAAAAACAAAACAAAACCTGCTTTTAATTTAATCAAGGCACAATATTTTGTGAACCTAACTTGAAATTTTTAGTTTAAACATATGGAAAAAGCTTTTAAAGGTATATTTACACATAGATTACTCATATGTATTACTTTTGAACATTCATATAAAAGCAAATAAATGTGAAAGAAATTAATTAGGATGTTTCTACATGTGTTCATATGCAGAGTTTAATTATTATGAATCACCTTTCCACTCAGAGTAATTGATATGTGTGCTTTTTAACATAGGGCTATTCGTCCTTCCTGCAGTCAAAAGTACGGATGATGCAATGTTTCTTAAAAGTATGCTATGCCATTGTCTCAGAGTTTCTTCCAAGCCAGTGACAAGAGTCTGCACGTTTAATGTGCAGGCAGTGACAGCTTTATCATGACTGTCACAGGGTGATCTGATGGTCAAGTGACAGCTTTATCATGACTGTCACAGGGTGATCTGATGGTCAGATGCCCAATAACTTCAGAGATGTTCACACAGTGAAAAATGCAAGCCATAGAATGGATGAAATACTCAAATATCCTGGGACCCTCAGATGCCTCTGTAACTCCTTAGACAGCATTCCAGGTTGGGTCTTGCACATTTAATGCACTGGCAAATATGTGTTGCAGCCTCCACAGCTGGAGGGAACACATGATTTCTCAGTTACAGTGACTCCAGCCTTCAGTAGATGGATGGATGGATGGACCTCAAGTTTCCCAACTCCAAAAGCTGCAGAATTAAAGAAAAGCGGGTTCAGTGAGTCTCACTTGAAAAATGGCACAACTGTTTGTGAGTGTAGCCCCGTGTGGCACGTATTCTCCCTCTGGCTTATGCCGATCATTACCCATCACACTTGAAGCTGCCTAAATATGCCTGACAGATGTCAGCTGCTGCCCCTGACCCTTGTGAGCCCACAGTGTCTGTGCCCAAGAGTACTGTTTTCTAAAGCTCCCAGTGATTTTTATCTCCAGGATGTCAGAGATGTGGGAGTTCTTATACATAGTGGGGACGAAGGACGGTCTTCTTAACTCTTCGTTTCATTTTATTCCCTACTCCCAAAGGAGCAAAATTCATTTCTAGAGTTCCGTGAATCTTCCAGGAGACTTCTGGCTTCTGGCCGTCATCCTTGAAATATTAGGGCTTCAAAGCATTCCAAGTTTCTGAGAGCTAAACAGAAACCAAGATAACATCTTCATTATTCCCTCACATCCATCACCTATACTCTCTCATGCCTTCCTTGCCAAGGCAAAATATATCAAGCACTTATCACTCTCTCATACTTCTTTTAGCCACAAATCAAGAGTGATCCCTGTGCATTGCAACTGGTACAAAATGAAGAGGCAGAGGAGATGTGATGATCCATGTTCTATCACTGGTTTTAGCTTGATAGGAATGATGTTTTACCGTTTGCACACATATTTCCTTCTTTGTATGAATTTAATCTTAATCTTAGTTTGTTTCTCTCAGAAAGATGATAAAATTTTTGAGAACAAGGATTATCTCATGTATCTTTTTGTGAACATCTTCTAGTGGTGGGCAGTCAATGTAAATGATTATTTTTATTTAGTTTCATTTCTAACATGGCATATATTCATAGTGGGAAAAGATTCTATTTGCAAACCAAGCAGATGAAAGCCAAGTTAGTTAAATTATCTTAAAGTTTCAAGCTTATGTATGAAAAAGCTCAAAAGCTTTGGAAACTGCATTAACTCATTTTGTAAAAGATGCTGCAAATACATATCTGCAAAGTCCATCTCTTTAAGGTGTATTTGGTACTTTGGGAGAGTTGAATGAACCCTGTGTTTTGTGGGATGATGTGATTTTTCAACCAAGAGCTCACATTTCATACCCCATTATGTCTTCTCTTCAGGGAAACTCCCTTGGTCTTTCTTGGGTACCACTTTTGTGCTCTTAAAAAACTTTCTAGTTTACTTTTGGACTCAAATTACAATCTTACCAGGAACACAAAAACATTTCCAGATCTCTACATGAACATAGAATTTTTATTTTATTTTTTGTCTTGCTGGCTCCCTGTTTTTCCTTTCCTTGCCAATTTTAACCTTCATCTCAGACAGTAGAATCAACAGGGCCCTGTTACCTTGGCAATGATGATAGGATAATAGAATTAGAATGTCTCAATGCTTCATGCTAGCATCATGCTCTTGAAAGCAAAAGAGAACAAAATTATGAAATATAACTTGTGGTACTTTAAAGTGGCAGTATCCATTCATTTTAACTATATGCCATTTATTAATGAAAGATAATCTATGTTGAACTTTCAGTGATTTAAAAACAGTTCAACCACAAGAATAAGACAGGAAGTCTGTCTCAGGATAAGGTTTTCATATATGTGTATATATATATATATATACATACATACATATAGACAGCTTTGTTTGTTTCTGTTGACATTCTACTTTTTCATCAATTTAAAGATAATGACCAAGAAAAATTTATCAACAGGGTAGTCTTTGAGAGTGTTGCCATTTTATCTGAAATTGATTTGAACATTCTTGAGGCTCTTTCTATTTTCTAAAAGCACATTGTCACTCTAGGGATTTACACTTCCAAGCTATCACTTTCAGCACTGATATTCTCTTGAATTATGCTGCTGATTGGGAAAGGGGGCTTTTGCTGATGTTTCTAATAGTTTGGCTCCTCTGTTCTTTTGTTTCTGTCTTAATTCTGGAAAATCTTACATGTAAACCTAGTCTTTATGATATCAAGAATACCTTGAGTATTTTTGGGTCTGACAGTAATTTTTTTCAGTTGACATATAGTTGATTTACAATGTTGTGTTACTTTCAGGTGTACAGCAAAATGATTCAGAACAATACAAATATACATGTTATTTTCCAGATTCATTTCTATTAGTGGTTGTTATAAGTTGTTGAATATAGTTCCTTATGCTATAGAGTAGATCTTTATTTATCTATTTTATATGTAGTAGTGTGTATCTGTTAATTCCAAACTTCTCAAGCTCCTATTTTACCCTGTCACTCCTGCTTCCCCCTTTGGTAACCAAAGTTTGTTTTCTATATTTGTGATACTATTTCTGTTTTATAAATAAGTTCATTTGTATTATTTTTTAAGATTCTCTATATAAGTGATATCATATGATATTTATCTTTCTCTCTCTGATTCACTTCACTTATTATGATGATCTCTTTTTCCAGTGCTGCAAATGGCATTATTTCATTCTTTTTTTATGGCTGAGTAATATTCCCTTGGTTTTAGAAAAGGCAGAGGAGCCAGAGATCAAACTGCCAACATCTTCTGGATCATGGGGAAAGCAAGAGAGTTCCAGAAAAACATCTATTTCTGCTTTATTGACTATGCCAAAACCTTTGACTGTGTGGATCACAAGAAACTGGAAAATTCTGAAAAAGATGGGAATACCAGACCACCTGACCAGCCTCTTGAGAAACCTATATGCAGGTCAGGAAGCAGCAGTTAGAACTGGACATGGAACAACAGACTGGTTCCAAATAGGAAAAGGAGAACGTCAAGGCTGTATATTGTTACCCTGCTTATTTAACTTCTATACAGGCTACATCATGAGAAACGGTGGGCTGGAAGAAGCACAAGCTGGAATCAAGATTGCCAGGAGAAATATCAATAACCTCAGATATGCAGATGATACCACCCTTATGGCAGAAAGTGAAGAGGAACTAAAGAGCCTCTTGATGAAAGTGAAAGTGGAGAATGAAAAAGTTGGCTTAAACCTCAACATTCAGAAAATGAAGATCATGGCATCCAGTCCCATCACTTCAAGGGAAATAGATGGGGAAACAATGGAAACAGTGGCTGACTTTCTTTTTTTGGGCTCCAAAATCACTGCAGATGGTGACTGCAGCCATGAAATTAAAAAGACGCTTACTCCTTGGAAGGAAAGTTATGACCAACCTAGATAGCATATTCAAAAGCAGACACATTACTTTGCCAACAAAGGTCCATCTAGTCAAGGCTATGGTTTTTCCAGTGGTCATGTATGGATGTGAGAGTTGGACTGTGAAGAAAGCTGAGCACTGAAGAATTGATGCTTTTGAACTGTGGTGTTGGAGAAGACTCTTGAGAATCCCTTGGACTGCAAGGACATCCAACCAGTCCATTCTAAAGGAGATCATCTCTGGGTGTTCTTTGGAAGGAATGATGCTAAAGCTGAAGCTCCAATACTTTGGCCACCTCATGCGATGAGTTGACTCATTGGAAAAGACTCTGATGCTGGGAAGGATTGGGGGCAGGAGAAGAAGGGGATGACGGAGGATGAGGTGGCTGGATGGGATCACCGACTCGATGGACGTGAGTCTGAGTGAACTCCAGGAGTTGGTGATGGACAGGGAGGCCTGGCGTGCTGCGATTCATGGGGTCGCAAAGAGTCGGACACGACTGAGTGACTGAACTGAACTGAATAATTTGTAATTTTTTCTAGGTTGTCCATTTTATTGGCATATAGTTGTTTATAGTAGTCTCTTATGGTCCTTTGTATTTCTGTGATGTCAATTGTAATTTCCTCCTTTTCATTTCTGATTTTATATATTTGAGTCTGTTCCCTTCCGGTCTGCAATTTCTGCTGAAAAATCAGCAGATAGCTCTATGGGAGTTCCTTTGTATGTTATTTGTTGCCTTTTTTTTTTTTTTTGATGCTTTTAATATTCTCTCTGATTCTTTAATTTTTGTCATTTTGATTACAGGATGTCTTGGTGTGTTCCCTTTTGGGTTAATTCTGTAAGGGACTTGTCACATCCTGGACTTGGGTGATTGTTTCCTTTCTCAGGTTAGGGATGTTTTCAGCTATTATCTCTTTAAATGTTTTCTCTCTTCTCCTTCTTGGTCTGGGTTACCTATAATGCAAATATTAATGCCCCTGATGTTGTAAGAGGTCTCTTAAACTGCCCTTTTTCTTTTTTCTGCTTGGTGGCAGTGATTTCCACTATGGTGTCTTGTAGTTCATTAATCCATTCTTATTTAGTCTACTATTGATTTCATCTAGTGTATTTTTCATTTTAGTTATTGTATTATTCACCTCTATTTGGTTCTTTATATTTCCTATTTTTAAAAAACTTCTGACTTCTCACTCTGTGCATATATTTTCTTTGAATATTCTTTTATCATCTTTATAATAATTACTCTTAATGGTTTCTTGTGTAGATTGCCTATCTTCACTTCTCTCAGTTTTTCTTCTGGGGTTTTTATCTTGTTCCTTCATCTGAAATATATTCTTCTGCTACCTCTTTTTGTCTAAGTTGCTCTTTGTATTTTTAGGTATGTGGTAGGTTAGTTACATTTCTTGACCTTGGAGAAATGACCCTCTGTAAGAGATGTCCTATGCTTCCTAGAAGTGCACTCCCCTATGGTCACCCAAGGTATATGCTCTATTGGCTCCCCCTAAATGGGCTTTTTGGGTCCCTCTGTTGTGGCAGGCTGACTATGTGGGCAGTCGGGTAGGCTTGGTTAGTCCCTGGTCTGGTTGGTTGCCAGGCTCTGTGTTATGAGGATGTTGTTTGCTGCTATTTAGTGGGGCCTGGTAACAAGGTGGTTGGTTGCAGAGCCCTAGTGGGCCCTGGGGCTAGTGATGCCTCACTATGGGTGGAGTCAAGACCTCAAATGTTCTAGGCATATTGTCATTGGCATGTGAAGCCAGATCCTGGGGTTAGTGGCAGTTGCAGCTGGTTCCTAAAGTCTGATGGCAGGTCCCTGGGATCTCAGAGCTCATTTCAGATCATTAATGGGAGTTCCTGACACAGTTTGGTATGGGGCCCAGGGTGTCCTGAAGGTTATTTTGGCCTGTTAGTAGGTTGGAGGGGCCCAGCTGGTCCCAGGATAGGGTCTGGCTTGCTGTTGGTAGGCTCACTCTCCAGGCTACAGGATTGTAGTTTTCTTCCTTCTGGTGTCTACCCCCTGAAGGGTGAAGCTCATCTGGAACCTAGTGCAGGCTTACTGTTGGGAAGGGCCATGTCTGGCCAGGGGTGGGTGGTAATGGGTCTTGGCCCTCTGATGGGTAGGGGCAGGTCTAGAGGTGGCTATGGGCTCAGGAAGTTTTTAAAGCAGCCTGTCTGCTGATGGTTGGGATTGTATCCCACCACTGTTAGTTTTATGGCCTGAGGCATCCCAGCACTGGCATCTATCAATTGTTGGTTGGGGCCAAGTCTTGGCCAAGATGGCAGCCCCCAGCAACATTGTTCATGGAAGTATTTGGGTGTTCCCCAATATTTCTCCCACCAGTGTCTATATCCCTAGGGTAAGCCTCATCCTCCATTCCAGCCTGCCTCCAGAAGACTCTCCAAAGCCAGGAAGGAGTTCTGGCCCATCATCATATCAAACTACTCCTTTCACCCTGGAGGGCTTCCCTGGTGGCTCAGCTGGTAAAGAATCCGCTTACAATGTGAGAGACCTGGGTTCAATCCCTGGGTTGGGAAGAGCCCCTGGAGGGAACAGTTGCCCACTTCAGTATTCTGGCCTGGAGAATTCTATGGACTATAGTTCATGGGGTCAAAGAGTCACAGGTTCAAAGAGTCAGACATGACTGAATGACTTTCACTTTCACTTTCCTGGTACACATGAGATTTTGTGTGTGCCCTTTAAGGGTGAAGTGTCTATTTCTTTCAGTTCCATGCTCCTGATGGCCTTTAAAGACAAATGTTCTGGGCGCTAATCTTCCTGGTGCCAGACCCCCAAGGTGGGGAGCCTTATGTGGGGCTCAGAACTCTCACACCTGTGGCAGAACCTCTGCAATATAATTATTCTCCAGTTTTTGAGTTGCCCATCCATGGAGTATGAGATTTGATTATATCATGTCATCCCTCCTATATTTTGTTGTGTTCCCTCTTTATGTCTTCAGTTGTTTGGAGAACTTTTCTGAGAGGGTCCAGTCTTTTTCACTGATGGTTGTTCTGCAGGTCATTGTGGCTTGGGTGTGCTCAGGAGAGGAGGTGAGATTAGGATCATTCTACTCTGCCATTTTGGACACTCTCCCCCAGTTCAGTCTTTTTGATGGTTTACTCATTAATATTTATTCTTGAGTGCCATACTCATTCATCCTATCTGATCTTTCTTCCATCTTGGGGCCTTTGGATTTACTTTTGTTATCATTCTATGCAGAATATTGAGAAGTAAGCATCCCATGTGTAGGATAAATGTATTTTTAATTTCACTCATTGATTTCCTCTTCATTGGGAATTAAGAGATATCAGATTCATATGCCAATATCCTCAGGTAATAATGGAGTAGTTAAAAAATCTTTTTTACCATAAGACATGTTTATAAGTATTCTGCTGTTACTGCTGCTAAGTCACTTCAGTCGTGTCCAACTCTGTGTGACCCCATAGATGGCAGCCCACCAGGCTCCCCCGTCCATGGGGTTCTCTAGGCAAGAACACTGGAGTGGGTTGCCATTTCCTTCTCCAATGCAGGAAAGTGAAAAGTGAAAGTGAAGTCGCTCGGTCATGCCCGACCCTCAGCGACCCCGTGGACTGCAGCCTTCCAGGCTCCTTTGTCCATGGGATTTTTCCAGGCAAGAGTACTGGAGTAGGGTGCCATTGCCTTCTCTGTATAAGTATTCTATATACTGACAATCTGAATAAAGAAGAACATAAAAGTAACCTTTCTTCCAATCTTTTGAAAGAAATTTTCTTTGAAGTTTCTTAGCTATACAATATACAGGAAATTCCCTATTCAAGAGAAAATAGCAAAATCCTTGTTTTATGTTTGAGAATGAAACTTGAGCATATAGCTACTTGGTGCTAAGTAGACTGGATGTTTGAATCTCTTGGCTTTTATAAGTTGGAGGTAGCCAAGTCAAGGTTTCAACACCTAAATAAGTAAACTTGATTCATTGTTCTCTGATTTTTCTGGGACTGGATTCTACAAGCAGAGTATACTATTTACTCTCTAGCATTCAACAACTTTTAATATAGAGTAGATGATGCCTTTAATGACACCAATAGCATTAGAGATATTTTGCCTGGAAAGTTGTTGCTGTTCAGTCACTCAGTTGTGTCTGACTCTTTGCGACCCCATGGACTGTAGCATGCCAAGCTTCCCAGTCCTTCCCTGTCTCCTGGAATTTGCTCAAACTCATGTCCATTGAGTTGGTGATGACATCCAACCATCTCATCCTTCTCCTCCTTCTTTATATTTCCCAGAATCAGGAAAAGATTTCCAGTGAGTCAGCTGTTCACATTAGGTGGCCAAAGTATTGGAGCTTCAACTTCAGCATCAGTCCTTCCAATGAATATTCAGGGTTGTTTTTCTTTAGGATTGATTGGTTTGATCTCCTTGCAGTCCGAGGACTCTCAAGAGTCTTCTCCAGCACAGCAGTTTGAAAGCATCAGTTCTTCAGCATGAAATCTCTTTATGGTGCAACTTTCACATCTATACATGACTATAGAAAAAACCATAACTTTGACATTTGCCTGGAAAGTAAATAGACGTTAATTCCCACCTTATATGTAGACTGGGAGCAGGATAGAAAGAGACGAAACTACTCATGTTACCTGTTATTTATGTATCTCCTAAATGTGAGGTCAGTTTGTTCTGACATTAAAACTGAATTTAGCTAGTCTTAATTCAGCAAACATTTTTCTGGTTGCTATTTATATGTAA
The DNA here is from genome assembly GCF_014754425.2 of Oryx dammah. NCBI lineage: Eukaryota > Metazoa > Chordata > Mammalia > Artiodactyla > Bovidae > Oryx > Oryx dammah. The sequence goes on from NW_024070187.1 coordinate 61,168,936, forward strand.
AACATCCTACAAAATACAGTGGGGAAATGAAAGATGAGAATTGAACTGTAAAAGTCTATTTTGGGAAGCTGTTTCTCTGGGAACTCTTTATTGGTCCTCCTTCAGTGATGGCTATGCTAATTTTAAAGAGTTTAGGTAATTATATAATAGAAATGCTGGGTGCATGTTAAGTCTACTGAGCAGCCCTGAGACTCTGAGACAACCATGCCTCTCTGGATCCGTGCTGACAGGTATAAGCCAGCACTGAAAACCCCTGCTCCCAGTACAGCACTTAATATACAGTAAACAGTCCAGAGTTGTATAGAGTGAATAAGATTTTGCAAACTGGAGCCCTTCTCCAAGGATCTAAGTGATGACAGAATGGTTCAGCCTTGAAGACCTAGAGTCAGACTAGAAAAAAATTGCTTTGATTCCTTTTCAGTTAATCATGTTTACATGACTCCACATTCTTCTCACTGTCCTCCAAACAGTATAGTAAGCCCTCTGTATCCATAAGGTTCCACACTCATGGTTTGGTTTCAAACAACTGCAGGTGGAAATATCTGAAAAAATTCCAGAAAGTTCCAAAGAACAAACTTAAATTTGACATACACTAGCAACGATTTAAATAGCATTTACATTGTATTAGGTATTATAAGTAATCTAGAGATGATTTGAAGAATCATAAGGGAGGATGTGTGTAGATTATATGCAAATACTGTGCTATTTTAATAAGGGGCTTGAGCATCCATAAATTTTAATATCTGTAGGGGTCCTGGAACCAATTCCTCAAGATACCTAGGGATGACTGTATGTGTGTCTAGCTATTTTAAGTAAATGATAAGAATTTATAGCTATCATCTGATAACAGCATTCTGAGCACGTTGTATATACATCATTCTAGTCAGTCTTGCCAAACATTCTGAGCAATAAAATTTACTATTTGACAAATGAAGAAACTGAGGTTCAAGGTCATTTTCAGGGATGGTATATCCAAGGTTTAAACCCAGCACTGTGTATACCCACAGCCACCATTCTTAACCACTAATCTATAAACTAAGAAATCATCCCTCTTTCTTGTTATGTATTAGCAGTTCTGTTTTTAACAAATATTTTCTTTAATGCACTCAGTTTCATTTTTGATTTAGAAGTTCTCTGCACTTCAAATGAATACTGAACTGTGAATTTTGATTTGCAAATTCATGTTGGTTAAGAAAATATCAATATTTGGTAAGCTGAAAAGTTTCAAGGGTAGCTTATTTTCCCTATTTTAGTGATGGTTGTGCGTGTGTGTATGCTAAGTCACTTCAGCCATGTCCGACTCTGCGGAACTCTAGATACTGCAGCCTGCCAGGCTCCTCCGTCCATGGGATTCTCCAGGCAAGAATACTGGAGTGGGTTGCCATTCCCCTCTCCAGCAGATCTTCCTGATCTAGGGATCAAACCTGAGTCTCTTATGTCTCCTCCATTGGCAGGTGGGTTCTTTATCACTAGTGCTCTTACTGATGGATAGTAAACCTTTTCCCCCTCTAATTGCCAATGTAGTTAGAAAATAAAAATTGATATGTTCTTTCCATTCAGACAGAAGTTCTGAGAACAGCACTTTGGGAATAAGTCATGACTTATTGTTTCTCTAGGAACATGTGTTGCTGGAGAAAAGACCATTACTTTGCCAATGACTGGCAATATTTCTTCAAAACCAAAAAATAAAATAGCAACAAATGGAGACATTTTGCACAAATTTTTTTGTGATCCAAGGGATTAAACAATTATCCTCAAAACACTAGGAATGTGGCTAAAATTATTTTTCACCATGCAGTAATAATCACACAGAATGGTATACGGGGCAATATTTGGAGACAAGATGAGTAAAAACATAATTATATTTTTATGTTATATTTCTCTGCAAATAGAGAAGTTGGAAGTAATTTGATATTCTGATTAAAAAACTAATGCCAACAAGAAATATCCAGGCCTAGGTCTAGCTCCTAGAGTACTGTTTCTACTAGGAATTGAACAGAGGGTACTTTTTCTTTGAATACATCATTAATGTTAATTTCCAAAGTAGTTCTACCTTGGTTAATACAATATTCGACCCTCTATAGCTTCTGGAATTTTTAACTTTATATTTTAAATAAATAAATGCCCAGTGGTGTCAAACTTGAAATATTTCTGTATTGGTAATGTGGTTTTTCATGGAAATGGGGTGTTTTTTCATATTTTGAGGGGTTGCATAAATCAAGGCTTAGCTTAGGAAGGAAAGGTCTTGTTAGTCATGCTCTCTTTTGAGAAGAGCTTTGTAAATGGGAATTATTCTTTGGCCACTTGGCCTTTTTTTAGTTCTTTGAACAAACTTCTGGTTTCCTGCCTCAGGGCGCTTTCAACTACCATTTCAGCTGAGGAAGTATCTTCAGCTACTGTTGCCCACTTCAAGTCTTTCACGATCAGTCTTTTAATTTTTGTAGGCCCTAGTTTAATGCCTCCTATCAGGAGAGGCTTACTGTGATGCTTCTAAAGTAGGCTACCTTCTTTTATATTTTCTAATTGTATCTACCTTTTCCCATTGGTAATGCTTGTTACAATTTTTATTATTACCCCTATTTGTTTACTGACTGTTATCTGTTTACCTCTAAAGGCAAGGATCATGCTTGTATAGATCCAGCAATTCTTTGATATTTAGTAGGTGCTCAATAAATATTGTTAAATGAATAAATGATTATAAGAGTACATCTGAAGGAAAAGAAGGAAATTCTTGCTCAAGGGTGGAGGCCAAACTGGCAAAGCCATGATAATGTTGTTGTTGTTTCGTCACTAAGTTGTGCCCAACTCTTTGTGATTGCATGGACTGTAGCCTGCCAGGCTCCTCTGTCCATGGGATTTTCCAAGCAAGAATACTGGAGAGGGCTGCCATTTCATTCTTCAAGGGGTCCTCCCAACCCATGGATCAAACCTGCATCTCCTGCTTGGCAGGCGGATTTTTCACCACTGAGATACCAGGGAAGCCCTGATTATAATACAAGGAATAATAAACTGATAGCGGGAAAAGGTGGCAAGTGGAGTAGTTGGAAAGTGCTATCTTCATATTGAGCAGCTGGGAACAAATTCTAAACAGAATGACAATGGAAACTGTTGAGAACAGCATTGGTGTGTTTTATTGGTGATGACTAGAAATTCAGTTCAGTTCAGTTCACTCACTCAGTCGTGTCCGACTCTTTACGACCTCATGAATCACAGCACGCCAGGCCTTCCTGTCCATCACCATCTCCCGGAGTTCACTCAGACTCATGTCCATCGAGTTGATGCCATCCAGCCATCTCATCCTCTGTCGTCCCCTTCTCCTCCTGCCCCCAATCCCTCCCAGCATCAGAGTCTTTTCCAATGAGTCAACTCTTTGCATGAGGTGGCCAAAGTACTGGAGTTTCAGCTTTAACATCATTCCTTCCAAAGAAATCAGGTTATTTTAAAAAAGAAGGATTCTGTACATCTTAAAATATGCTGTGTTGAGCTATAGCCAATTTTTCTAAGTATTATGTAACCGATGGCAGGTATGGGTCTTAAATTTATATATCTTTATATTTACTATTGTCTCCTGCTATACTTGGGGGGCACTCAGTAGATGCTTGTGGGATACTTATTGCCTGAATGAAGAAAAGAATTACAAAGATTACCCACTGAAAAGAACAGGTTGATTTTTATTTTAGCTTAAGACAGGTGTGTGAATTATAATTACCTAGGGTATATTATACATTAGTATGCACATATTCTTATTCCAGTAGATACTTCCATTTACTTGTAGTCCAATGCAGTGGTCATAGCTGAGAATTTCCCTGTGACTCAGACTAGCTCATATATGGCATGATTGCTGATGTCATCCAGCTAGCAGATGGGGAAGAAAGAGAAATAGGATGACATACAGTGTCTTGCCAAACTGCCTTGATCCACAAATACCTGTCACTTTTGCACACATCCCCTCTGCAAAAGCCAGGCATTTGTTCTTTCTCCCTTAAATGCAAGAGGCTGGACAATGTAGTTGTATGTATCAGAGCATCTCAGCATCGTATACACTGGAATAAATTTCACAAAGTTGTTAACATCTCTAGCAACAGTAGTTGTGATTTTTATTTTTAACTCTGTACTGTTAATTACTCTCTAAATTTTCTGAAATAAGCACAAATTAAGTTTATAATCAGGCAAAAGCTTATAAACGTTAAAATAAAAGGGTCTGTGAGAGCTAGCTGAATGGCCTCCCTCTGGAGGTTTAGATAGGTTGGGGCATTCACTATGGTGTAAGTTTCAATCTGTCTTTGTATCTTAGGAACTTCTTCAGGTGCCTGCCAAAGTGACAGAAAATCCACCGAGCATAGTGTAAGGAGGACCCTTCTCTATGCATGGGTGATTTGGATATGACATTTATCAGTGCTGATCACCTGGATTGCCTTGGCTGATCTGGCTGGCTGGGAGGATTTTCCATTCTTCCCTTGCAGTTCCATATTTCCTTTCCAAAATCTTTCCTTCTGTCAAAGAGAGGAGTGTTTTCTGCTCCCAGAAGTGGGAAAGCAACAAAAGAAAAGTTATTTCTTCTTATAGTCTGTTGAAAAGCTATTCTTTAGTAAAACTACTTGTGCACGAAGATGAAGGTATAGATTGAAAATTCATTGTATAAATGTGGGTGAAATCTAATTGATGATTTAATAAGAATTGATATTGATAGCCCTATGCAAGCATGCAGTATGTTCACTGCCTCTTTTTAAGAGTGTGAAAGACAGAAGGAATAGGCACTGTGAGAAGCCTATGACACCTCCCATCCTACACATTTGATTCCGTATTTTATCTCTGTTTCCACTCTGAATTTCAGAGGTATTTCTGCTGCTAAGATCGTTTTCAACACTCACCACTGGCTTCAAAGCTCAAGCCTTTCATTTCTTTGCCTCGTACTTACTTTCTGTTTCATTGCTTGCTACTTTCTTGCACTTGTCTTGCTGAAGAGTCCACCATGGCTATTTAATATTTAAAGGTTGGGATCACTTTGCAGGTTTTAGTTTAAAGGTAACCATAGCGCGCGCGCGTGCGCGCGCGCACACACACACACACACACACACACACATTCATTATTAATAGCAGAGATGCACTGTAAGTTCCTGGGAATCTTCTTTCCTTGCAATGTTAGTTTCATGCAAGTGCTACTGCCACTAGAATTAGGCCCTGATATTGCTATGTGGCAGGTAGACTAATGCAGTAACAAGGGATCCCGAAGTATGTGAACTGTTTATTATGTGGGTGGATGGGACCATGCTGAAGTGGGAGATGAAGCCAGAAACTGACAGACCACGGAAAGTCCGATTTCGGATAGCATCATCTCACAGTGGGAGAGTTCTGAGGGAGGTGTATGAAGATGGACGGCCAGCAGGCTCTCTGGATTCTGAATGTGCCAGTATCTGTGGCATAGATGGGCTCAGTGAGTCTGATGGACAGCAGAATGGCCACATAGGATCGGAAGGTGATGAACAGGAGAATGACCAGGATAACTTACTGGTGTTAGCAAGGGCAGCCAGCGAGAAGGGGTTTGGGACAAGAAGAGTCAACATTTTAAGCAAGAATGGCACAGTCAGAGGTGTTAAATATAAAGTCAGTGCTGGACAAGCTCTATTTAACAATTTGACCAAAGTATTACAGGTAAGTCATTTGTACTTTGTCCTTCCTTCCTGATCTTTGTTTCTAACTCACTGTCTCAACACTCTGTTCTTCAGTTTAAAGCAAGCCTCTCTTATTCATGACTATTACGCACTTTATGAGTCACTTCTGCATCTAGGCTATTGTCTCAACAGCCATCGATTAAAAATATGGTCAAATGCTTAGCAAACTAGATTGATTTCTCAAAGCCAAATTCCTAACATTTAAGTAGTCTTCTAATACATAATGACTAAAACAATATATGTTTCTTAGCCAAGGAAGGGAAGAAGACCGATTATAGGGTTCAAAGCATTTGAGCAAAGTTTAGGAATTAATTTCTGGTTAATCATCCTTAATACACAGTTTACCATTTGTCATCGCTTGCGTAGACATTTAAACTAGAAAAGATTGAGTGCTACATTGAGTGGAGTTGGATTTAGTTGGAATGTTATGAAGATAAAAGGCTAATTTGACTTTCTCCCTTTCCTGGTGAGATTGCAGATTTCATCTAAGATACTTCACTCCATTAATTTGACTTAAGAACTCTAGAGCAGTACTTGAAAAAGTTATTCTTCTATAAATGTATAGTTTGGATCCAGATTTTATAGTAAGAAGTTAGTCTTTAAAATGTGATAGATTATGCACCGTAATGTAGGAATGAGTTATTCATCCTGGGGCCATTGGCAATGATCTTATGTTAATACAAGGTTTTGAAATTGCCTGGGAGCATTGGTGAAATGATTTTCTGTTAAAAACAGGAATCTTTATTTCACGAATGGAATTCATAATCACTACCTTTAAAGTAGCAAGCCAATATTTTTTCATTGTCATACCATTTTATATTATTTTCAATATTTAAATAAAATGATCTCTTGTGATGAATATTCCAGTGCCTTGGCATTAAATAAGGACATGGGAGTGGTGGGGAATTTAACCAAAGACTTTTATTTTTCATTTAAAGGAAGTATTGGGAAAGGTCACATTATGAGGATTTAGAAAAGAAACTAAAGGGTAAAAGCTTTTCAGCTCAAAGGTTGTTTTTCATATATAGAATTTACCTACGACAGATTTTATAGATTAGGGGTGGGGGTTGAGAACCAAACATCAGAAATTGGTGAGTATGTTTCACTAGGTTGAAAATAATCCTATGTGGTGTTCTAGTCATTAGGCTGAGTTCATCTCAGTGCCCTGTGTGTTTCACCCATTGCAGAAATTGTTCTTGCTAAAGTGTAGAACAAGACACTATAACGATTACGTTTATAACTGTTTGCATTCTTGTGATTAATTTAGCTTGTCATGACTTCACCTGCTTTATAATTTGGAGGGTTATTTACAAAACTACTGTACTAATTTTGGCCCTTGGATTAGAATTTTGTTGTTCAAATCTCCCAAGAAACCTATCATTTATGAGTAAATACCTTAAACATTCAAAGCCTGCAAGAGGAAAGCTTTTTCTCTCGGTGGCTTTATCCTAATGAGGCTATAAACTCAAATACAAAATAGAGGAAATTCCAAGGTCAAAATTTTAGTCCTAGATTAGGTTACAACATTTATTTAGATTTTTATGCATAATTTCATCATCTTTAAAAAAAATATTTTAATTTTTTTAAATTATGAAAGTATGGTAACACATTTACAGGAGACTTAGAAAATACAAAACAAGGTTACATATAGTTCCACTATACATTACAATTATTTTTTTAAGTAGATAAATTAAGAGTTTTACTTGGAGTTTCAATATCAAACTCTCAAAAATTAATAGAATGAATACACAGAGAAGTAGAAGGATATATTAGGCCTGAAAAGCACTATGAACCAATTCAAGATAATTAAGATTTATACAGTTTTCACAAAACTACTGCTGCTGCTAAGTCGCTTCATTCGTGTCTGACTCTGTGATCCCTTAGACGGCAGCCCACCAGGCTCCTCTGTCCCCGGCATTCTCCAGGCAAGAACAGTAGAGTCGGTTGCCATTTCCTTCTCCAGTGCATGAAAGTGGAAAGTGAAAGTGAAGTCGCTCAGTCGTGTCTGACTCTTGTTGACCCCATGGACTGTAGGTAGGCTCCTCAGTCCATGGGATTTTCCAGGCAAGCGTACTGGAGTGGGATGCCATTGCCTTCTCCATTTCACACAACAGTAGGATACAAATTCTATTCACTTTCCCATGAACTGTAAACTTGGAGACACTGGAACATATCCGGGGACATAAAACAAGGTGCAAAAATTTCATGGTCTAGAGGTATTGAAATCATACAGAGTCTGTTCTCTTATCATTGTGGAATTATGCTAGATCAATATCAAAAATATTTGAAGATAGCCCACATATTTTCAAGTGCAGTGTGACCTTTACCAAGAGAGATCTTGGACTTAGTCATGAAATGCTTCAAAAAAGTTAGATTGAAAAAAGGAGAGAGGGTAATTGCAGAGAAGAAAGCATCTAAAGGAAAAATTAGCATCAAAATGAGAAATTAATATTAAAGATACTTTATAAACAAAATCCCATGTACTTGGAAATTAAATGACCACTTTCAAATGATGGGTGTATCCAAGAAGCCATAACAAGGAAAATTAGAAGATATTGGTAATAGAGTAAAAAATGAAAAGAGAATTTACCAGAATTTGTTGCATGCAGCTGAAGCTGCTCAACACAGTTAAATACAACGTGGTGTCTTGAGTAAGGTATGAAAACAAATAATGAGCACTAGCATAAAATTTTGTTCATCTTTTTTTTTTAGATAAAAATTCAACAAAACTGTCATTTTCTAATAATATAACCTCATTCTATTCACTCCATGCTTTAAGAAGACAATAATGGTTACTAGCAGAGGTCTCTCAAAGTTTGATATTCAATCAGTTTTTTTTCCCCAAGCTGGTCATTCTTTTTTTTTTTTTAATAATTGTAAAGAAATCAGCACGTTATATTCACAAATTGTGGCCATTATCACTAGTTTCATCATCATTATTATCACCGCCAGAATCATTGCGGGGATATTCGCCCATCTCCCCAGGACAAAATGTTAAAGGAGCTCCTACCTTATATCACAGCTGCTTGCTGCACTATTTCAAGGGGCTCCATTAACATCACTGTCTGTGTGAGCAGCACAGACATCCCCCCAGTATTATCCTGAGAGCTGACTTGGATACTGCTGCTTGCTAAGAGATGTGTATGTCAATAAGGGATGACAAATGTCTTAGGCATATGTCTTAGGATGACTGAGTCGGTCATGTCCATAGGCATCCCACATGAGTATCAGAAAAGCCCCAGAAGGTAAAAGCAGAAGTTAGCATTCAATTACACTCATAGGTCGGTATAGGGGCCAGAAGTGCCTCTTCCCTGGATCTCTGTATATTTTCCAAATCCCTTGGGAAGTAAGCAGCAAATTTAACTAGATGGAACTGTAATGTAGCAATTTCTCTCAGGGGGGAAAATCTGAGGAGTCAGGAGTCCTATCTTGGATATTTGGTTAAGTTTCCAATGCACAGCAAATCTTGAAGAAAGGAACTATGCTGGAAGAAACAATCAGGTTGTTCTTTCTGCTCTTCTTTTAAGATATTAAGTTATAAAATCTTAAAACACTCAACCTGAAACTTGAGAGGAAACCCTAAATATAAATAACATCTTTGAAAAACCATGCAGATCACTTTGCTTTCTCTCTATTAGTTTTCCATTATGTTATTACCATCTCTGGTAAGTGACTTGCAAAATTTTCAACTGTGCAAAGAATAATCGTTGAAATCATTTTTACTCCAAACATTTATACTTCTGAGCAGCACTTATTAATTAAAGGAAGTTGTCTATAAAAAGGATATTAGAACAAATTTTTATTTCATTTGTCAATTAATTGCCCTATAGAATTCTGGGTTATTGAAGGTGTGCAGTATGAATCAAGGTTTTTAAGGGTGGTGATGGACCCAGAGAGAAAAGGTCACCTGGATTATCCAGTGGCCCTTGTAGATTGTGGTTTGTTGGTGAATCACTCAAGGGCCTGGTGCTGGTCTAAATTATGAGTTTTCAGATGCCTGACTTTTTCATCTCTCCTAGAGATCACAGGATGTAATGCTTAAGAGGGACCGATGTGGAAATCTGAAAGCCTAGAATATAGTCATGGCCTGGAAATGGGCATGTATCCGAAGCTGTTTATGTTACTCTTACATATGGTAACCTGAAGAAGGGCATGGCAACCCACTCCAGTATTCTTGTCTGTAGAATTCCATGGACAGAGGAGCCTTGTGGGCTACAGTCCACGGGCTCGCAGAGTCAGACACAACTGAGCTACTTTCATTTCACTTTGCATATAGTAAAGTTCAAGAATTATTGACCAAGACGTAAAAGGAAATTTTAATGAAAAATATTTCATAGTGTTCTTTATGACTTCAATGTTTAATGAGGAAATAAGATGTGTATTGATCTATGATTTTTCACTCTGATCAGGTTAGACCATCAGGAGGGTGTTTACTGAGTCAGAGATAAATAAAGGTATACTGATAGGTTTCCTATTGGTATCCTAATTTATCTGTCTCTAGTTGATTTAGAAACAGGTCCAGAAATCTTACCAGTGTAGGTGTTCTTTTTTAGTTCTCTTTAAGAAATTCTGTTGTAAGGATATTTCTATCTAGATAATACTTTTCCTCATTATTTGAAAATTTTAGAAAACTTATTTTTGTTTAAAAAAATTATTCGTTGTTATCTCATGCAAGACAAATTACACAACTGTTTTGCTCATGCTCTCCACTCAGTTCATATGATTAAGTATGAGATACACTTTTCTCTCAGCAGCAACATTATTTCCAAAGGCTCTTACAGTGGTCAGTGATGCAGATAATTAAGGTCATTAATGTTTTCTAATTTATTCTTATAAAATTACATTTCAGATGGTAATCTTTTCTTGATCTTATCTTCAAACTTTGTAAGCATACTCTGTTAGAATTGCCTAAATAAGTTCCATAAATTTAGGTCCCTCTCTTTCTACAAATTTGACATTTCTGTATTAGAGAAAAACAGATGAAAAAAAGTAAAGTAATTACAGCACACACTATAATTTGGTGGCTCTTTTCAAAGAACTCAAATTAGACATATAACCTCCATCTGTGTATGTATATGCATATCTCTAGCTTGTGAGCTTGTATTTATGAGCATTCTAATGTTTCAAGACAAATAAAATAAAATAATAACACAGAACAATTATATTATGCACAGGGTTTTACAAACATTATTTTGCTTAATTGTACTAAAATTTTTGTGAAATAAGGAGGATATTATTATGATGATGTCTGTTTTTAAATAGCTGGATATCAGAGAAATCAGTTATTTGACCCAAAGCTAGAAAACTGTCTTTCACTGTTTTGGCTTTGTTCATTTTTAAAAGTATAACACTCTATACAAAAATTCCTCACTTTGCCTTTTGAAATGTTGTAATAACAAATATGAAGATATGCAGGAATAAATATATCATGTTATGATATAATCTGGTCTTTTGAAATTTCAGCAATTGGTTAGAAGGTTTTTAAATGTATCATCCATTGAACTTTCAATCTTCACCTAGGGGAGGTTTTTCTGCAGCTAAATAGCTTCTATTCAGTTTTAAATTGTAATTCTATAACATCATTTGATTGACGTGTCATGAGATTAGAGAGGTTGAGAACGCAGGGGAATGGCTTGGTTCACTCAAGGAAACAGCTGCTCAGCTTTGCTCACTGACCTTAGCATACAGCTATTTATCTGTATTGGCAGAAGTTTCTGGACATACTTCTTATCCATCTCTGGTTCACTGAATCTAGCTTTGATAATAAAATAATACTCCAGAAAAAAGGAAGCAGTACTCTTGATGACTCTTAAGTCCCAATGGTTTGTTTGGACTTCTCTGGAAAAACAATTATAATGGTAAATGTTGATTAAGTACTTCCTGAATGCCAGGCACTGTTCTCATTGATTATGTGCATTGGCATATTTGCTCTTCATAGCAACTCTATAAGGTAGTATCATTATTAATCAATTAATTACAGTTTGCACTTCATTTCTGTATATGAAACATTAAATTGTGGGATTTAAAATCATATTTATCTGGGGGAATTCTTATGCAATAGTTTATCAAAACAAGCATCTACTAATGGAAATATTGCCTTCTTAGCTATCAGTAGGCAAGAAATTCTAGAATTTTTGATACAATTTCAAATGGTGCAGGAAGCTACATTAAGAAATTAGGTGACATCATCAAAGAAGCAGGAAAAAAAGCACCAAAATATAAGTTGGTACTGTTGCTGTTTAGTCACTAAGTCATGTCTGATTCTTTTGTGACTCGACCCCATAGACTTTAGCCTGCTGGATTCCTTTGACCATGGGATTTCCGAGGCAAGAATACTGGAGTGGGTTTCCATTTCTTTCTCCATGGGATCTTCCCAACCCAAGGATTGAATCAGTGTCTCCAATGGATTCTTTACTGCTGAGTCACCAGCTACTGATATATTATTATGTACAATTAAAGAATTGTAAACTGTAGAGTACTGTGACCACTTTCCACATGCCATCCCTTTGGTACCCTTTATAACAGTATTTATACTGTGATACTAATTAGGACCTCAATAAATATTCTTTCTTTGAGTTAATTAATTTAGTGACATACTCTTAGTGGTTATTTCCTTCTCTTTGTGTTTGGAGATTTCTTATATTGGATAGGAATAGAGTTTGCATGGTGAAGTATTAGTAGCTTGCTCCCATTAAGTCTCTAATTGATGTGTTATCTTTAATTGATATGAGTTATCTTTAATGCTTATTCAATCCTTTATTTAATAGCCATTTACTGCATATCTATTATGGAGCCAGGACTATACTAGATAAGATGAGGAATAAAACTTAATTTCTGCCTCCATGGAAGATTGAACAGTATATTATGAATGGTTGTGTAAAGTGATTCCTGGGAGAATTCAGATACAACACTGACATTGTATCCCATCTCCAGAGGATTCTCGCCCTCTGTTTGCTCATTAACCTATCATAGGCATGCCCACATTCTTCATTTGCCAATGCTTATATTTTTCTTGTTAGACTGTCTTTTTTTCTTGTTAGATTGTCATTATATTACATTCTTTTCTTCAGCTACTCTTGCTTTCTTTCTAATTTCATTTTGATCTAGATATAAGAACTGAAGGGTAATCTATATAATTAAAGATACTTATTTTGACCTTATAAGTCCCCAATAGTTAGAAATAGTTACTCTGCCCTTTAGCACTCACTTATCCAAGTCCTGTGAATCTTATTAAAATCTTGTCTCTTTAGCACAATAAATATCTAAATTGGAATATTTCATTTTCCTCTATTTATCAGAATCCTTGTATCATCATGAATTTAAATTTGTGGGAGCTTGGTTTTAATTGTTTGAAGATTAGTTGTTTGAAGGTCCCGTGAAACTATTTCAATTCTGACTTTAGAACAACACACTGAGCAAAACTGCAGATTCTACGAGATGACTTGAAAGGGTTTGATGAACTCTTACTGGCAGCCCATGGTTACCACATAATTAGAGAATTAACACCTGATGTTTCAAAACTTTATAAACGCAGTATAACAGTAGGATTAGACAAACATCCTCTGAGTGGCATATTCACGCTTGCAGAGTTTCTGATATTTTCTCCTAAAACCAGTGTTTTTGACTTTGTATAAAAGCAATATGGACATTTAATGGTGTATAAATTGGCTTACTATACAATTATATGAATCCCTCAATCATTATTGCTTGGAATGAATTTTCAAAATAATACACAGGATAAAATATACAAAATTTTTTTTGGTTAAGGACAGTTTATTTACATACACAAATCCATTCAACTAAGAATTTGGATCCCTTTGCTTAGTTTTATTTTTCTGATAATTCATTATCTCACCTAACTGCTGACAATTTATGTCTTAGAACCTTTCATTAGAAGGAAAGAAGTATTAGGTTGACCTAAAATTTCGTTAAATTTTTTCCCCATAAGGTGTGATGGAAAAACCTAAATGAACTTTTTGGCTAACCCAATATTTGCATTTTGTTCATGTAATCTCCCCCACAGTTAATAGACCAAATTAGAGAAGAATTCCTTATTTTGTTGATCTTTAAACAACAAAATTAAGCCATGAAAGAATTAAGTTCGTCCATTATGTATCTCTTATGTAAGAAATGCTATGGAATTAAAGATCTTTATTATATGAAAACTCTGAAAGCTTGGCTAGTCCACAGTTGAAAGAATAGTGAAAACCAAAGTATTTATTTGCAAGAGATAGTCTGTTGTAGAAGAGGAGGTGCTGGGGAATTATGCTCTAACAGGTCAGTGGAAAGAGAATAAGGAGAAGTTAGAGTCCCAGACTGGAGGAGACTAAATGAAGATCATCTTAGGAAGGGAAGAGAGGTGAGGGGCTTTGACCTTAGAGGAAGTTGGTGGGTCTAGAGATTGGAGTTCTGGGCTTCATGGATTAGCACTGGATCAGCATGGAGAAGCTGTGGACAGCCCTACTTACGGGGGCTCTGGAAACAACCAGTGCTGGCAGAGCAGCTCTCCTTGACTGCTTGCTGCCGGCAGAGCAGCTCTCCTTGACTGCTTGCTGTCCTTGCTACAGAGCCAGGTCCCCATGTCAGCCCATGGCTATTTCATGAGCACCTGCCTTGACAGCTACCAGCATATGGCTTGCAGAGCATGTAATGGAAGTGATACCCTCTCATGTCCTGAGATTCTGCTGAACTCCTTCCAAACTGTCCCAAGTAAACGCTCCTCTTTTCAATGACACAGGACTCATGATTCCCCCCTGAAATGAAAACAGGGCCTTTGGCATCCAGATTAATCCTGCTGGGTATGTGAAAAATAAAGCCTGCAGTATCCATATTCAGGACTTTCCTGGACAGTGATAATGACTCACTTAATGTATTAGTTTCTTACTGCTGTTGAAACAACATGCCGCAGACTTGGTGGCTTAAAATAACACAAATTTATTACTTTACAATTCTAGAGATCAGAAGTCTGAAATGTCTCATGGGGATAAAGTGCAGATTTTAACAGGACTATGATCTTTCTGTTCCTGCCTTTTACAGCTTCTGGAGGCTGCGCATTCCTTGGCCATGGTCTTGCATCCCTGTGACCTCAGCTTCCACTGTTACATCTCTTCTTCTAGTTCTTCTACCTCCTTTTTTCTTTAATAAAGACATTTATGATTACACTGAGCCTTCCTGTATAATCTAGGTCAAACCTTCTACTTTCAGATCCTTAACACAATCACTTCTGCAAAATCTCTTTTGCCGTTTAAGATAAGGTATTCACAGGTTGTGGGGACTAGGGCGTGGCCCCTTTGGAGTGGCTGTTAGTCTATATACCACAACTGGTAGGTGTAGTAAGCTTATTTTATCTATGAGAAAATGAAGGTTTTGTGGTAGATTAAATTACTGGCTGTTTTTTCTCCCTTTTCCCTGTGGTACACTGACATAGTTTTGCCATGGTTACCCGAAGATAGGCGTGCACTTCTACAGCCTTTGACTGTGGCTCAGAGGTTAAAGCGTCTGCCTCCAATGCGGGAGACCTGGGTTCGATCCCTGGGTCGGGAAGATCCCCTGGAGAAGGAAATGGCAACCCACTCCAGTACTCTTGCCTGGAGAATCCCATGGATGGAGGAGCCTGGTAGGCTACAGTCCATGGGGTCGCAGAGTCGGACACGACTGAGCGACTTCACCTTCACCTTCACCTTGGACATGTGACTCTTATTGGACAGTGGAATCTGTTGATGTAGCACATGAGAGGCTTGAAGTGTGTTTGCACATTTGGGTTTGCTGTCTTGTATGCCTTCATTTTATGTCTGGGCTCTTAAAAATAGTGCTATCAATTATTCCCAAGAGTAAGAAAAGAACCAACTGTGTCTAAGAAACAAAGCCCCAATTTCATTTCTGAGAGAAAGAAGAAACAAATGTCCTAATTCTCTGGTAGAGTCTTAAATGATTTTTGTGCTCTCTTTCCCTCCGTTAATGGGTAAGAGTATTCTCTGGAGGGAGATGGCCTTGTTTCTGAATCAGAGTCTGAAACTCTGAGGTGAGTATCCTAGGGAAATTTACTTAACTTTTGTAAACCCCAGTTTCCTCATTGGTTAAGTGGGGATAATGATAGTAACTATTTCCCATGAAATGAATGAACTACTGAGTATGTAGCATTTTACACAATGCCTGGCACATTGTACATGGTGAATAAAACTGTTATTTCTGTTATTCATCCCTCAAACAAACTGAATCAATCATTGCTAACTAACTACTCTGCTAGGTAGTGAGGGCAGAGTGATGAACAAAGCATGATTTCTATCCTCAGAGGAGCTAAATTCCTTCTCATGAGGAAGATAAACTCATAGTTCCTGTCAAACATGGAGAGTACCGTGGTGTTTACAAACAGACAGAGGCAGGAATTCTGACCCAACTCTATAAGTCTTTAGAGATGCACTTCTCACATAACATCTTTTTTTAAAAAATGTATTTATTTATTTTTTATTTTACTTTAACATCTTTTAAAACTAGGGCTTGCGTGGGACTTCCTGAAAAGACTTCATGGTACAGCAAGCTTTGCTGGCTGCACTCACTTCTCTTTGGGAAAAAACTCAGCGGCTGGCCCTGGACTTGGCTTAGCCTCTGCTACACAAACCTGTTTTCCTGAGGCCAGTTCCTCTGTTTTAGATCCTGTCTTGGCTCTGGCCTCTGCATGGACCTTTGTCTTCCATTCTCTTTTTAACCTCCTGTGGCTGCTAGGCCACATGTGTGTCTGTTTGGCTCTGTACCTGTGAGCTCAGCCAGCCACCCACGTGCCTTGTGTCTGAGCATTCCTCCACAACACCTGTCATCCTGAAAGCCTAGCTTGCTCCTTCTGGGTAGAGATAACTCCCATCTCTTCTTTAGTAATAGCCTGGATTGACTTTTTATACCTTTCAACCCTAATCCAAGGGATTATTTGTATTTATATGGGATGTATTTTGCTATAAGCTACAGAGTAGACTACTAGACATGGCTTAAAATACAGGCATTCATTTTTATCAGTTTAGGAGATGTTCAGAAAAGGCTGTTGCTGAGGTTGTTTGGTGGCTTGATAAGGGGGTAAACAACTCAGTTCCTGTTTTCTGCTCTATCATCCTTGGCTTATTTGTGAAATTCCTCGTGGATCCAAGATGGCTGCCAGACCAGAGTCAAAAACAGAAAGGGAGCGGTGGCAAAAGAGAGCTCCTTCGTAGGTTCACCTCTTCTATTAGAAAAGAAAAGAGAATTCTAGAAATTTTTCAGAAGCATTCTCTTTCAGTTAATGTCCAGAATAGAGTTTTATGGCTACTGCTTGCTATAATAGAAGCCTGGGAATATGAGTTATGGCTTTGCCTCTGTGGCAGAGGACAGCATGGAGCCTGGAGTTCAAAACAGCTGTTGGGTAAGCAAGCAACCGTGCCTGCCACACCATTACCCAAGAACTCTGATTGTTGTTTTTCAATCTCTTAGTAGTGTTGGACTCTTTATGACCCCATGAACTGCAGCATGGCAGGCCTCTCTGTCCCTCACCATCTCTTGGAGTTTGCCCAAGCTCGTATCCATTGAATCAGTGATGCCACACAGCCATCCGATTCCATCCAGAACTGTGATATGACTTAATTTTTACTTTATACAATTTGACTCTCATTGGACCATACAGAAGCATTTTAATAGTGATCTTATAGTATAATCTCTGTGAATTCTTTTTACCTGTCCTTATTTTTTCCTGTCTTTTCAAGTTCATTTCTTAATATTTTTTCAGTATCCATTCCTTTTGATTTATGGCTGCCATACCTGTTTTCTCAGGTCTAGACCTTTTTCTTGTTGCTTTTTACCTTTTTAAAAAGTTTTATGAACCTTTTTTACCAGATGGCTTTCATTATTCTAATACTAGAACTTCAGAAACTTCAAATGATGTGTTCTTGTTCGTCCAGTAATATCCAACTCTTTGCGACCCCATGGACTGCAGCGCACCAGGCCTCTCTTTCCCTCACCACTCCCAAAGTTTGCCCAAGTTTATGTCCATTGTGTCAGTGATGCCATCAAACATCAAATGACATGAGGGGATGGTAAACAACTTATTATTAACTCATAGCCATAAACATCTAAGTATATCACTTATCTATTATATCTAGAGTAGAGCCTGATTGTGTAATTTTAAAAAGGTGCATGTCAGCCACACTTGACTTAAGCTGAGCCACCTGAAACAGAAATGAACTTCTCCTATACAGTGCATATGGCTTTATTTTTTCCCTCCTGCTTGCCTTCATTAAATCAGAAACAAAATAAAATACAAAACACAGTGACTACAGAGTCATAGGGAAGCTTCCCACAGCTTCTTCCTCAACGCCTGCCTTGGAAGCATCCCTTCAGGGTTCCATAGGCAGGGAGGGGGACTCACTTCCCATTTGAGGAGAACAAAGAGAGAGCAGCTCTCTGCATGCAGAGCAGGGCAGACCTCTCTCAGCAAGCCTCTTAGCTTGCTGCTGCTGCTTTCCAGATTCCACTAGTCATAAACAAGCTTTAAAAAATTATTTAAGCAAATCCTATTGGTATTAATAATGAGAGCAATCTTTTTTTGAATGCCTGCACATTCAGAAATTAACTTAGGTACCTTTCTTATGGGCTTCCTAGGTGGAGCAGTGGTAAAGAATCTGCCTGCCAATGCAGGAGACTCAAGAGACATGGGTTCAGTCCCTGGGTAGGGAAGAGCCCCTGGAGTAGGAAATAACAACCCACTCCAGTATTCTTACCTGGAGAATTCCATGGACAGAGGAGCCTAGCAGGCTACAGTCCATGGGGTTGCAAAATCCAGGGGGAAATGACTGAGTGTGTGCTCGCGCGTGTGCACGCACACACACACACACACACACACAATCTTTCTTCTAATACTGTTTCTTCAATCCTTATAGCAAATTTGGAAGCCAGATATTAATTTATTTTACATGATATAAGCTGACAACATCCCAATTTGATGAAAGAGCAATGAAAAACATTTGTCACCAAATATTTTGACCTTTATTTTGATCTGCCATCTGAAATTTTTCCATTATTTTTCTGACTCCAGAGATCTCCTTTGTCTTCAGTTGAAGTTCCCTTGAAGGAGAACCTGCGATTGGATTCTTGAGACAAGTGATTTATTGAGGGAACACTCTCAGAAGAAAAAGGATGGAGGGAACAGTTTAGGGTGGCAAGAAAGCTAAGCAAAGAAGCAATCTTGTCTAGAGACTAGCTTCAGCCTGAATGCTTGGAATACAAATTATAACATGGATTTGTCCTCGTTTTCAGGAAGGGGCTGGCATTTGTCATGCCTGTGTTGTCTGTCATTGGCTGTTGGGTGTCTATGTGTGTATGTAAATGTCTGTAGTAAAAAGGCATCATCCATTCTGCTGAAACATTGATCTGCTGAAACAGAGAAAGGGAAAGCTGTGAGCTTTTAGCAGGCAATATTCACAGTGGCTGGGGGTGGTGGTGGTGGCTGACCCAGCATTTAGGGGCAAACCTGGAGCATCCACCACAGTCCACTTCTTGCACTGTTCAGACTTATTTGCTTCTCCCATGGAATTTATTCCACCCAGGCACAGCCATGCCCCAGTTAGTGGGGCACTAGTGGGATAAATTATAACCCTCACACTGTAGCTGGTCTTAGAGTGATTTTTGTTTTATCCCTCTCTTACTTTCCACTATAGACCACCTCCTCTTAACTAGCACATAGCTTGCATGGTTAAGTGCCTGTATTCTCCTGTTATTCAGTCCCAGGGGATTCTGAGCCTCTGGTGATTGCTGTACTTGCCCATTTACATTTAAAACCAAGTAAGTACCAGGAGTGGCACCTGAGCACCAAACTGATTTTTATCTGTCCCTAATATATAGCAGCAGTTTATCCCTTTGACAGTCAGGGTCAATTACCCCATCCAGTGTGATAGCTCCTTTTTTATGACAGCTGGATTACTGTTATAATGAGCCCAAGGTAACCACATGTCAGCTGTAGCTTTAAGTTTAATGGGCCCTGTCCTATGCTGTTTAGTGGAAGTATCCCCTTTTGGGACCAAGGGATTAATGATAGCTAAAGTTGTAGGCTGTCTGGGGAGGCCTTACAAATAGCTGTGAAAAGAAGAGAAGCGAAAAGCAAAGGAGAAAAGGAAAGATATAAGCATCTGAATGCACAGTTCCAAAGAATAGCAAGAACAGATAAGAATGCCTTCTTCAGTGATCAATGCAAAGAAATAGAGGGAAACAACAGAATGGGAAAGACTAGAGATCTCTTCAAGAAAATTAGAGATACCAAGGGAACATTTCATGCAAAGATGGGCTCGATAAAGGACAGAAATGGTATGGACCTAACAGAAGCAGAAGATATTAAGAAGAGGTGGCAAGAATACACAGAACTGTACAAAAAAGATCTTCACGACCCAGATAATCACGATGGTGTGATCATTCATCTAGAGCCAGACATCCTGGAATGTGAAGTCAAGTGGGCCTTAGAAAGCATCACTACGAACAAAGCTAGTGGAGGTGATGGAATTCCAATTGAGTTATTTCAAATCTTGAAAGATGATGCTGTGAAAGTGCTGCACTCAATATGCCAACAAATTTGGAAAAGTCAGCAGTAGCCACAGGACTGGAAAAGGTCAGTTTTCATTCCAATCCCAAAGAAAGGCAATGCCAAAGAATGCCCAAACTACTGCACAATTGCACTCATCTCACATGCTAGCAAAGTAATGCTCAAAATTCTCCAAGCCAGGCTTCAGCAATACATGAACTGTGAACTTCCATGGGGTTCAAGCTGGTTTTAGAAAAGGCAGAGGAACCAAGATCAAATTGCCAACATCCACTGGATCATGGAAAAAGCAAGAGAGTTCCAGAAAAACATCTATTTCTGCTTTATTGACTATGCCAAAGCCTTTGACTGTGGATCACAATAAACTGTGGAAAATTCTGAGAGAGATGGGAATACCAGACCACTTGACCTGTCTCTTGAGAAATCTGTGTGCAGGTCAGGATGCAACAGTTAGAACTGGACATGGAACAACAGACTGGTTCCAAATAGGAAAAGGAGAACATCAAGGCTGTATATTGTCACCCTGCTTATTTAACTTATATGCAGAGAACATCATGAGAAACGCTGGACTGGAAGAAACAAGCTGGAATCAAGATTGCCAGGAGAAATAACAATAACCTCAGATATGCAGATGACACCACCCTTATGGCAGAAAGTGAAGAGGAACTAAAAAGCCTCTTGATAAAGTGAAAGCAGAGAGTTAAAAAGTTGACTTAAAGCTCAACATTCAGAAAATGAAGATCATGGCATCCGGTCCCATCACTTCATGGGAAATAGATGGGGAAACAGTGGAAACAGTGTCAGACTTTATTTTTTGGGCTCCAAACTCACTGCAGATGGTGACTGCAGCCATGAAATTAAAAGACGCTTACTCCTTGGAAGGAAAGTTATGACCAACCTAGATAGCATATTTAAAAGCAGAGACATTACTTTGCCAAAAAAGGTCCGTCTAGTCAAGGCTATGGTTTTTCCTGTGGTCATGTGTCGATGTGAGAGTTGGACTGTGAAGAAGGCTGAGCGCTGAAGAATTGATGCTTTTGAATTGTGGTGTTGGAGAAGACTCTTGAGAGTCCCTTGGACTGCAAGGAGATCCAACCAGTCCATTCTGAAGGAGGTCAACCCTGGGATTTCTTTGGAAGGAATGATGCTAAAGCTGAAACTCCAGTGCTTTGGCCATCTCATGTGAAGAGTTGACTCATTGGAAAAGACTGATGCTGGGAGGGATTGGGGGCAGGAGGAGAAGGGGACAACAGAGGATGAGATGGCTGGATGGCATCACTGACTCGATGGATGTGAGTCTGAGTGAACTCTGGGAGTTGGTGATGGATAGGGAGGCCTGGCGTGCTGTGATTTGAGTTGCAGAGTCAGAAACGGCTGAGCGACTGAACTGACTGAAAGTTGTAGGAATGGAAAGCACAAGTCAATCACTGTAAGTGATGGTGAATGGGATCATTCTTCTATCTCCCCATTGGTTCCTGGACACATGCATTCTAGATATTGGCAATATAGCATCTTATAATGACCATTGGCTTAAGATGTAATTGGCATCCTGAGGAATGATACCCTTTCCCACAAGGTGTCATCACCAAGCTGATCTATGCTTTCAGGCTGCTATTCTATAGCTCTATCCAGTTCTGCATGATGTGGTATATGGTAGGGCCAGTGTTCCTTCCTATTCAAGTAGCTTACTTGAGCCTTCTGAACCTGCTTGAGCCTGATCTTATTTCATTTTCTGATGAATTGTTGCTAGACCTACTCGATCTTAAATGACTTTGTGGTTTTGACAGTATACATCTATAAAGTAGTATACATCCAGTCTAATTATATTAGTCTGGAAGGGTAAATGCTCAGTTTCTACCAGGGGCCTGGCCATGCCAGAAGCTGCTTTTTAAATACTGTGTAGTTTCTTCTGCAGACAGCATGGTTTTGATACAGAACCTAGAGGTTGCTGCTATGTCTTTCCTGGCCAGAGATTTGACAGAGTGTCCTTGTCCACTTCAGACATCTCTAGTAACATGGGATCTGCTGGGCTCTTCAGGGCTACTTGTACTTTGGCCTGTAGCTATTGCAAAGCCCTTCTTTTTGTGAGCCTTACTGTAAGACTGGCAACCTTCTGCGCCACTTGCAAATGGATGTGTGTCTTTTAACCCCATCCAGCACTGCATTTTTTACTTAGAGATAGAGGGTACAGGGTTTTCCCTGGCCATCCAGTGGTTAAGACTGTGCTTCTAGTGCAGGGGGAGCATGGTGGACCCCTGGTTGGAGAACTAAGATCCTACATGCCGTGTGGAGTGGCCAAAAAAGAAAAAGTGTAAAATACAACTCATCCTTTCCACTTGAGGGGAAGTTCCAGCATGCCCCAGACCACCAGACTCCTAAATAATTCATCAAGAGTTGCAAATTCTTGTATCTTTATTGGGATTTTCTCCCACATTCTGGAGCATATGTGTCTTACAGTCAGGCACAGTATTTTTTGCCCATCATGTCTTACTTAGATGAGCTGTTAATACTGGTGGGCCAGTAGGTGGTTCTGGGTAATGTCCATAATTGCCCTCCCACCCAAGTCTCCTAGACGAAGGGAGTAATTCTCTGTCTAAAGGGATAGAAAGCTGAGAACAGTTTGCAGCCACCACTCATGACAACAGAGATAGAGTACCAGAATGGTGAAGGGAAGGGAGAGTCAATCCTTGGATAGACCCCACAGCCTCACTACACCCTGGAAACATGATGATATCTGGAGATAGTGGAGGAATGATGCTGAGTGAGGAAGGGATCAAAATTCAGGATACTGGGATCTCTCACTATAGTACTGCATTGGAAAGCAGTTCCAGATAATAGAAAGGAAGTTGGTTGTGAGAATTCTGAGTAGCCTGAGTCCTTTCCTGTGGAAAATGGCAGTGATGTGGTGGGAAGAAGATGGTTACGTGTTCATAAAATCTGCAAACTGGTTGTCAAAACCTTTGCAGTTAGAAACTGGCCATGGTGGGAGTGTTCCTAGCACAGAGATCAGCAAATACTACAAATTAGTGCTTTTTTCCCTCCCCTGGAAGTAGTATACCAGGAGATCATGGCTACTAAATGCTTTTTAAAAAGAATCGCAAAATAGGATAACATGAACAGCAAGAGAACCCCAAAATCCAAACTCTAACTAATAAGTCATTTTTCCTGGAACCAGAGCTAGTGCATTTTCCTTTTCCTAAAATGCAATCAGAAAGTGCCATCTGGTTAGCCATTTTTAAAGGTCATTAGTGTTATTTTCTCATTAAACCCCATTTACTTCTGGGGATTGCTTAGTAAGTTTATATTGCAATAGACATGAAGAAACTCTTCCTATTTTGTTTTCCAGCCCCCAGGCTTGCCTTTGGCTGATCATTTCCTCATGGAACTAAAAATCTAATCATGTTACTCCCTTGCTAAAAGTAAGCAAATTGTTTTCTGTAGCATTTACGTATAAAACTTCTCAGCCTGGGATATGAGCCTGAGTTCCTCTCAAAATCAGAGTGTAAAATAAGGGTCCGTGTGTAGGTAGTTTTTTGGGGAGTAATCTCAGGGCAGAAGGGAGAGATTGAGGAATGTGAGGGAGGGAAGGAGATAAAGCCGATATGGAGATGTCTTAATCACTGTCATGGGAGACTAGGGTTCCTTCCATCTTGGTTCCCACTGGGGCCTTCTTGGGATTGTCTCTAACACCTTTCAGAGTCCCCACCAGCCATAAGGGTAAGCATTGATGAACTTTTCCCCTTTGGTGAGGGTTGCCCCAAGAGGTTTACATATCCCCCAACCCATCTATGCACACGTTTCTGTGCTGTAATACCTAAGAGCTGGGTGGTCTTCCTCCAGTGCCTCTCACTGAGGAGTTGGAGAAAACCTGGGGCAGAAAGCAAAAGATGTGTGACACAAACTTGCAGTGAGTTTCTGTCAGTGCATGACTTAACACTCATATGGAACTGTTTCCTGAAGCCATGATTGTGGGGTGGAACACAAAAGTCTGCCGACACACAAGACATGTAAAGCTTTCTGCGAGTTTCCTCTTTACTCTTCCAGTCTCATCCCTGGACATGGTCTCCTTACAGCCTGTGCACACCAATACAGGTATCCTAATCAGAACTTTTTGTTTAATATAACCTGATTCTTCTTCTTCTTTTTTTTTTTTTTGGTGTATATTCATTTCTTTTCTTGAAATGCTGCCTCTTTTTTCTCTTAGTTAACACAATCTTTTCAGCTAACACCAGATGTGACTTTTTCCTGGAAGCTTCCATGGTTCCCCCTAGTTAGTGCTAAATGCTTCTGTAGTTCTTGAAATATCCTTATTATAGCTCTTATTTCAACACTAACTCTAACACCCAAATTTGTTTACTACCCAGCCTTCCACATAGGTTTATAAGGGACTGTATTTTAAATTTCCATATCCTGAGTACCTAACACAGTACTTGACTGTATAATAAATGTTCTTTAGGTACTTGAGGACTAAAAGAATGAGTGCATTTTGATTTTGTGATGCCTTGCTTTTACCTAAAAAGAAAATCTAATCTAAGTCCATTCCAAATAAGTTAAAACATTGATATATTTTGAAAGCAGGGAGGTAAGTATCCAAATAGGTCTCTGATATACATAGATATATATGTATATATTTATACACACACATATATAAAATATATATACACAGACACCTATATATGTATTTATACATATGTATAGGCAACTGAAGATGGAGAAGCTCTATACAGTCAGCAAAAATAAGACCTGAAGCTGATTATGTATCAGATCATGAACTTCTTACAAAATTCAAACTTAAACTGAATAGGGAAAATCTCTAGACCATTCATGTGTGACCTAAATCAAATCCCTATGATTATACAGCAGAAGTGACAAATGGATTCAAGGGATTGGATCTGGAGAACAGTCTGCCTATAAAAGTATGGGTGGAGGTTTGTAACATTATACAGGAGGTGGTGACCATACCAAAGAAAAAGAAATGCAAGAATGCAAAACTGTTGTCTGAGGAGGCCTTACAAATAACTGAGAGAAGAAGAGAAGCAAAAGGCAAAGGAGAAAGGGAAAGATATATCCAACTGAATGTAGAGTTACAGAGAATAGCAAGGAGAGATAAGAAAGCCTTCTTAAGTGAACAATGCAACAAAACAGAGGAAAACAACAGAATGGGAAAGACTAGAGAGATCTTCAAGAAAATTGTAGATACCAAGGGAACATTTCATGCAAAGATGGGCACAATAAAGGATGGAAATGGTAAGGGCCTAACAGAAGCAGAAGAGATTAAGAAGAGGTGGCAAGAATCACAGCATATGAAATCACAGCATATGAAAAGGTATTAATGACCCAGATAACCACGATGGTGTGGTCACTCACCTAGACTCAGACATCCTGGAGTGTGAATTCAAGTGGGCCTTAGGAAGCAATACTAAGAACAAAGCTAATGGAAGTGATGGGATTCCAGCTGAGCTATTTCAAATCCTAAAAGATGATGCTGTTAAAGTGCTGCACTCAATATGTCAGCAAATTTAGGAAACTCCGCAGTGGCTACAGGACCGGTAAAGGTCAGTTTTTTATTTTAATACCAGAAAAGGGCAAGGCCAAAGAATGTTTAAACTATCACATAATTGTACTCATTTCTCATGCTAGCAAAGTAATGATCAAAATCCTTCCAGCTAGGCTTCAATAGTACGTGAACCAAGGACTTTCAGATGTTCTAGCCGAATTTAGCCAGGCCATGGAAGCAACCTAGATGTCCATCAGTAGATGAATGGATAAGAAAGCTGTGGTACATATACACAATGGAGTATTACTCAGCTATTAAAAAGAATACATTTGAATCAGTTCTAATGAGGTGGATGAAACTGGAGCCTATTATACAGAGTGAAGTAAGCCAGAAAGAAAAACACCAATACAGTATACTAATGCATATATATGGAATTTAGAAAGATGGTAATGATAACCCTATATGCGAGACAGCAAAAGAGACACAGATGTATAGAACAGTCTTTTGGACTGTGTGGGAGAGGGTGAGGGTAGGATGATTTGGGAGAATGACATTGAAATATGTATAATATCATATATGAAATGAATTGCCAGTCCAGGTTCAATGCATGATATAGGATGCTTGGGGCTGTGCACTGGGATGACCCAGAGGGATGGTACAGGGAGGGAGGTGGGAGGGGGGTTCAGGAGGGGGAACACGTGTATACCTGTGGTGGATTCATGTTGATGTATGGAAAAACCAATACAATGTTGTAAAGTAATTAACCTCCAATTAAAATAAATAAATTTATATAAAAAAGGAAAAGGCAGTGGAACCAGAGATCAAATTGCCAACATCCGGTGGATCATAGAGAGAGCAAGGGAATTGCAGAAAAACATCTATTTCTGCCACATTGACTATGCAAAAGCCTTTGCCTGTGTAGAATTCTTAAAGAATTCTGGTTGGGATACCAAACCACCTTACCTGCTTCCTGTGAAACCTGTATGTTGGTCAAAAAGCAACATTTAGAATCAGATATGGAATATGGAACAACTGCTGCTGCTAAGTCACTTCAGTCTGGTTCAAAATTGGGAAAGGAGTACATCAAGGCTGTACATTGTCACTCTGTTTATTTATAGCAGTGTACTTCATGTGAATACAAAAAAGATCTTCATGACCCAGATAATCAATGATGGTGTGATCACTCACCTAGAGCCAGACATCCTGGAATGCAAAGTCAAGTGGGCCTTAGGCAGCATCACTATGAACAAAGCTAGTGGAAGTGATGGAATTCCAGTTGAGCTATTTCAAATCCTAAAATGATGTTGTGAAAATGCTGCACTCAATATGTCAGCAAACTTAGGAAACTCAGCAGTGGCCAGAGTACTAGAAAAGGTCAGTTTTCATTTCAATCCCAAAGAAAGGCAATGCCAAAGAATGCACAAACTACCACACAATTGCACAGATTTCACACGTTAGCAAAGTAATGCTCAGAATTCTCCAATCCAGGCTTCAACAGGACGTGAACTGTGAATTTTCAGATGTTCAGGTTGGATTTAGAAAAGGCAGAGGAACCAGAGATCAAATTTCCAATATCTGTTGAATCATTGAAAAAAGGGAGAAAATTCCAGAAAAACATCCACTTCTGCTTTATTGACTATGCCAAAGCCTTTGACTGTGTGGATCACAAAAAACCATGGATAATTCTTCAAGAGATGGGAATACCAGAGCACCTTACTTGCCTCCTGAGAAATCTGTATGCAGGTCAAGAAGAAACAGAACTGGTCATGGAACAACAGACTGCTTCCAAATTGGGAAAGGAGTATGTCAAGGTTGTATATTGTCACCTGCTTATTTAACTTATATACAGAGTACATAATGAGAAATGCTGGACTGGATGAAGCACCAGCCGGAATCAAGATTGCTGGGAGAAATATCAATAACCTCAGACATGTAGATGATATCACCCTTATGGCAGAAAGTGAAGAAGAACTAAAGAGCCTCTTGATAATAGTGAAAGAGGAGAGTGAAGAAGTTAGCTTAAAGCTCAACATTCAGAAAATGAGTATTATGGCATCTGTTCTCATCACTTCATAGAAAATCGATGGAGAAACAGTGGAAACAGTGTCAGACTTTATTTTGGGGGGCTCCAAAATCACTTCAGATAGATTGCAACCATGAAATTAACAGACCCTTGCTTCTTGGAGGGAAAGCTTTGATAGACCTAGATAATGTACTAAAAAACAGCCCATTTTGATGACAAAGGTCCATCTAGTCAAAGCTATGGTTTTCCCAGTAGTCATGTACAGATGTGAGAGTTGGACCATACAGAAGGTTGTGTGTTAGTTGTTCAGTCAAGTCTAACTCATTGCGACTCCATGGACTGTAGCCTGCCAGGCTTCTCTGTGCACGGAATTCTCTAGGCAAGAATACTGGAGTGGGTTGCCATGAGTGCCAAAGAATTGATAATTTCAAATTGTAGTGCTGGAGAAGGCTCTTGAGAGTCCCTGGGTCATCAAGGAGATCAAACCAATCAATCCTAAAGGAAATCAACCCTGAATATTCATTGAAAGGATTGATGCTGAAGCTGAAGCTCCTAGGCCTTGGCCACCTGATACAAAGAGCTGACTCACTGGAAAAGACCTTGATGCTGGGAAAGATGACCATTGAGCCCCTGTGGCCATTCACGCCAGCATCCTTATAGCATTAGCTTGCCAGCTGAAGACTCATGTGATACATCTGATTGGCAACAACCATTATGTGTATGATGTCAGCAACAAGAGGGCCTAGGACAGTGACTTCTGGCTATGTCTTGGGGATTGCAGAGGGGGAAACTCTCCAAAATTCAGAAACTATGGTCAGAAGAGATTGGATAGCTTCAAACTACTCTGTCTAGGATAAAATCAGTGCCCCAGGTAATAACCCCTGTACTATATGAAAGGTAATTGCTACCTTTTAAAGCTTATTTTACTGAATAGGAAGAAAAATAAGGTAGATGGACCTCATAAATGAAAACTGTAAGGAAAACTAGCCAGATATGCTTTCTCTTTTATTGTGAATATATCCATCAGTTCAGTTCAGTTCAGTTCAGTCGCTCAGTCGTGTCCGACTCTTTGTGACTCCATGAATCGCAGCACGCCAGGCCTCCCTATCCGTCACCAACTCCCGGAGTTCACTCAGACTCACGTCCATCGAGTCTGTGATTCCATCCAGCCATCTCATCCTCTGTTGTTCCCTTCTCCTCCTGCTCCCAATCCCTCCCAGCATCAGAGTCTTTTCCAATGAGTCAACTCTTCGCATGAGGTGGCCAAAGTACTGGAGTTTCAGCTTTAGCATCATTCCTTCCAAAGAAATCCCAGGACTGATCTCCTTCAGAATATATTTATATTAATATGGTTGTAAAATATATTCTCACTATTAGAAATTCATGAAGAATAGAAAAATTATAGGGAAGAAACAAGAATCATCAAACAATTCTACCAGCATAAAACTACTTTTACCTCTTTGTTTCATACTCATCCATTCATCTAATAAAATTACATAATGTGTACATTGCTGTTTAGTTTAAAAAAAAAGATGAATACAAAAGGATAAGGGGGCAACAGAGGATGAGATGGTTGGATGGCATCTCTGACTCAATGGACATGAGTTTTAGCAAACTCCGAGAAATAGTGAAGGACAGGGAAGCCTGGTGTTCACTGCAGTTCATGGGGTCACAAAGAGTTGGACACAACTTAGGGACTGAAAAATACAACACAATGCTGCTTGGAACATTGAGTTGGGGTACCTCTAAACCTAACGTTGCAATGCCATTTGATTGGACATCGCTTAGAGAAAATTATTTTGAACAGATAAATTAAATTCCAGCCAACAGATAATTCTACTCCCAATCCTACACCAGTATAAATCCACTAATCAAGTATAGCAGTAGTAGTGAAAGTCACTCAGTCGTGTCCAACTCTTGCGACCCCATGGACTGTAGCCCGCCCAGGTTCCCCTGTCCATGGGATTCTTCAGGCAAGAATACTGGAGTGGGTTGCCATTTCCTTTTCCAGGGGATCTTCCCAATCCAGGAATTGAACCCATGTCTCCTGCATTGCAGGCAGATTCTTTACCAACTGACCTAGGAGGGAAGCCAGTATAAGTATAAGCCTAGAACAAAAATATTTCCTTATGTTCAGAGTTCAAGAGAGTTAACCTTGCTCACATCGTTTCAGAAAAGTAATGTTACTTAAGGATGTACTTTTGTAAAAAATAAAGGTACAAACCAAGAGATGAGAAGATTTGGAATTTAAGAAATACTGGATCCACTCAGAAGAGCAGTAAAGGAAGATTCCAGGATGAAAGTCTTCAGCAGATCCAGAGAGCAATTGGTTCAGATTGGATTAACAGAATAAATGGTAGTTGAGAAAAGTCCTCCTGCTTAAAGAAGGCTACCTGAGATATACAGGCACTGAAAGCCAGAGGAAAAAAAGTAAGCTATGAATGCCAGGAAAAACTACAGAAGCTGAAATGTAGTTATGATCTGAATATATAGCAAATAAAATTTGGCATTTTTAAGATGGTAGTTCTTCAGCCTTTTTTGGTCTTTTGTGCTACTGACATTTTGAAAAATATATGCCAGTTTTTTAATAGAATGTCTCTTAGTTTGGGTTTCTTTGATGTTTCCTCAAGTTACACATTTTTGGCTGGGATATTATTTAAATGATAAAATATCATTATGGGGGTATCATATCTGAAGGTACATGTTATTCATTTTTCCCTAAGAGTGATATTAATTTTGATCACTTTATTATGGTGTTCTCTAATTTCTCAACTGCTTAGTCATTTTCCCCACTTTACTTGCTAAATAATTTGTTTGGAGGTACTTGAGGCTATGTGATTCTCTTGTTCTTCATCAGATTTTTACAACCAAGATTAAGCACCCAATGATGATATTTGCCTGCATTAATTTTCAGAATTATGTTTGCAAAATTATATTTTTTCCCTATAGTGACTGATCAGTATTTTCCTGTAAGGAAGACTCTTTGTTTCTCCTTTGTTATAAATTCATTTATTTATCTATTTATATCAGTATGTAGACTCATGGATTCTTATCATTGAGTTATAATCTACCAATGTTTTTATTTTGATACTTTAAATATTCCACTTTTGGTTAGTGGGAGCCCCTTAAAAGTGATGCTGGTGTCTTTTTGACAAGCCTCCATCAATCTTCTGAGCATTTCCTTACTTGCGGCACAAGATGCTCTAGGCTGACTTTTCCTGCACATCTCAAGAATCGATCATTTCTCCAAAGAGCTCTGGTACCTTCTGGTGCAGAATGGTATTTGGAAACCAAAGTCTGGGTGGTGGATTTGCTCACTGCTGCTGGTACATCATTATCTGTTTTTTTTTTTTTTTTTTGGTGGACAAAGCGAATGATGGTAGAAGGAGGGAGCACTCATGTAATTTGCATTGATTTGAAGCTCATGCTCTTCTCTCCTTTCTAGCAATGCTGAATGTATGAGGCATGTGTGGTATTAATTTGTTCCTGTGGACATTAGTTTTGTGGGAAAGATGTGTAGAGTGATTTGGATTCAGGAAACCATCCTTATCTGAGCACTGACAAGAACTTTTGAGATCTGAGGTCTTCTTCTGTTTCTCATATCCAGGGCACTCTCAGTCTCCAGGGTATTTAAAATTTAATTAAAGATTTTCAATGAACTGATGTATGTGCTGATGAAAACTGTGAGAATACGAGTTTCTGCTCCGTCTCCTGACTATCTTTCACTTTAATAGTGTGTCGCTGTTTTAGGGTCAAAGAAGGCAGCTTGGGAGGAAACCAGGCCAATAATTACTCCCTTAAAATGAACACTGATAGGAGGATGGCTTTTGTAATGTGCTTTTATGCATTGCTTTCACAAGCTGTTGATAATTTGCCATTTTTCTTATATATTATATATATGTCACATATAATATATAGCTATATTGTATATATCTTATATACGTATATGAATAGTCAAAAGTGTAATCCATGGCATTTATAAAAGTCTAATCTGATTTTTCTGCTTTATTGACTATCCCAAAGCCTTTGACTGTGTGGATTACAATAAACTGGAAAATTCCGAAAGAGATGGGAATACCAGAGCACCTGACCTGCCTCTTGAGAAACTTATATGCAGGTCAGGAAGCAACAGTTAGAATTGGACATGGAACAACAGACTGGTTCCAAATAGGAAAAGGAGTGTGTCAAGGCTGTATATTGTCACCCTGCTTATTTAACTTCTATGCAGGGTACATCATGAGAAACGCTGGGCTGGAAGCATAAGCTGGAATCAAGATTGCCAGGAGAAATATCAATAACCTCAGATATGCAGATGACACCACCCTTATGGCAGAAAGTGAAGAGGAACTAAAAAGCCTCTTGATGAAAGTAAAAGAGGAGAGTTGAAAAAGTTGACTTAAAGCTCAACATTCAGAAAACAAAGATCATGGCATCTGGTCCCATCACTTCATGGGAAATAGATAGGGAAACAGTGGAAACAGTGTCACACTTTATTTTTCTGGGCTCCAAAATCACTGCAGATGGTGATTGCAGCCATGAAATGAAAAGATGCTTACTCCTTGGAAGAAAAGTTATGACCAACCTAGATAGCATATTTAAAAGCAGAGACATTACTTTGCCAACAAAGGTCCGTCTAGTCAAGGCTAGGTTTTTCCAGTGGTCATGTATGGATGTGAGAATTGGACTGTGAAGAAAGCTGAGTGCTGAAGAATTGATGCTTTTGAACTGTGGTGTTGGAGAAGACTCTTGAGAGTCCCATGGACTGCAAGGAGATCCAACCAGTCCATTCTGATGGAGATCAGCCCTGGGATTCCTTTGGAGGGAATGATGCTGAAGCTGAAACTCCAATACTTTGGCGACCTCATGCGAAGCGTTGACTCACTGGAAAAGACTCTGATGCTGGGAGGGATTGGGGGCAGGAGGAGAAGGGGACGACAGAGGATGAGAGGGCTGGATGGCATCACTGACTCGATGGACGTGAATCTGAGTGAACTCCAGGAGTTGGTGATGGACAGGGAGGCCTGGCGTGCTGCGATTCATGGGGTCTCAAAGAGTCGGACATGACTGAGAGATTGAACTGACCAAATCTGATTTTATTTCTGGAAGCAGAAATATATAAAGAAGAAAAAAAAGTGTTCCATTTCCTCAAGTACTGATAGCACAAATGAAAGCTTAGTGTTTCATTCTAATGAGCTTGTGGCTTTCATTAATCTCATGCTCACTGCTGATGAATGAAAATTGTTTTGTAGTCCCAGGCAGATTGCTCCTGCGGAGTAATTAATCGTAAATGAAGGGTTGGAACAGCTACCAATGAAAATGTTGTATGTCTGCAGCTCATATGGGGATTCACCAGCCAGGACTTCACGGGCAGCGACTCATGACTTTATGATTCCTTTCACTTACATGGGGAATGACAAATGGAGCCACTGACACTCGCTTTAATTAAATAGTCTCTAAAACAGGTGGCCAGTCAGGATGAAGGAGGTACAGAGGGCTTCTTAGATAAGAACTTCCTGAGTGAATGAATTTCATGGTGAAAGAAGCTGTGCTAGGCATAAAAGCTACCTTAGTATTTCTGGGCAGAAAAGGATCAACTGGGATTATGAAGCATACACCATAGTCTCTAATAGGGAGCAAGGTAAGAATTAGACATAATGATAGGAAGAAAGGAAACCCACGAACTGTTCACCTTCATCTTAGTTTTGCAATATTATGAGATCTAATGTGGAACCTAACTGGTGAATAGGCATTTTAAGATTTCAGTCCAGCCAACACACACTTGTATCTGAAGCTACAGTGGTTTGGAATCAGTTTTATCTGCATAAGGAGAAGGACATGGCAACCCACTCCAGTATTCTTGCTTAGAGAATCCCATGGACAGAGGAACCTGGTGAGTTACAGTCGACGGGGTCACACAGAGTCCAACATGACTGAGCGACTAACATACTTTATATGCAGAAAGTGAAAGTGTTAGTCGCTGATGGACTCTTTGTGACCCATGGACTGTAGCCTGCCAGGCTCCTTTGTCCATGGAATTCTCTAGACAAGAATACTGGAGTGGGTAGCCATTCTTTTCTCCAGGGGATCTTACCAACCCAGGGATCGAATCCAGATCTCCTGCATTGCAGGCAGATTCTATACCATCTGAGCCACCGGGGAAGCCCTTATATGCATAAAATATTTCTCAAAACTCCTCTGGTGGTGTCTCCCTTGCCACACCAGCCTCACTTTCATGAAGGGGTGAGTCTAGAATCACAGTCGTGTATTCCTTCTTTTTTTTTTGGCTGTGCTGGGTCTTCATTGCGGTAAGTGAGCTTCTCTCCCTAGTTGTGGCACACAGGCTTAGTTGTCTGGTGGCATGTGGGACCTTATTCCCTGACCAGGGATCAGTCCTGTGTCCCTGGTGTTGGAAGGTGGATTCCTAACCACTGGATCACCAGGGATATCCCTACAGTCATATATTTCTTGAGCAACTCTAGTTTTAACGAAGTGTTCTCTTTTCCCCTGAGGCACTAAAATCCCAGGTCAAAGGACTCCTTGCTTCTCAACATGTCATCTAAAACCAGCAGCCTCAGCATCACCTGGAAGTTTGTTAGAAACAGAGGATTTGGGGCCCCAGCCAGACCTACTAAATCAGAATGGCATTTTAACAAGAGCCCTGGTGATTCCTTTGCAAATAACTGTTTGAAAAGCCATGCTGGTGAGGACTAGACCTGGCCAGTGACGTTATGGTATCCCTCCCTCCTCTCCTCTACATTCCTAGCTCCATATTCTGCCTCCCACTCTTGTGGAGGCTCCCAACACCTGCTGCCTCTGCCCCTGAAAGGACCCGTAGGTTCTGCACCGATGTGCTCTGTCGTTTGAAGAAGAGGGTGACGACCGAAAGGACGCTTGTTCCCATCTCTGCTATCTGTTATGGATTTTGTAACAAGTTCTTGTGCTTGACCACTTCTCTTCTGATACATGAATTCTTTTCCAATAGGTGTCTTGGTTTACTCACATGAATAAAGTACTAGAAGACTCTCCCCTTTGGTCTACATGCTAAATCTGAGGGTGAACCTAAGGCTCAATCTAGGAGCTCTGCTGGCTGTCATTTTAATAATAGCTATCATAATGATTTAATAATGTTTTGAATTAAAGACAGCCTGTATTAGCTTCAGTTATTTTAAAATCAGAAGATTTTACATCAGCCTGTATCAGGGGCATGTCTTGGCAAATCTGGGTTCGCATTTTCTCTTGAGATATCAGCTAGAGCTGTGTAGTGGTTGGCCTGTCAGACAGAATTGTGTCTTCCATCATGCCTCTGTCGTTAATGCTTTTTATTATCTCCTTTATTCCAAGTCCAGGGGTCCTTGGTGTTTATCCTTATATCCACTCTGTTGTTTTCTCATGCTTGGCCCGAGTCCCTCTTGTTTGTGTTGCCTGCTTATCTTTCATGGGCACGTGGATTTGGGGTCCTGAGCCAGCTTCTTAGTCTTTATTAAACATGTTTTTTTTTTAAACATGGTATTTTTAAAGTGTGCCATTTGTTTTTGTTTTTCCATTTAATACAGGTGTGCTGTAGAATTTTCATCCCTTTTCAGGGATAAATCTGGATTCCAAACATAGAACAGAAGTCTGTGATACCAACATAGAAAGTTTTGGACCTCTTAGCCATCAGTGCCTTCAGAATTGAAAGCTCAATAGAATATGAAAATAATACATTTGGATGACAGAGAAACTGACTAAATCATGTTTTCTTGGTTGTTCTCACTGGATCCTTTAAAATACACACCAGCAGGCACAAGGCCATTTCTAAGAACATGTCACATCAGTTCAGTCTCTCAGTCACGTCCGACTCTTTGTGATCCCATGGACTGCAGGACACCAGGCCTCCTTGTCCATCACCAGCTCCCAGAGCTTGCTCAAACTCATGTCCATCGAGTCAGTGATGCCATCCAACCATCTCATTCTCTGTCATCCCCTTCTCCTCCTGCCTTCAATCTTTCCTAGCATCAGGGTCTTTTCCAGGGTTTTTCCATGTCACATACTGGTTCAAAAAAAAAAAAAAATCCCAGAACTCACTGTTTATTTTCTATCTGGAGCTTAAAATTTTAATTTCTAGAGATGAAAATTTCTATAAGTGTTCCTTTCCGTTTATATTAATGATTTGGAAATCTATCAGCTGATTTCTATATCTGTCAAGGAGTCTAATGCATCCTACTATGTGATTTGCCATAAAAGATATGGAATATGTGCTCTTTGGAAGGCACTGCAGCCTTTGTGGCATAAGGGAATGGATCCTGGACCTCAGAGAGGCAAGTAACAAGTCTGGCTTGTGTCTGGGGAGTAGGCAGGAGGTTTGCATTGCTGACCATCCACTGGCAGAGCTCTTCTGTAGTGTGCTTCTTCTGCTCACTGCAGAGGGAGTTTATCATAGGCCAGTGGGTACAGCGGCAAACACTTCTAGAAGAAGCTGCTTCTCATGAAGTCAGCAGTGTTGGAAAGGTGAAGGGGGAGGTTGAGGCAGAGGCACTGAGCATCTCAATGAAAGAGAACTCTTGAACATATCTAAGCATGCACTCTCCCATTCAGCCAAGAAGTTTTTTTTTTTTCTTTTACAGCTTATGATGAATTCGTATGAGAACTTAATTTGCTACCCCTGCCATCTGTCCTTAATGCATACATCAGGAAAGTCAGTTATGAAATTATGAAATATATGTTGGGACAAGGTGTCACATAGAAATAGCAAAGAGCAGTGTATCATGTTGAGAGGTGCTAAAGCCTAGAGCATGTGTCAACTTGGTATGTGCAGAGCATCCATGAACAGGGCACAGAGGTTCTGCTTCAGATCACAGCTCCATGCAGTGCACAGGATGGCATCCCCTCTGTCAAACTGAATAAATCCTGCAGGATTTAAGATTCCCTTTCTCTCCTCCCCCCTCCTTCCTTCTCTGCCTTCCTTTTCCCCTCTCCTTTATTTCTTAGATAATGTCTTTAAAATTTTTTTCAGATAATCAAACACTTTTCACTCTTCTCTCATTTCTTATACTGAGCTGTTCCACTAATCCTGATGAAATTCATACTTAATAGTATGAAGAACTGAAGAGTTCTCTCTGAAATTTTTAACCATTTCTCTCTGGTTTTTCTTCTTCTGTCTTCCTTAGTAAGCAGAGGCCAATAAATTATTCCTATATCACTTCACTGTGGGGTTATCATTCACTATGGGGTTGCAATAATTTCCTTTTAAATCTCTATCCCAGAAAATGAATGCTTTCAACACAAAGCTCATTTGTACCAACATGCCTACTTTTACTCATTTCTAGATTGTTTTTCTAAAGATCTTCTAAATTTGGACATTCAGAACCATACCCTGCTTCTGGGTACTGAACAGCCACACAGGAAACACTTTGACAGAGGGCTGCAGGTAACTTTCTCCTGAGCATTTGGGGTGGGGCATTGGTACACAGAAAAACCTGTAGCTGCACACTCAGTCATCACCAAACTGTTCATTGAATAGTCTGAACTTGATGAGATTCAAACAGTAAATTGATTTAATTTTTTTTAATATCACCATCTGAAACACATTTGACCCAATCTTTTTTTATTTCATCGACATCATGGACAAATATGATCATGATTCCAAGCTTGTCTACACTTAAATCTCTCTTTCTCTTATTTAACCCTTAGATTTTCTCTCTCCCACTGCTGATGTGACCTAGGGCTGGGAAGACCTGGAAAGATGAGAGATGTGATCAGATCCTAGAACATACCACCTGCCTGCCTTTCCTTCACCCACTTCCTTTTCTAGGTCTGCATGCCTATGGTGCAGGAAGGAGAAAAGTGATAGAAGGTGACAAGTGTTTCTTTTTTATCTCTGACTAACACTAGTTGGCTTCCCCAGGTGCCCCTCTGTTGCCAGGTACCCCTAAAATTTTGGGGGGCCTGTGTCATGAGTATGGATAGAAGCCAAGACATCCTATGTCTAAATACTAAGAAGTTGTATATCAAGCAAATGAAGTATTGAATAGATGTATTCCATGCACTTATTTTGATAGACATTTTTCATATTGACCTTCAAGGCCAGTTGGACTATGGAGTCCATGAACTCCTTGTAATGTTGTATGTTAACATGATGGCATAGAATGAACCGTTCTTGTCCTCCTCTCCACCCATGGCCCAAGGCCACCATCTTTATCTTCCCTGGATTTCACACTGATATTGGCCCTGTATCCCTGTGCATAGTCACTGCAGCCAACAAGTTCAAGCTCTGCTTTACCTCCTGCCACCTGCTGCAAACAGCCACCCCATGGCTACTTTTGGGACATAGAGGTTTTGTTCTTCAGGGGAGTGGACCCAGGGAAGAAGTCTGTGTAAATTCTGAAAGCAGGCTTAGGACCATTTGGAGAGAGAATTCTGGAGTACTCAGAACATGACCTAGAAGAGGGTTTAGGCTTCAGACTGGCAAGTCCCTTTGTCCCTCGTCTTATAGGGGTGGGTATGGCTGTAGGAGGGCAAGAATGTTGTCCTTAGAGAGAAGGCTAACCACTGCCTCTGTAATGAACCTCATCTCTCTTTTAACCTCTCCTTATATAAGGTGGGGGGAAGGGTGGAAGTGGGATGGGGAGGTAGTTGGAGGATGGCAGAACTTGTTTGTTTCTTAATAAGCCCAAGAGGGACTGTAGGCCCTCTTATTAGGTAATTTATGCTGTATCTTCTCAGTTTACAATCTGAGTGACCCATTCCAGGGCCAATAAGAAAATCTCTCAATATCCTAATATGCATGCAGACAAAATACCTCTCTTATTAGAGTAGGTAGCTTTGCCAGTAAAAAAGAAAGAGGACTATTTAGCCAAATATTTATCTTGATCTTTGCTTTCTGTGTATAGAAATTTTCTTTTACTTCACAGTTATACAAATAGCATACTTGTAATTTGGCTTAAAAATGTATCTGGGCAACATGCAAACTACCAATTTAATCCCTTCTCTTTCTATCTTGGCCCCATGTTTCTACGCCTCCATCTGTTACCAGGCTAGGCAATGCACATACACAGAATTCCCACAAACACCAATTCTTAAAAATCTCCAAAGAGGCGCCAATATTTTTTCTTCTGAGACATAGATAATAGGTATTTCTCACTTACCAAGCATCATTCCATGTGCAAGAGGGAAGGTGATGTACAGCATCTGATATGCTAACTTCACTGCATCTTCTCTCAC
Source organism: Oryx dammah (assembly GCF_014754425.2). Lineage (NCBI taxonomy): Eukaryota > Metazoa > Chordata > Mammalia > Artiodactyla > Bovidae > Oryx > Oryx dammah. The sequence continues at coordinate 61,207,872 of NW_024070187.1, forward strand.
TCAGGAGAACATTTCAAAAGCTAGAATGTGAGTGTGACGTTATTATGGGGGTAACCTTGAACTCTATATTAAAAGGTAAATCCCTGATAAATAATGCAGCTATAATCAGTAATAAACTATCTGCCACCAGTTGCACAACTGATTGTGATACTAAAGTTGACAAGCAATTCCCTAGATGATCTAAAATGCAGCAAGCAATAGAGAGCAACAAAGAGAGAGGATCTGACTCTTGAGAGGGACCCTAATTTATGGAGGGCTCTAGATACACGGATCAGATCCTATAATTTACTTGCAAATTCATCAAGCACTCAGTTACTGACATACCTCATCACAGTTGTCATGCTTTTAGAAATATTTATGTGAAACAAGGTAAGAACTGTATATTAAAACATGTGTGTGTATATGTGTACACACACATGTAATATACCAGGAATAATAATTGATGGATTGATTATTTTACCCAAATTGTCATATTTAATCCTTAAAACAACTCTGTTGATGAGATAAAAAGCAATTCCATTTTATGTATAAGGAAATAGATGATCAGAGAACTTACATAATCTGCCCAAATTCATACATGTAAGAATCAATGAACTGGTACAGGCACTATGGAGTATGTTTTTCCTAAGAATTTAAAAATAGAACTACCATATGATACAGCAATTCCACTCTAAGAACATATCTAAAGGAAACAAAAGCAGTGTCTTAACGAGATATCTGTACTCCCATATTCATTGCAGCATTATTTTCAATAGCCAGGGTATGTGAACAAGATTCAGTGTCCATCAATGGATAACAGATAAAGTAAAAACTTAAATCTTCTCACTTAATAAAAAGGTAAATATGTGAGATGATAGAATATCTTAATTAACTCGACGAGCGGGATTCTTTCACAATGAATACTGTAGATCAAATCATCGTGTTGTACACTTTAAATATCTTAACAGTTTTTTGGTCAATTATACCCCAATAAAGCTGAAATAAAAAGACAATTAAAACAACAAAAGTGGTAACAGGAACAGAAGAAGCGATGACCCTGTGTTGCAATTCAGTCCCTTCTGACTCTAAAACCAATTTCCCTAATCACTATTTTCTGCTGTCCCTTTTTTCTCTATTTCTTTCCTTTACTTAGCAAAAATAAATGAAGCACCTGTTACGTGCAAGGTATGTTTCTAGGAGTTGGATATACCCTAGGGGACAATCCAAAATTCCTGCCTTTTGAGAACGTAAGTCTATTTGGAAAGCAAGTAATAATCAAGCAAATATATAACTAAATTAATACACAATGCACCTTCAGGTGGTGATAAATTCTATGAAAAAAATCTCCATAAAATGAGGAGATTGGGAATGACAGTTGTGGTAGACAACAGGAGCAGGAGCAGGTGCACGTTGCTTTTTCAGGTATGGAGGTCAGGGAAGTCTAACAGTTGACATGCTTTCACAAGATATTGACTGCTTTATTGAGGGATCTAATCTCCACTGTGGCCCTGTAAACAGTATGCATTTTTTAGAAGAAACCCTTAGGTGCTTTTTGCAATTTGTTTGTAGGGCTTCCCAGGTGGCAGAGTGGTAAAGAATCTGTTTTCTAAACAGGAGACCCAGGTTCAATCCCTGGGTCAGGAAGATGCCCTGGAGAAGAAAATGGCAACCCATTCCAGTATTCATGCCTGGAAAGTCCCATAGACAGAGGAACTTGGCAGGTTGCAGTCCACGGGGTCACAAAGAGTTGGACACGACTTAATGACAGAGCACCCCAGTATCTAGTGCTGTATGCCTTTGCTGTGAGCCTTCCCAGTGAAAAAGAAAAGTCTGTGAACCCTTTCTAAAAGCATGGAAAGATGTCTGAGGATATTTAAAAACATTTTGAGTTGTATATGGCAAGAAGGTACAGATCCTGTGTTTAGATTGAATGCCCCTTTAACTCAGGCAAATATTACATGTTTTGAAAGGAGGAAGAAAATTACACAAAAGAGAGAGGGTCAGGGAGGAATTTGGGAGGGTGTTAGGGAGGGCAAATTGCTAATGGAAGCAGAACGTGAAAACTGTAGATCCATAAATAAAGCCCCACCTTTGTTTTACTCAAAGAATGCAGAAAACCTTGGAATAATTCAATCCTAGAAGCAAATAGTCCTTTCACAAAGTGCATCAGCACCCTAATTAGAGGTTCATTTTAAGAATACATCTCAGCAAACCAATTAACCATATTTTGCTAATTTCATTCTATTATTTTTTTCAGCAATTTGCTTATCATTGTAATTTATTTCAGCAATTTCCTTAATAGCCTTCTTAGAATGGCACTCTCAGATATAAATGTCTTCAAAAAATATGCTGAATCCGTGCATGTAAAAAATTTACAGTCAATATCCTTCTTCACAGTATAAATGAAATGGAGCCATTTGGGCTTGTGCCCTTCCGCCATCTTTACAGGGGTTTAATAAGGTGGAGTAGAAGGGCAAGTGGGAGAGAAGAGAAAGCACTTGCTTTGACAGAGGCAAAAAGTGGAGGAGGAGGGGTTGTGCTGACAGGCAGCTGGTTCATTTGATCCCTCAGACATTTTCACCACCTCCAAAGATCAGACGCTGAAGCTGAGTTAGACACTTCTGACAGTAAATGAGCAAGAACTGCAATATAGAATACCTCTGGGTGGGAGAAGTTCAGCTCACTCTGACTCATTAATTGCTTCATTAAATATTGCCATGGAATGAACTGCTTTCACCTAACATTTCAAATCTCCTTAAGAGAAATGTTTCTTTGAAATGAGTTTTAAATATTTATTAATTTTTTGAAATATAGTTGATTTGTAAAGTGTTAATTTCTGCTGTGCAACAAAGATATATACATATATGTGTATATATATTCTTTTTCATATTCTTTTTCATTATGGTTTGTTACAAGACATTTGAACATAGTTCCCTGTGCTATACAGTAGCTTCTTGTTGCTCATCCATTCTGTGTATAATAGTTGGCATCTGATATCCTCAACCTTCCAGTCCATCCTTTCCCCAGCCTGTCCCTGTTGGCAACCATAAGTTTGTTCGCTGAGAGTTTGTTTCTTTTTCATAGATGGGTTCACTTGTGTCATATTTTAGATTCCACATAATACACGATATCATATGGCATTTGTCTTTTTCTAACTTAGTATGTACTAAATACTTAGTATACACTTAGTACTTCACTTAGTATGATAATCTCCAGTTGCATCCATATTGCTGCAAATGACATTATTTCATTCTTTTAAATGGCTGAGTAGTATTCCACTGTGGATATATATCACATCTTCTTGAAGATACATTCTTGATATCTTTTAAGTTCTTCTAGCTGCCCTACTATTGTTCCTAAGGGAAGAGTAATTCAGCATGGCAGTACTCTATTCTAGGTTTTCACAAGTTTAAAAAAAAAAAAACTGGGAAGAGTAATTCAGCATGGCAGTACTCTATTCTAGGTTTTTACAAATTAAAAAAAAAACTTCTAGTAGAGAGTTAAACTTATTTTGATGTTTCACTCATTCTGAGTTTCTTTGAGTTCAACTTTGGATATGCTCCAAGTTTTACTATAATTTCCATTTTAGAAGAAAGGAAATTGAAGTATAAAGAGGTCAAGTACTCAACTAAGACCACTGTTTTTGTCCATTTGGGCTGCTAAAACAATATCAGAGCAAATGGCTTAAACAAGGGCATTTATTTCTCACAGTTCTGGAAACTGCAAAGTTCAAGATCAATGTGCAGGCAAACTTGGTGTCTGGTGAGAGCCCACTTACTGGTTTATCAGTAGTTCTAGTATTCTCACATGGAGCAACAGAGCAATGAGGTTCTATGGGGGTCCCTTTTATTTGGGCATTAATCTCATTCATTAGAACTGCACCTTCATGACCTAATTGTCTTCCCAAAGTCCCACCTCCTAGTACCATCACACTGGGAAGTTAGGATTTTAACATGAATTTTGAGGAGATACAAATATTCAGTCCATTACTACATTGACCCCTCTCCCAAATCATGTCCTTCTCACAAGGAAAATACATTCATTATATCCCAACAGTTCCCAAAGTCTTAACTCATTCTAGAGTTATAAAGTCCAAAGTTTTTTCTAAATATCATCTCAAGCAGCTAAGGGTGAAACTTGAGGTGTGATTCATCTTGAGACAAAATTCCTCCGTACTTTCCATCTAGTCAAACCAAACAAGTTATGTGTTCCCAAAATACAATCGTAGCACAGGCATAGGATAGACTCTTTTTTTCTAAAAGGGATAAACATGGAAGAAGGAAGGGGTGACCTGTGATATAGATTCCAAGTAAGTCCCAAACCTACCAAGGCAAGCTCCATGAGTTCTTAAGGCCTAAGAGTATTCCTCTTTGATGATTAATCCTGGTTTGATGATTTACCTTCTGCACCTACTGAAGTGGCAACAAGCCCCACAGCTCAGCAGGGCCCTGCTCACTCCATGGCTTTCGGCAGTGGCCCCCCCCGTGCTGTGGTTCTCTGTTGGAGTAAGAATCATGCCCCCAGGGCTCCTCTGGGGTCCTGTTCTTTGATATCAGGTGGTTGTTGTTCAGTCACTGTCCTGTTTGACTCTTTGTGACCCCATGGACTGCAGCACACCAGTCTTCCCTGTCCTTTACCATCTCCCAGAGCTTGCTCAAACTCATGTCCATTGAGTCAGTGATGCCATCCAACCATCTCATCTTCTGTCATCCCCATCTCCTCCTGCCTTCAATCTTTCCTAGCATCAGGGACTCTTCCAATGAGTCAGTTCTTTGCATCAGGTGGCCAAAATATTGGAGCTTCAGCTTCAGCATCAGTCCTTCCAATGAATATTCAGGACTGATTTCCTTTAGGATGGACTGGTTTGATCTCCTTGCAGTCCAAGGGACTCTCAAGAGTCTTCTCCAACACTACAGTTCAAAAGCATCAATTCTTCGGTGCTCAACCTTTTTTATGGTCCAACTTTCACATCTATACGTGACTACTGGAAAAACCATAGCTTTGACTAGACAGACCTTTGTTAGCAAAGTAATGTCTCTTCTTTTTAATACTCTGTCCAGGTTTGTCATAGCTTTTCTTCCAAATAGCAAGTGTCTTAATTTCATGGCTAAAGTCACTATCTGCAGTGGTTGTGGAGCCCAAGAAAATAAAGTCTGTCACTGTTTCCATTGTTTACCCATCTATTTGCCATGAAGTGATGGGACCAGATGCCATGATCTTAGTTTTTTGAATGTTGGGTTTTAAGCCAGCTTTTTCACTCTCCTCTTTCACATTCATCAAGAGGCTTTTCAGTTCCTCATTGCTTTCTGCTATGAAGGTGATGTCATCTGCATATCTAAGATTACTGTTATTCCTCCTGGCAATCTTGATTCCAGCTTGTGCTTCATCCAACCTGGCATTTCACATGATGTACTCTTCATATAAGTTAAGTAACGGGGTGACAATATACACCCTTGACATACTCCTTTCCCAATTTGGAGCCAGTCCTTTGTTCCATGTCCAGTCTAACTGTTGCTTCTTGACTTTCATACAGGTTTCTCAGGAGGCAGGTAAGGTGGTCTGGTATTCCCATCTCTCTTCCCTTGTCTTAAAGAATAAACCTGTGTTCTCAACTAATAGTTCCATGGTCCAGTCCTGTAGGAGCTAAGAAGTCTGACATTCTTCCTCCATTTTGTCCTGTTTTCTTTCTTTCACTTAGTTCCAGTTGAGAGTGTTTCTGCTGGTATAATCCCATCTCTATTCCTGGCTAGTTTTGAGATAGTTAAGTGCATGGTGGTTCCATTCATATTAATCTCCTTATAAACAGTTGGTCAGTCATACCCTTGGTGTTCTCTTCCAAATGTACTTTCTCACTTTTTGCAACATGGACAGACTGATAGTTTTCCAGTGAAGTTCTGCTTCCCTTTTGCTTAACAATTCCATCTTTGGTTTACTTCTCTCCTCTTGCTTTTTACCATCAACAGCCAAGAGGAATCAAGCGACTTCTTCAACACTTTGCTTAGAATGTCCTCAGCTTAGTATCTGATTTCATTTGTTCATAAGTTCTACCTTTCACAAAACCACAGCAACTCAGATACAGTTTAGTCAAAATCTTTCCCACCTTATAACAAGGACTGCATTTTTTCCAATGTCCCATAGCATCTTCCTCATTCTCATCTAAGGCCACTCAGAATGGCCCTTACAGTCCATATTTCTACCAACATTCTGTTCATGACCACTTAAGTGTTCTCTGAGAAGATGGCTTTATAGCTCTATTCATTCTTTCTCTATAGTTATTCCCTTTTCTTTCTGAGTTCTCATCATAATCACCTTTATAATTCCATCCCTGGTAATCTAGACTTTTTCTAGAGTTCACTTCAAACTCTTCCAGTCTCTACCATTCAGTTCAGTTCAGTTGCTCAGTTGTGTCCGACTCTTTGCGATCCCATGAATCACAGCATTCCAGGCCTCCCTGTCCATTACCAACTTCAGAAGCTCATGTAAACCCATGTCCATTTTGTTGGTGATGCCATCCAGCCATCTCATCCTCGGTCGTCCCCTTTTCCTTCTGCCCCCAATCCCTCCCAGCATCAAAGTCTTTTCCAATGAGTCAACTCTTCACATAAGGTGGCCAAAGTACTGGAGTTTCAGCTTCAGCATCATTCCTTCCAAAGAAATCCCAGAGCTGATCTCCTTCAAAATGGACTGGTTGGATCTCCTTGCAGTCCAAGGGATTCTCAAGAGTCTTCTCCAACACCACAGTTCAAAAGCATCAATTCTTCAGTGCTCAGCTTTCTTCACAGCCCAACTTTCACATCCACCATTACCCAGTTCCAAAACCATTTCTACATTTTTAGGTATTTGTTATAGCAGCATCTCACTTCTCAGTACCAGTTTTTATCTTAGTCACCTATACTAGTGGTAGACAGTATGTCTGAGATATGAACTCAACCAGCATCTAGACCCTTAACCTCTAAGCTCTGATTTTTGGTTTTCAGGGGATTCTTTACATTAATTCTATGTCCATTCTATATCTCATTTTTATCTGCCCTGCTTTATCACCTGTCATCACCCTTGTTCATTTCTTCATCATAAGACATTTGTGTGTAGGAGATTGTTATCAATACTAAAAGCTTAGAGCCTGAGGGAAAGGGGTTCCAGACTAGCCCTGCACTGGTAAAGAGCAACCTAAAACTTGTTATATTTCAAAGTACTAAAATTTGATCAGCCAATCTTCATCATGGGGAGTTTCTCTAGACCATTGCGCTGTCTAAATCAGGCCTTTCCTCCTCTTTCTTCAGCTTCTTCCTTCTAGCATTTTAATTTCTAATGTCTTTTCTAAACCAACCGGTGAGCCTGTCTTTGCATATTCAGAAGTTTGTGTTGGACATGAGCATTTCTCCTCAGGTTCTGTGTGTTTTGCCTTTGCTTTCCTTCATCCCTCTATGCAGTTCATTAGCCTCTGGCATCCAGATCACAGTGCTAACATTGACTCTCACTGGTTAAATACTGAGGCTGGTGATCAAAATATAGATTCATGTTTTTTTTTTAATATATATATATAATATCAGTTTCCTCAGATTGAAATATTGTAGAATCATCGAGGTCTGGGTTAAAATCTCGGTTCCTCTGTTTATTTGCTGTCCACAGGCATGCAATTCATTACCCCTCTTAACCTCAGATTTCTCAGAGCTACAATGGACACAGTACACAGATAATGTACATGGAAGAACCTTGTACATAGAAAAGCACTCAATGATGCTAACTCCTTCCCTCCATTCTTTTCTCTTCTCTTTTGCTATAACAGCAGTGATCAGAGGATAATCAAGCTCATAAAATTTCTTATGAGCCTAAGACATGATTTATGTCTTAGCAGCAAACAGTAGAAGCAGTGGCGAGGGTTATATCTGAGTGATGACATGGAATATGGTGGAATATAGGTAAAGATAAATTGCATGTTTAGCTCAGCCTTCCTGAAGCACAGATAAAAGGTCATCTTCTTCTTCTTTTTTTTAATAAATGAGACTTGAACCCCAGTGGTCTAATTTAGCTCTCTTTGAAATAAGCAATAGTACTCAAAAGAGACTGAATGAGTTGGTTTTCTAGGTTAACACTCGGGATATGATCAAACCAGTAGGTCCGTGTTGCAGCCTGGGATTCTGCATTTCCAACAAGCTCCCAAGTGATGCTCTTGTGACTGGTGCATGCACCACATGGATTACTCATTCTGGAGAACATCCTTTTAAGATCCAGGGGTTTGGGGCACCTACTTATTTATTTTCACTTTTAGATCACAGTCAAAACTGACAGAAAGAGTCCCATGTCAATGTTTTGTCAAATGTCAAATGGTGAAAAAGTTGTCATGTAGGTCTCCATCCTGCAAGCCCTGTACTTGTCCAGCCTCAAGACTGCAGAAAAAGCCTAGAATCAGTGACAGAGACATCATTGGCTTAATGGCTGTGGGATCTTCCTTGTCTAAAGAAGGGTCCTAGAGTGATACTCCCGCAGTGTGGAGCAGACAACAGGCAGGTTGTGGTGGCAGGCTTCACTACCGGGGGTGGGGGAAGTTACCGATTATAGGAGGAACTGACATCCTGTTGGCTTATGGGAACCAGCAGAGGGGCATACCTCTCACCACCCCTTTGATAAGCTATCGTAGTGGAAATACCTCTGATCTAAAGATGAAAACAATTACAGCTGGGGCTGGAACAAGTATATAGGCATTTACTGGTTAGGCTCTTATGATTAAGAGGGAGGGTCAGTCAGGTGAGTAGAGTGTAGGTGAGGCAGATACTGTTTGAGCAGGGGATGTATGGAGAGCAAAAGAATAGCCGCCTTAGGATGGCCTGACCACACAGGTCAGGAAACCTTTTAAGCGTGTTACCATATTGAATGCACATTTTCTTATCCAGCTGTTCCATCAGCCTGCCAGCTAAAATTTACTGAGTACTGGCTCTGAGATAGGAGTCTTTTAGAAGTGAGAGATACAACCATGCTATGATATCCAGAGAGTATTCTAGTTCATCCCTTTAACTCCCCAGTCCTTTTTGGAATGTCAGTACCAAAGAGCTGGTGACATGACCTGCCTGATTTGATATCACCCACAGCTGCTTCAAATGTGGTTAAAAGCATCTCAAAATTCATAAAGACAAATTTAAATATGACTCAAACTCTCTGGTTGGTACAGCGTCACCAGCAGGTGAGCATCCTCAAGATGCAAGGATTGTGTCACACAGTTAAGGGCCAACACAAGTGGCTCTAGAATAAATCCAAGTTTTGTTTGTTTTTTTTTTGAGTGGGAGTTCAGGGCACTGTGCTGAAATGTGAAGCATCTTTGTCCTCATAGTTTACAGTTTATTTGTTGCAGTTCCTTTGGCCCTGAAATTACAGCCAAGACCAAAGCTAAATGTGAAAGGAGTTATGTGCTCCTGAGTGTTAGAGAGCTGGCAACAGTTGGGGATGCCTACCTCTCTTACTTCTTGGAAGAAAAGTTATGACCAACCTAGATAGCATATTTAAAAGCAGAGACATTACTTTGCCAACAAAGGTCCATCTAGTCAAGGCTATGGTTTTTCCAGTGGTCATGTATGGATGGGAGAGTTGGACTGTGAAGAAAGCTGAGTGCTGAAGAATTGATGCTTTTGAACTGTGGTGTTGGAGAAGACTCTTGAGAGTCCCTGGACTGCAAGGAGATCCAACCAGTCCATTCTGATGGAGATCAGTCCTGGGTGTTCTTTGGAAGGAATGATGCTAAAAGCTGAAACTCCAATACTTTGGCTACCTCATGTGAAGAGTTGACTCATTGGAAAAGACTCTGATGCTGGGAGGGATTGGGGGCAGGAGGAGAAGGGGGCGACAGAGGATGAGATGTCTAGATGGCATCACCGACTCGATGGACATGAGTTTGAGTGAACTCTGGGAGTTGGTGATGGACAGGGAGGCCTGGCGTGCTGTGATTCATGGGGTTGCAATGAGTCGGACACGACTGAGTGACTGAAGTGAATTGAACTGAACCTCTCAGAAGGTTCGCTGGGAAAACCTCCTCCTTCATTGACCGCTATCCTATCTCTTGAGGTGGAGAGAGATAAAAGGAGACCAGTGTTTGCTTCTTTAATAAACTTAGGAAGGTCAGTGATGAGAGAATCATCTATGATTCTAGGGAACCTCAAAGAAGGAGAGATGACCACTTTACTCAAGCAGTGGACATGTGCTTCCTGAGAGAGTTTTATAACTTTCCAAAGTGCATAGGAAAACAGCAGAAAGAGAATTAGGGAGAGATGGCATGGTGAGAAATTACTGAGCAGAGAGGAAGCTGGGACACATCCTGTGTCTTGCTCTCAATTTAAGTATGTCTGGAAGTGAGGTCCTCCCCATACAGCTGGCCAATGATAGTGGAGGCTGCAGTCTTTTAGGAACCAGGGCTTTATGAACAAGGAGCAGATGAATCAGAGGGATGTTGACTGAAACCCTGAGCTGGGCATCAGCTAGAAGGATGGTCACACCTCCCAAGGGACTGCCAAAGTTAAGAGGTGTTGCATTGCCTATTCGAGTAAGCACCATGCCCATCTGTCCATGGTCATGAAGCTAGAGGAACTGCTGTGACCCATCATGGGGAAGACAGCATGCTGACACAGTGAGGCAAGAGGGCTGCTCGCCTCTTATCTACAAGAATGAGGAGTCAATGCTCTGTAAAGGGAGAAAAAGAAGTAAAAAGCTGACCACATGGTGTCTCTACCTCCTTCTTCCAAGTGAGCCAAAAGCAAGGAGAGATATAGCCAAATGGAGCCGAGGGAATGGGGAGATCTACTTCAGGTTTAACATTGAAGCTTAAAAATTAATTTTTAATTATTATTATTTTAAATATTCAAGTGAGGCAGTTCTAAATTGGAAAGGAACAGATCATTTATGGAATTCTTAAGTAGGCCTCTTCACTTAGTAGTATTTGATAAAGCAAAGTTATGAGCATTAACTGGAAAGCTAAAACAGTTTTATGCTGCTTTATACATGTCATACACATATGTTATATATGTATGATAGGACATCATAGATACATATAATTATCCACTGCTGGGGTCCAGCCCCGGTGGATCCAGGGTAATTCAAAGCAGGGACGGAGCTGGCGTCCTAGGAAAGAACTTATTTAATTACAGATATATAGAGAGATTAGAAACGGATAGTGTAGTAGGAAAAATTAGTGGAGAAAAAGAGGCTGAATAACTTGGTTTATGTGGGATACCAATAAAACTCCAAGACAAGGAGTTTGCACCATTTACGTTGGGCCACTGGTGCCACTTGAATATCAGAAGGTGTCCCTCCTTGGGCTCTTTCTCGCGTGGAACTTAAAAGCCGGGGCAAGTAAGTAGACATGGCGAGCACCCACGCTCCAGATGGGAATTCAGCCAGAAGGAAAAGAAAGAATGTCATGGGGGAATCAGTCTTTCCAGAAACGGATCCAATTTCTTTATTTTTTAGGTTTGCTTATATACCTTTTGTTACAGATAGAGAGAAATGGAAATTTTAAAGTCATGCGGGGGTCAGCAGTCCTGACTTTTATCAAAATCAGGTGCTTCACATAAATGTATTAAAGAAAAGGTTTTAGGGGTTTTACATCATCTTCTGGCCATGAGGCCTGCTGACATTTTATGATCCTTTCTTTCTGATAATCAAAAAAACTTACTTTTTCCAAGGGTGTTTTTTCTTAAACCAGGCTCCACCCTCTGAAGGTACCAGATAAAGTTGCATTCCTATAAGGTGAGGGTGTAGTGGGTTACAACTAAGAAAGGAGTTTATTTAACCTAAGGTTAACATGATTAATCCTAAAGGTTAATACTTATTTCTCCTATATGCTAGTTATATTCATTATAAGGGCAGGGAATATGGAGATTTAGCAGCAAACATCAGCCAAACAAATGAAAACCCTTCAGCAATGTTCCCCTTAAGAACTATTTAGTCTTAAGATAGTGATAAAGTTACATTTTTACATAGCAAGGACACAGTGACTTATAACAAAGTACAGTGATCTATCCTTTTCTATATTTCAAATACATTAATATATTCCCAGGTGCCTAAGGATATGGAGACCTGGCAGCAATCATTGACTCAACAATGAGAAAAGCCCTATGCTAATTAAGATTTTCAAAATACTCCAAACTCTCTGTGCTGTTTATGGTTGAGAGGTAGTAAACAATCACGTGCGTAGTGGCAGGAGTATGGATAATCCTGTCACACAAGCTAGTCTGTCAGCAGAGAGGTTTGACGTGAGACACCCTTGTCATGCCCAGAGCAGAAAATATGGAGACTTAGCGGCAATTATTGGCACCACAAATGAAAAACACAACCCACTATACCAATAATTTCTAACTTCCCCAAAGAATCTGCCTTTAGTAAGTCTAAAACATCTCGTGCCTCTTACAGTTGGGAGGCTGTAAACAATCACATGTGGCCGGATGAACCTGTACAGGCAGGCTAGATAACCTTCAGAGGAGTTTGTAAGTTGAAACACTCTTGTCATGCCCAAGAATTTTTATTGACTTGGAGCTGTAAGTTAACTCCTTCTCCGAGAGAGGTAATGGGGGTCAGCCCCCCGTAAAGTCAGAGGTATAGGTAAGAGCATGAAACAGTAAAGTAGGTAGACTCTGGTTTTGGGGGTAGATGCTTGGGAACAGGGGGTTTCCTGAGGCTCGATCCCGCCTTTGCGTATGCTGAAGCCTCCTTCCCCATGACCTTTGCCATGGGCGGAGTTCCTCACGCTGGCTCCTGGCAACCCACACCATTTGTCATATCCTAAGTGATATTTTAGTGATAAACACGCAATGAAAAAGGGAAGACAAGATACACTGGACAATTTTATCATGAAACAAATGGTAATTCAATTTAACACCCTGCCTCTGCACCACACACACCCACACACATACAAGGTACCCACAGAGTCTGCTTTTTATGTCTAAACACATGGATTAACACTTTTTTTCAAAGAGTTCATATAATTTCTTGAGTATGTTAATCTCTTGGAGTGAGGATTTTGGGTTGCCTGAAGCAGAACAAATTCTTTCTCTATCTTAGCAAACAGACACTACACATATTCCTAGTCACTTGCTCTATCACTCAGTAGAGTGTTTACTTGACTTCTCTTTGTTTTATACAAAATATTTTCACATACCTGTTTGTATTAGACCTTATATGTGAGCAAACTTTGCAGGAATAAGAATCACATATGTAACAGCTAAAACTAGTGTCTCATACAGATCCTCCTGACTTCAATCTTTCCCAGCATCAGAGTCTTTTCCAGTGAGTCAGCTCTTTGCATCAGGTGGCCAAAGTATGGGAGCTGGGAAAAGTTGAGGGCAGGAGAAGAAGGGGATGACAGAGTATGAGATGGCTGGGTGGCATCTGACTTGATGGGCATGAGTTTGAGCAAGCTCCAGGAGATAAGGGACACGGAGGCCTGGTGTGCTGCAATCCATGGGGTCACAAAGAGTCGGACATGACTGAGCAGTGGAACAGCAACAACAACATACAGATCCATGTACAGAGACTGGCATAAGAGTAGATGAGGTCCCATGAGTGAGCTCAGTGAAAGCTCAGGAGCACGGACAAAGATTATTCTTATGGTCAAAGATGCTTTTCTTTGAATCTTTCAAAGATTCTATTCTTTGGGATAGAATACACGTTGTTAAGAATGTTTCCTATGGCGGATTGGGATTCTGATTGGAGACTGCAGAGCAGATTCCATACTCTTAGCTTCTGATGAGGGGAGAAAACTTCTTAAACAAGTTCCTTGAAGAAGCAGATTATTTTGAAATGCCTGAAACCCTGACTGCTCAGGAACATGTCAAGGCAACAGGTATTTATTATGCTCCATATGTTAAACATGGCCATCCCAGTGATAGGTCACCATCAAATGAAAGATATTCTCTACTGTCAAAGCAAAAGACACACATATGCTTTCAGAGACATGCAAACAATGGCAAAGTTATCATTTTCTCCATGATGGAGGTAGACAGATTTCTAGTGCTAAGAGGTGGTCAGCAGAAACAAAACTAAATAAACACTGGCTGTTCCATGGGACACATTTGGAGAAGTAAACTGGACATTATGCAGTAAGTGACAAAGTCAGCATCATAGAGAGAAGGCACTAGAGGAAGAAAGAAGAAAACAGTGGTTGAGGCCAGGAGAGGTCCAGTAGGGCTTTTTGCATAGTGTGACTTAAGCTAGACTTTGAAAGATGGGCAGAATGTGGAGGGGAGGAAGAGGAAGGAGGCTTTTAGATAGTCAGAATATTGTCAGATAGGCACACTTAAGCAAGTCTCAGAAATGAAATTCATCTGCAGGTGAAGAGAGAAGAGCTTTGTGAGAGCAGAGGTTCATGCTGAAGGAGTCTGAGAGGCAGGCTGGACATGATAAGTAGACTGTATGATAAAGGGACATGAATGCTAGGCGGAAGCATCTGGCAGGATAAAGACCTTTTCCAAATGTGACCTATTACAGAATGTTCTTCCGTGAACTTTCCCCTGTGGTTTATATCCTTCTACTCAAGTCTCTCAGAGGGCAGCTTGTTTACACCAATGTATAAAATAAGATTTTTGCGCTTCGTACATTGGGCAAGCCTTGTATCAATCACTCTTAAGAATCAACCACTCTTTTTTCTTCTTTATTTTTTTATTTTTTAAATTATGAAAATACGATACAATTATAGGAGATTTCAAAAATACAGAACACAGTTACATATAGTTCCACTATATATTACAATTATTTTTTAAGTAGATAAGATTGTTAGTCGGGGTGTCAGTATCAGACTCTCAAAAATTAATAGAATGAATAGACTGAAAAGTGGAGGGATATAGTAGACCTGAAAAGCACTATGGACCAATTCAACATATTAATAATGAAGATTTATACAATTTTCACACAACAGGAGGATACAAATTCTATTCAAGTTACCATAGACTACAAACCAGAAGATCCTAGAATATATCCAGGGACATAAAAGAAGGTGCGAAAATTTCATGATCTAAAGGTATTTAAATCACACAGAGTCAAGAATAAGCCACTCTTAAGAGCTTCATTTGAAGAAAGTAAGGTCTAGTTTATCATCCTGCTGATGGCGGAATATTTTGCTACCCTGATCTCCTAAACAGTGACTTTTAAATTCTGCTGGCAAGTAGGTATATCATGGTTTTCAGAGAACAAGCTAATAGAATCTACTTTTGCACACTTTATGACATGGTCATAGTCATCAAAATGTATTTTCTAATGAAATATTGTCACAGGGAAAACAGAATGGCATTTAAAATTATTTAAATTCAATTTTATCTTCCTGAATGATCTGAATGCACTGTATTATTTGGAAGTCTGGTGTTCCTTCCTGTGTTAATAAATGCTTTGTGAAAAATTATACAATGGTCATACAAAGTGGGATAATATGTTTTTTTCACTCTAAGGCTTCCCCAACTCTTATGTTAAATTAACTATTGTTTTCAAGGGGAGAATGTGATATTGCATGAAAGAACCCCCATCCTACTTTTTATTTCCACGAGGAAAAAATTGTCATTTTATAAAATTCAGTTAACAAAATGTTTGATCAGATATTTACCCACTTTTCTCCTGGGATTTGTAGTCCTGGCATATGTTAATTTGGGTGAGGGCAATGTACAGGATGAGAAGTATCCTTCTTTGGAGAGATTGCACTTCTTTGTCAAATAATAAAAATATTAGAAAATAGGATTGTCATTTTATTTTTGATATTATTTCAATAAAAAATTACAGTAGGCCAGAATCTGTTGATATTTAAGACCACATACCAAGGTGAAAATTGGCCTTTAATGAGGGAACAGCATCCAGATCTCTGATTTTCATGAATAATTATCAGAGTTAAGCAATTGGTAATTTTTTCATATTAATTAATTACTCATGTTAGATTTGTTTATCAGCCTCTGTTTTTTAATAAATAAATGTTTTATTTGGAATAATTTTTGATTTATAGAAACATTGTGAGGATAAAATAAACAGTTCCCAAATATCCCACACCCAATTTCCCCTATTACTAACATCTTAAAACTAGTATGGTGTATTTGATATAATTAATAAACTAATATTGATACATTTTAGCTTTTATTGTTATATAGTTGATTTCTAAAATTATATTAATTTCAGGTATACAGCATAGTGATTCAGTATTTTTACAGGTTATACTCCATTGAAAATTATTACAAGATAATATCGATAGATCTAACCTCTGTGCTATATAACATGTCCTTGTTGCTTATCTATTTTATGCATATAATGTATATCTCTTATTGCCATACCCCAAATTTGTCCTCCTCACCTTTCCTCTCCTCTATGGTAATCACATGTTTGTTTTTTACATCTGTGAGTCTGTTTTGCTTTTCATTCATTTGTATTAGTTTTTAGATTTCATGTATCAGTGATATAATATTTGTATTTCTCTGTATGACATTTCATTAAGCAAAATATTCTCTGGGTCTGTCCATGTTGCTGCAAATGCAAGATTTCATTCTTTTTTATGGCTGAATAATATTCCATCGTGTGATATATACCACATCTTCTTTACCTGTTCATCTATTGTTGGGCAGTTGGGTTGTTTCTGTGTCTTGGCTGTTGTAAATAGCGCAGCTGTGAATGTTGGGATGCATGTAACTTTCTGAATTGGTGTTTTTATTTTTTCTGGATGCATACTCAGGGGTGGAATTGATAGGCTGTATAATATCAACAGTCCTGTTGTTAATTTTTTTTGAGGAATCTCCATGCTGTTTTCTACAGTGGCTATTCCAATTTACATTTCCACTAACAGTGTGAGGGTTCCTTTTTTCCCACATGCTTGCCAACATTTGTTATTTGTAGACTTTTTGTTGATTAAAGTCCATAGTTGATTTAGATTTCCTCAGTGTTCACCTAAGGTCCTTTTTCTGTTCTAGGAACACAGGTTAAATAGCATATTTCACTTAGTTTCTCAGACTTTCCTTGGTTTTGAAGGCCTTGATTGTTTGGGGAAGTATTGCTCAGGAATGTTGAAGAGTATCTCTCAACTGGAATTCATTTGATGTTTTTCTCCTGATCAGACTGGAGTTCTGTGTTTTGGGAAAAAAAAAATCACAGAGGTAAAGCGACATTTTCATCACATTGTATTTAATGTACGTGCTATCAACTTGACTTAGGACAGGTGAAGCTAAACTTGATCACCTGACTGAGATAGATAGTGCTTGTCAGATTACTCTTTCTCCCATCTTCCACACTGTGTTTTTGGGAGGAGGTCACTGTGTAACCCACATTCAAGGACTGAGGAATTGTCTTAGAGTGCATTTTCACAGGGGTTTCTTTTCCCTGCCTCCTGCCAGAGCCTGGGGCATCTTTCTCGGTTCTTTACTGTGAGAATCTGTGGGAGTTCCTACAAATAAAACTCATAAAACTTTTAGGGGCCACCTAAAAGAGCAGCCCCTTGCTTTTTCACAATGTCATGCTAGTCCACACTCAACCTCTAACTGTTTATCAAAATTATCATCTAAGTGTCCAAGGACTTCCCCTCCAGGTAAGTGGAGCTCAGCTGTCTCTCTCTGAATGCATCTGTCTCTCCAGGTTTCAAGGTGGCAGTTTGCCTTGCAATTTACTTCTATGATGGACCCAGAAAAGTCATTGATTTTAGTTTTGTACAACTTTTTCTTTTTATAAGTAACAGCTTCCAAACTCTACATGTTGGAGCTGAAATTCAAACTATTAACTTTTAAGGGTTATCAATCTCATTTGGTATTTTGGATTAAAATAGTTAATTCCTATGATCATATTGCAGCTATAATATGATCTAATAGTTGGGTCAAGGAATAGTAATCATTGGTTTCTATAAGCCTTTTCTAGTTTTATTATTCTGATTTTATGACTATATTAACTTTCATATGACACTGATAAACACATTTTCTTTAATTTTAAAAATTATCAACATTTTATACAATTGACTTTTTGTAAAAAAGTATCTGTATTCTTACTCTCTAGTTTTTAATAACAATTAGTCCTCTGAGCACACAAGGCTATTTCAGTAATATAGAGGCATTAAAAATAACTTTATCATTTATTATTTTAATGGAGTAGAACATTAAATAATGTTGCATATGAAATATTTCCTAACTTTCAAGTATTACTTTTATCCTTCATTAAGCCTCTTAATTAAGGTTTATAACTTAAATATTGAAGTAATTATGAAATTGATTAAGCCTGGCTTGCTCTATTATTTGGTACTATTGTAATTCTTATACATACAGAAATGTCAGTGGATTAGCTTGGCCAAGTTATTTAAACTACATATGCTTCAATTTTTCCCTTTGGAAAAGCAGATTAAATAATAATAATAATAATAATAGTATTATTATTATATACCTACCTCGTTGCAGTGTTATAAGGACTAAAATGAGTTACTGTAAATTAAATCTTTAGCTAAGAGACTGATGTATAGTAAGCACCAGATAAATGTTAACAATTATTATTATCTAGATTTTAAGATGGTTTCAATTACCATTACTTGTGATTTCAGAAACACATATGGTTGGAGGTAGAAAGTACTGCAAAAACCATCTAGTTTAGGGATCGTAGATAGTCTGTGGGCTGGACTTGACTTTCAGAGGCTTAGTTAACACAGTGTTTTAAAATTAACTTAAATAGTTTTTGAGAGAGCATAAAAATCCAGTTTTTCATAATCCCTGCTACCCCCTATTGTTTTATATTATCATTTTGGTTCTTACATTTGCTTTACCTGCATAGCTCCTAAAAAACCTTTGAAAAGTTAGCTCTTTTTCTAGTTCATCCCTCTCATTTAACAGAGAAGCACATGAGTTCCAGAGGGATATAGAAAGGCCTCCAAGTTGTGACCAAACTGGAAATAAGATCCAGGACTTCTGGTTCCTAAGCCATTCATTACAGCATGCTGTGTGCTTTAGTTAGAATGCTTAAATCAAGTCCCTCTTGAATGACAATAGAGTGAAGGGCCTAAAATTGAGCTATCATCTTAAAATACATGTTCGTGGGGAGAATGTGTAAATTCTTGAGGACAAAGTTATCCTCACAATTAAGAAGCAACATAAAAAACAAAACAAAACAGACTTAAGGTAGGTGGCAATATCACTCTTCCCTTTTTAAAATGATATAAATGAATCAGGTTAGGAATCTATCAGGATTTTTTTTTTCCTTATTAACTTGGCGTAGCTCCTAAATTAAAACAGCAACCTGAGCACATCATTTTAACTTCTGCTCACAAGGTTTTCAGTTCACAGCTTGTTTTTGTGCTCTCTGTAAAAGAGGGAGTCAAGCTAAAATTATTTGTGTGGGCCTGGGGCATTTTAATAGAAACCTCTTCTGCTTGTGGGCGTGGAGACAACAATGAATCATTTCTACAAAATATAAGAGAAAGAAAGATGACATCATTAATTTTGAACACTCTGAATCTGGTAAGTTTGATGCAATGGGCAGCACATACAAACAGAAAAGTTGGTGAGATGGACATTTATTTAAAATGAGATGAGTGCTTTGACAAGGAATTGGCTTTTGTATAAGATTTCGCTGTCACATTTCTTTCACAAAATCGAGAAAGGACAGCATAGGTACCTGAATCTGACTTCCTGTCAACTCAGTGGGAGGTTTTAATTAGGAACTCTTCTTTCAGTAAGAAGGAGAAAATGAGAATAAGGTGACAAGCCTTACAGGTTGACAGTCATAAGGATTAGGCAAACTTCCTATAGAATATTTGCTTACCCTCCATGGGGACAAATAGAATATGCTGTTTAAAAAGATGGCAAGAACACCGAGAGACTTCCGGTTTCATGGATTTGCAATTTGTAGTTTGGATAAGAATCGTCTGGGGTACTTACTGCACAGGCAGGGCTACTGCACTAGAATCTGTGGGCGGGGGTGATGGTACTAGGACTGCGTCCCAGGAGATCTGATACAAGTGGTCTATGGACCATACCTTGAGGAGTGATAGTGAGGCATCTTGTCTCCTGTAAGAATTTTAAGAGTTCATCTTGCTCTCTCCTTCCTTCTTTCCCTCCCTCCCTTCCTTTCTCCCCGTTTCCTTCCCTTGCTCTCTCTCCACTTTCCTCTCTCTATTCTCAATTCTATTTTAATAGCAGACAATAATGGAAGACTTGAAGATCTGAACTTTGCTTCCAAGTTACTCACAATCTACTTGTTAGACATAATGCCACTAATAATTGACACAGGAAGCGTAGATTGAAGCATAAGGGGTAAATAGAGATGTTTGCATTTGAATGCAAGAAGAAGTCACACAGCCTGTGATGAAAGGGCTGAGATGAGACCAATTAGTGGAAAGCACTGCATTATCGATTTGGGAGGTAGACTTGCTAGGGGTCAATTCTAGTTTTCCACATCACATCTATATAATCCAGGGCAAGTCATTTTGTATCTCTTAGTCTCAACTTCCACATCTTTTTAAAAAGTAAAAGCTGTAAAAGTGGGGACAGAGGGAAGGAAAAAGTCTTGAAACATATAAAGAATTGATACTTGATTTATGGAAAATGGGGGTGGTGAGGGAAAGTGATGGAGAAATCAGGACCATTCCCAGATTTTCAGCAGTTGGTTAACTAGGTTTAATGGCAATGATGTTAGTTTCAGGCATTCTCAATGCAAGGTATAAAGGGTGTGTCCCTTTGGGTGGAGATGTTACACTGATAACTGGACATCTAGTCTGGAGTGCTGGAGTGCAGTCTGAGCTGAAGATACACTCTTGGGAGTTGACAACTTTCAATTAGTTATTGAAATTTGATGAGCTCATCCAGAGAGAAGGATGTGGTCCAAGCTGAGAGTCCATGGGAATGAGAATTCTTAGGGGAAGAGTGACTCTAGCTTAACATGGATAGCCAGACATGTAAGAGGAAATCTAGGAAAGATGGATGTTATGTATGCCAATGGAAAACATTTTCATGAGTTTGTGCTTTGAACAAGTTCGCAATCTCCCTGTGACTTATTTACTTTGTCAATTGAAAATGAAATAGCAATATCTATTGCATTTTATATTGTGAGGATTATAGTGATAATGAATCTATTCATCTGATATGATGCCTGTAGCATAAAAATCATCAATGAATTTTTTCCTGCTGCATATGTTGATTGAATTATGAATAAAATGGCTGATATTAAAATCTTCCACCTAATGAGACATTATTTCCTTCAATAATTCAGCCAGATCTCTTTCCTAATGACTGAATTTCCAAAATCTGATAATTAGCTCCAGTAAGGAGTTCTGCCAACTAAGGTCCGTCTAGTCAAGGCTATGGTTTTTCCAGTGGTCATGTATGGATGTGAGAGTTGGACTGTGAAGAAGGCTGAGAACCAAAGAATTGATGCTTTTGAACTGTGGTGTTGGAGAAGACTCTTGAGAGTCCCTTGGACTGCAAGGAGATCCAACCAGTCCATCCCAAAGGAGATCAGTCCTGGGTGTTCATTGGAAGGACTGATGCTAAAGCTGAAACTCTAGTACTTTGGCCATCTCATGCGAAGAGTTGACTCATTGGAAAAGACCCTGATGCTGGGAGGGATTAGGGGCAGGAGGAGAGGGGGATGACAGAGGATGAGATGGCTGGATGGCATCACAGACTCAATGGACATGAGTTTGGGTAAACTCCAGGAGTTGGTGATGGACAGGGAGGCCTGGCATGCTGCGATTCATGGGGTTGCAGAGTCGGACACGACTGAGTGACTGAACTGAACTCAACTGAAGGAGTTCTGATATCAAAGCAAGCAGTGTCTGGTGAAGAATATTTTTATTTTCTTCCTTCTGATAATACTGTGATTAATCTTGTTTAAAAACACCTGCATTTATTTCTTATTTGAATATGCAGTCAATATCAAGTGCTTATCTTCCTTTAGAAAATTACATTGGTCATCCCAGATAGTACAGAATACACTTGAAAAAAAAAAGACTTTTAAGGTTTTGAGTATTATTCTTCACATCAGCTCCTGTAGGCTTCATGTACCTCACAATTTAGTTCCTTTTATTAAAGCAACATAATTTGGGGAAAATGAGATGAAAAGGCAACATTTTCTTGCTTTTGAAATCTAATGGTTATTTGCTTTGAAGTTGAACTGAAAGACTTAGCTAGGTTCCTTTTTGGAATACAGAAACAAATTCAACCTCTGGCTTTATGCAGAAATTTCAAGCATTTTTATTTGTGCTTTTCTTTTCATGTAACACAAAGCCCCTCCCTTGTTTCGTCATGCTTAACATCTGATTTTCAGAGCAATTTCTAAGGCTTGTTTGACAATTTGAGCAAAGCATATTGCAAGGTAAGAGATAGGAAAGAGTAGAAAAGAGAAATGAGACACACTGAATTGATAAAGATCGAGCAAATCTTTCTTTAATGCACCTGCTTGTTTTTAAACTCTTTCCATCTCTTCAGTAGCAACTTGGAGAAAAGTCCTGCTCACAAATGATTGTATCGAGGTCTTAAAAGAACAATGTGTTTCATGCCTGTCTTACTATAAATACCCTTATTTTGTGTTTTAGCAAGCCAATAGGTACAATGAGGAAGATTTAGTCTACTAGAGGTTTGAGTGTATTCTTGACACTGTCACACATTTGTTCAAGCTGGGTTAGAGGATCTCCAAGTTTCCTGTCTTCTTTAAGATTGTGTAACTTGAAGTCTTTTTACTCCTAAACCTATGATCTGCGACCTTAAAGTCAATCTATCTCTATTTACCTGCCTATATATCTGTCATAAACTCAACAATAGTCTCCCCAACCCCAAAGCTGTTCTTATCCGAATTCCTGAACGCTTGGTCACTCAGTCATGTCTGACTCTTTGAGACCCCATGGACTACAGCCCACGAGGCTCCTCTGACCATGGGATTTCCCAGGAAAGAATACCGGAGTGGGTTGCCATTTCCTTCTCCAGGGGCTCTTCCCAACCCAGGGGTCAAACCTGCAGCTCCTGTGCCTCCTGCACTGGCAGGAATGGTAAAGAACTCTTTACCACTGAGCCACCTGGGAAGGCCCATCCTAATTCCTGGAGTTTGCGAACATGTTGCCTTACAGCAGAAGGGACTTTGCATTTGTAGTTAGCTATCTGAGTGCCGAAGAACTGATGCTTTTGAACTGTGGTGTTGGAGAAGACTCTTTGAGAGTCCCTTGGACTGCAAGGAGAGCCAACCAGTCCATTCTGAAGGAGATCGGCCCTGGGTGTTCTGTGGAAGGAATGATGCTAAAGCTGAAACTCCAGTACTTTGGCCACCTCATGCAGAGTTGACTCATTGGAAAAGACTCTGCTGCTGGGAAGGATTGGGTGCAGGAGGAGAAGGGGACGACAGAGGATGAGATGGCTGGATGGCATCACCGACTCGATGGACATGAGTCTGAGTGAACTCCGGGAGTTGGTGATGGACAGGGAGGCCTGGTGTGCTGTGATTCATGGGGTCACAAAGAGTCAGACACGACTCAGTGACTGAACTGAACTGATGCATCTTGAGATGGAAATATTATTCTGGATTATTGGATGGGACCAATGTAATCACAAGGGTCCTTGTAAGAAAGAGGCATGAAGGGCGGAATCAGAGAAAAGGTGTGACTGTGGAAACAGAGGTTGTTACAGTATATGGTTGACCCTTGAACAAGAATGGAGGTTAGGGACACTGACCTTCCACACAGTCAAAAATCCTGTATAATTCAGTCAACCTTCACTGTCTTGCATTTCTTCATGCTAGCAGTTTGGCATTTGAGGATTCAGCCAACCTTGGATCAGATTGTGTAATACTGTAGTGTTTATTATTGAAAAAAATCTGTGTATAAATGAACTTGCACAGTTCAAAGATGTGTTGTTCAAGGGGCAGCTGTACTTTGAAGATGGCAGAAGGGATGGAGACCCAAGGAATGCAGGTGACCTCTAGAAGATGGGGAAAATGAGGCACTAGATTCCCCCCTGGAGCTTCTAAAGGGGAGGTGGTCCTGCCAAGACCTTGATTTCTGCCCAGTGGAACTTATTTGAGACTTCTGACCTCCAGAATTGGAGATAATTAATTTAGAGATATTACATTTCTGTTGTTTTAGGCCACTACATTTGTGGTAATTTGATACGACAGCCCTAAAACATTATGAAACTTTAGGGTTAATTTCAGCTCAGTTGCTCAGTCGTGTCAGACGGATACCTACTTTCCGATGGACACAAGTGAGCAACCGAACTGAACTGAACTGCCCGATTCTTTGTGACTTCATGGACTGCAGCACACCAGGCTTCCCTGTCCATCACCAGCTCCTGGAGTTTGCTCATACTCACGTCCATCAAGTTGGTGATGCCGTCCAGCCATCTCATCCTCTGTTGTCCCCTTCTCCTCCTGCCCTCAGTCTTTCCCAGCATCAGAGTCTTTTCCAGTGAGTCAGTTCTTTGAATCAGGTGGCCAAAGTATTAGAGCTTCAGCTTTAGCATCAGTCTTTCCAGTGAGTATTCAGGACTGATTTCCTTTATGACTGATGACTTATGAAACTATAGGATTAATAAATCCTATATCTGTCCCTCTAACTTCTTTTTACTCAATGAGATGGGGTAGAAATGGAGTCAAAGTCAGGACGTGACCTATAGGATCATATAAAGATTTGAGTTCTGTGATTTACTCAGATCAAATACTGGCCCCATCTCTTGCTACTTGTCTGAGTTTAGGCTTGTCACCTACTTTGTTTCCTCATCTGCAAAGCTAAGGTAATGATAGCACCTATTTTCCTTATAGAATTAAAGGACTCAGTGCTCATAAGATACATGTATAAGCTTCCTGTGCCAACTTCCAAGCTTCCTATCAATGCTCTCCAGCAGTTTCTTCCCCTAAATGCAGTGTTTAGAATCTGGAGAAGAACATATTTAGGTGAGCTTGGACCATGAGATTCATAAGAGTCAGAGTGACATAAGAGTTAAACCTGGAAGCCTAAAGAAGAGGCAGGGATGAGGGATTTGCCTGAGGCTGGTTCCAGTTTTCTCAACCTCTGAGTTTTCACTGGCTTTGAAATAGACTCTCAGTTGATTCTGGGACTTCTACAAAGACTGAGGTCACCTCTTCATAACAATGGCATTTATGAAAGCATCAAGCTGAGATGTGATGCAAGTATTTCAATCTCTAGAGTAGACTCTTATCATATCCCAACCCACTAAAGAGGACTGACTACATTTAGCTGATTATTCAGGCAGTTGCTTTGATGTAGAAAATCCAGAAAGATTTTAATCTTTTATTGTTTGATTTTGTATTCATAATGTGTATGTCTTTGGGAGAATGGAATAAAAAGGGCACCTTTCCCTTTAGGAAAGCACCAGAGTTTTTATAAAATAAAAAGATGAAAGGCACTATGAAAATGGTCAAGGCAGGACCAAGCACTTATTATTCTGATGCTATTGTAAAACACTCTAGTTCAGTTTCTTCTGGTTTTGCCACTTGAATCTTTCATAGGATGAGAGAGACAATGTGGTTTTTCAGTATCTCCATTTGTAAGATGTTTCTGATTCATTTGCTGCCTGGTTTTTCACTATGGGTAAGCACATCATTTTGGGATGGGATGCTCCTGAAATGATGATTTTTGGCATTCACATCAATATTATGTTACCTGAAGAAATGAGCAGAATTGCAAATGCCAATGAATTGTGTTTGTGACAATTTCTATAGAAACCAAGTATTCGTGTCAGAAGAGAGACGCTTTGGTTTGGTAGAAAGGTGGCTTCCATGAGATCCTAGTTCTTCTTCTCCAAGCTGTGTGGCTTTGGGGGATAATGATGGCTGGTGTGTCTGTAAAGTTTTATAATTTATAGTGTCTTTAGGTGTCTTTGGGCTTCCCTGATAGCTCAGTTGGTAAAGAATCCACCTGAAATGCAGGAGACCCCAATTTGATTCCTGGGTTGGGAAGATTTGCTGGAGAAGGGATAGGCTACCCACTCTGGTATTCTTGGGCTTCCCTTGTGGCTCAGCTGGTAAAGAATCCTCCTGGAATGCGGGAGACCTGGGTTTGATCCTTGGGTTGGGAAGATCCCCTGAAGAAGGGAAAGGCTACCCACTCCAGTATTCTGGCCTGGAGAATTCCATGGACTCTATAGTCCATGGGGTTACAAAGAGTCAGAACGACTGAGCAATTTTCACTTTCTCTTTCTTTCAGGTGTCTTTTACCTATGAGCCTACAACTCCCTCATGGGCTAGATTACAGCTGTACCTATATGAGAGAAGAGAAAAAGTAATCCCAGGAAAGTAAACTGATTTCCCCAAGTTTGTGCAGGTACTAAGTGCCAAAGCAATGGCTCCAGATGGATTTTCTTTCCCCTGCAACATGTTGCTTCCTAAAAAAAATACTTTGATTCAAATAATTAAAGTGTGAGTCTCAGTTTCTTCCCATGTAAAGTGTGCATATGGACTAGATGGTAGTACTAAGCCACTTTCAATCGTGTCTGACTCTTTGCAACCACATGGATTATAGCCCACCTGTCTCCTCTGTCCATGGAATTCTCTAGGCAAGAATATTGGAGTGGGTTGCCATTTATTTCTCCAAAAGTGAAAGTCACTCAGTTGTGTCCAACTCTTTGCAACCCCATGGACTATAGAGTCCATGGACTTCTCCAGGCCAGAATACTGGAGTGGGTTGCCTTTCCCTACTCTAGGGGATCCTCCCAATCCAGGGATAGAACCCAGGTCTCCCACATTGCAGGCGGATTCTTTACCAGCTGAGCCACAAGAGAAGCCATGGACTAAATATAACATCACAAACAAAGACCTAAAGGGGTGATGCAGGCAATGTTAATGAGAGATATTGTCTAGATATAAAGGAAATGGTATTAAATGTGACAACAAGAGCCACATGTCATCTAAAGTGAGGAGTTGCTGTCAAGCTGTTTTTGCAGAGGAAGGCAGCAAAACCAGTGTTGTCGAGTTTTCTGCTGTTTCAGGAGAAGACAAAAATCTAAATTTTCAATTGAAATCTCCATGTGTTAGATTAATGCTTAATTGACAGAACTATGAACCCCTCTCCAAGGTCAAGGGGTGGGAGGGGGCACCTTCACTTCCATTAACTCTGATGTGCTGGAAAATCAGTATTGTTTCAGTTTAACTTTCTGGAAAAATTTATTTCTTTGGTCTGGAGGATTCATTAGGTTCATTGACTTTTCAATTAATGTCTAGGCCAACTCAGTAATTGATTTGGACAAATAGATAACTTCTAAAGCATGAAGGGAAATGAAATATAATGAATGAAATAAAATAAAATCCATTTATTTCTGTGATCTTGGAGCATTGTGAAAACAGAATACACTGTACCAAAATCTTTGTGTGAAGAGATTATGCTCATGTGTTTCTTTCATGCCACCATGAGGGCAGCTGAACTTAGAAAAGGAGGGATTTTTATGACATCTTACTTGTATTCTCTATTGTTTTCCGCTCTTAGAATTGATGGCACATCCAAGCAAATTTAAGTAGTAATTTAACGCATTAAAGATATTTATTTTTTGATCATCATGTAATTGTGAAGTTAAACTTTCCCATTCAAACTTAGGAGGTGATGACTTGTGTGAATTTGGACTTGTTGATGATAATAATTGTGGTGATAGTACTATTTCTGTTGTGTGTCCAAAACATTTTATAATAATGATATTAATAATAAACAAATAACATTTATTATTTATTATGTATCAGGATTCATGTTAAGGATTTTTCTCTTCATTTAATCATTTAATCTTCACAATTTCCCAAGAAGTAAGCATTGATGTCTATTTTACAAGTAAAAAAACTGAGACTTAAAGAGATTAACTGGTACAAGGTTATTCTGTTACTAAGAGACAGATTCAAACCAAGTCTTCAGTGTATGCAGAAGAGGTCAGGAGGTATTTCCTGACTATCTATGTACCAGGTCATATTCTAGGTTCTTGTGTACAAAATGAATTTCTGCTTTATTTGTGCGTGTGTGTTCAGTCACTGAGTCATATCCAGCTCTTTGTGACCCCTCTGTCCATGCCAGACTCCTCTGTCCATGGGGTTCTCTAAGCAAGAGTACTGAAGTGGGTTACCATTTCCTTCTCCAGAGGATCTTCCCAGATCAGGGATCAAACCCATTTCTCCTGCACTGGCAGGCAGATTCTTACCACTGAGCCACCAGGGAAGCCCTTGTTTTATTTAGGTTATGTTTTATTTGTTGAGATGATAAGCCAATAAACATACACAATAATGTCCAGCAGCACTAAGTATTCTAAAAGAAAGAATTGCATTAGGGGATGGAGGGTCTATTTTACATGGGATGATGAGGGAGGTATGTCTGAGGAGATGATATGTACCCAGAGACACTGGAATGAAGTGGAGGGAGGAGCAATGGGAATTTCTAGGATGGTCCCTCCGATAGTCTCTCCATGGTACTATTCACTACTCAGTTCTGGAATGGTGTGACCATTTGTTGGTTGTATTTAAGATGGTTGTGGAGTATCTTCCTAAGGCTGTAAGCAAGAATTCAGGAGGAAGACTCAGGTTAAAATTCTGGTTCTGCTCCATTTTCCTCTGAGGCATGTTCAGTTCAGTTCAGTCGCTCAGTCGTGTCCGACTCTTTGTGACCCCATGAATTGCAGCACGCCAGGCCTCCCTGTCCATCACCATCTCCCAGAGTTCATTCAGATTCACGTCCATTGAGTCAGTGATGCCATCCAGCCATCTCATCCTCTGTCGTCCCCTTTTCCTCCTGTCCCCAATCCCTCCCAGCATCAGAGTCTTTTCCAATGAGTCAACTCTTCACATGAGGTGGCCAAAGTACTGGAGTTTCAGCTTCAGCCTCATTCCTTCCAAAGGAATCCCAGGGCTGATCTCCTTCAGAATGGACTGGTTGGATCTCCTTGCAGTCCAAGGGACTCTCAGGAGTCTTCTCCAACACCACAGTTCAAAAGCATCAATTTTTCGGCGCTCAGCTTTCTTCACAGTCCAATTCTCACATCCATACATGACCACTGGAAAAACCATAGCCTTGACCTTAAATTTACCTTCAAGTTTCAGTTTCTTTGACTATAAAATTTGGATAATAATCCTTATCTCTTATGATAAGTGAACATTACACATGTAAAGTTCCCCTCTGCAGCCCTGGAACTGTGTGTGTGTGTGTGTGTGTGTGTGTGTGTGTGTATACACACTGGAGTCATGCAGCAAATAGTAGTTATTAACCCGTATGTTACAAAGGAACGTGAGAAGGTACTCATGGTGTTTGTGGTCAAAGTGTGGGAGGGGGTATAGCATAGAAAATCACCATTTACCCTCAGAACCAAATAGGGAGTATGGTCAGAATGGAGTCAGATTCAGAAACTAACATAGGAGAGTAGGACAGTGTGGAAAAAGTAGGTTTTCACATCACAGTAGTTAAGTGAAATAATTCAAAAGGCACTTTGAAACAAGGCAGGCAGGAACTTATTTATTTATTTAAATTTATTATTAAGAAGCATCTCAGAATACACACAGCCACAGGGGTTTACAGAGTGGCACAAGGAGGGAGAGAGAGAGAATTCCTGCCCTTTACTAAGTAAGGCCCACACCCCTGCTTCCAAAGGCAAGTGTCTTGTATTTAAAATTGATTCATGGAGCCAGCGGGTTGGCCCAATGCCTAATAATCAGGAAATCTGGGTCCAGTCCCAGCTAGCCTTCTGACATGCTGCATGGCTCTGAGCTAATCACTTCACCTCTGCCTTCAGACAGAGAAAAGGTCTCTGCACCTCATCCATGTCAAAGGAATCTTTTTAGGCTGAAATTAAAAAAGTTAAAATTGCCCCTCCTGGGATGTTGCTATTAAATGTGGGAGCATAATTTGGTAAAGAGACAAACCTCTTTAAATCATCAGTGTTATCTCACGGGCCTTGGATTAGTTCTACAGTGGTCTGTTTTGGCAATAACTTAATCCTGGAGCAGGGGTAACAAAGCAACAGCGTTGTTCAGGGGTTCTTCTTGGCTGGGTGGAAACACATGGACTTTGAAGTGTATATATCTGGGCTCCAATTTTCTAATTTTACTATAATTTTAACTCCATCATCCTGTTGAGGACACTTGTTCTCTCTGAACCTAGGTTTCTAGATCTATAAATAAATATACTAACATCATGTAATTATTGGGAAGATTAAGTAAATGTAAAGTTATTAGCATTATGTCTGCCATAGCAGGAGACGTGGGTTAGATCCCTGAGTCAGGAAGTTCTCCTGAAGCAGGGCATGGCAACCCCTCCAGTGTTCTTGCCTGGAGAATCCCCATGGACAGTGGAGCCTGGAGGGTTACAGTCCATGGGGTCGCAAAGAGTTGGACAAAACTGAGCATGCATGCATGAACACACTGCCATCAGCATTTTAAAAGGTCAGTCTTTATTATATTTTTTAGTTTTGTTTAAGAATTGAATTCCTGGAATTATCTAGGGACCTCAATTTCAGGAGATCTTGTCAAACCAGGGCCACCTGGACAGGCAAAGGGTCGAGTGGAAATAACCCACCAGATCTGCCCAAGCCTGCGGAGGTGAGTTTACACCAAGCTGACCCTCTATCAGGGAGCAGTGGGGACTAATTCTTGGCCTGAGGCAGTGGGAGTTACAGTGGATGTGGGGCTCTAGAAGTGTTCCTAGATGCCAAGATGACTGAAATACTTACTAAGTCTGACAGTGGTGATTGCCAGGCAAGGTGCAGCTTGAAGATATATGTTCAAGGCTATGTAGAAGGCTATGTAGACACCCTTTAGTCTCATTCACAGTGAGTTCTCTCCCTTGACAACACATTTATCTTTGCTGTGGGTTGTTGTGAGGCTTTGGGGCACCCTGAAGATTCATCTTTTTTTAATCAATGGAAAGGAGGCAATAGCTTGCCTTTATTATCACCTAGATTGACTCTCTCAGAACAAGCAGACTGCAGATGCCAGGGGCTTCTTAGAGCTTTCTCAGACGCCTCCATCCTTCATTACGCTATTTCCATGGTAACACTGAGGAAGGGAGAAGAGGGACAGCTAACCACTGAGAGGCTATTTTTAGATTTCTGGCCAGATGCTTTGACAAATCTGTTGAGGGAAAGAAAATGAAGCAAGTGTAGAAGAGGATTATTTTCCCCCAAGACAATATCATTTAAAATTCATATCATAAAACTGGAAACAACCTTGAGAAATCATTCAACCCACTTCTACTTATAGAAAGATCTACTTTCAAATCATATAAAAAACTGTTTAATAAGATCATTTTTTAATTTACTTAATTACTTACACAAGATAACTTTATTTCCTACCTTGAATTTATCCCAGATTCAGTCTGAGTTCCCAGACCAAGGGAGTTGGGAATGAGAATGGAAATGATGGTTCACAGTGTGGATTACACAACCCTGAGAGCATCATTCCTTTAGACTATACTAATAATGACACTGTTGTTGAGCCTCCCAGGTAGCTCAGCAGTAAAGAATCTGCCAGCCAATTCAGGAGACATGAGTTTGATCCTTGGGTTGGAAAGATCCCCTGAAGAAGGAAATGGCAACCCGCTCCAGTATTCTTGTCTGGGATATCCCATGGAGGAGCCTGGTGGGCTATAGTCCATGGGATCCAAAGAGACAGACAAGACTTAATGACTAAACAACTACAGCAAAAATGGCACTTGCTAGGTTTGTGCAAATATCTGCTTCACTTTATTTTTAAAATATGTAAACCTCTCCCATATTCCTTAAAAACCTCCAGGAATTTCTCATTGCTTTTAAGTTAAAGGCCATAGATCTTTAAAGTGTCTGTAAAATACACATGATATTGATCCTATATACATGTCCAGAGTCATTCAGTATTATTATAATTCTCCTTCTTTGTGTTTCACATAAGACTTTCTTTCAGAATCTCAAACATGCCATCTTCCTCCATGTCAACCTCTTTACACTTGTCTATGATATTTTCCCCCATGCTCGCTGCCTAGTTAATTTCTGTAACTTCTTCTTTTCCATTTAATCGGAGCTCAAATACCAGAAAATGCGTTCTTAACCTCTAAACAAAAAAGACCCTTCTGCCATAGCCTCTTCTAACAACTTGTGCGTTTCCTTTGCAGCACTTATCAGCTTATAATTCTATATTTATTTATGTAACATTTTTATTACTTTAAACTATGAGCTCGTTAGGAAATTATATTGTTTGCTCACCATTATATATCTAGTGCCTAGCATATATTTGGCAACTTATTCTAATGACTGTGTAAATGACTAGTGGTTATTTTAAAGGGGCATAAACCTAGGTTTTCTGTCAAGTCAAACTGTCTATGTGACTTACCAGGGTTCCTCAAAATAGAATGTGAACCCAGATTTCCCAGAAAACTTGTAAAGAGCAGATTCTGATTCAGTAGATCTGGGCTGCAGCTCATGATTCTGCATTTCCAACTGGTGTCTAACTAGTTCTAGAACTTGGTTGCACACTGAAATTGCCATGTGCTGTGTGCTCAGTGGCTTCGTGTCTGACTCTTGGACTAAAGCCCTCCAAGCTCCTCTGTCCATGGGATTCTCCTGGCAGGAATACTGGAATGGGCTGCCATTCCCTTCTCCAGGAGATCTTCCTAAGTCAGGGATCAAACCTATGTCTCCTGTGTCTTCTGCATTGCGGCAGATTCTTTACTGCTGGGGAAGCCAGAAATTGCCATGAAGTGAAGTGAAGTGAAGTGAATTCGCTCGCTCCTGTCTGACTCTTTGCAACCCCATGGACTGTAGCCTACCAGGCTCCTCTGTCCACGGGATTTTCCAGGCAATAGTACTGGAGTGGATTGCCATTTCCTTCTCCAGGGGATCTTCCCAACCCAGGGATTGAACCCGGGTCTACCCATAGGAATTAAAAAAAAAAAAACTTCAGTTTTGAAGTCCCACCCTGTGATTCTGATTTAACAGGCATGTGCATGGACTGGGCTTTAGGGATTTTTAAAAGCTCCCTAGTTTATTCTAATATCAAATACTATTGTAGAATCATTGATTTCAGGCAACAAAGCTAATCCTCAACAATAGCTGTATAGGAATATTTTTGTTACCCTTTGCATTAGACAGCATTTAACATGGCCACCCAGTAAGGATTCATGCTGTTACTGTTTTTTAAATGTATATTTCTTAGAGACACACAGGAAAGTGGTACCAAGCATTTGTTTCCTAGCAGAGAGAATCCTATGTGAGTCAGTTGTGGTAGCAGAATGGTCCAATCTTAAACTTTCCCACTTCTTCACATAGGGGAACTGTATTTCTTATCAAATATTTAAAACAATAAGTATACTATTGAAAAAAGTGAAGCCTTTTGATAGAAACAAATGCAGTTATAAGTCTTTGCAGCCAGAGGAACAATGCATAATTACCCAGATAATATCATTAGGAAGAAGAGAATCTTAGTGCCCTTCCAAAAGCTGCAACATTTACAGTGAGTTCAGTGATTCCCAGCATGTCCATAAATGTATGAAGAGAAACCAGAGGCTCTTGGGCATTTGGTTACCCTCTTTGAAGATCAATGCTTCTTAATCTAAAGCATAGTAATAGTCCTCTTTTTTGTATTATTAATTTCACTAATGTTTTCCACTGATTTATTTTTGCTTGTGGTTTTATTCTTAAAAGTTCCACAGTGTGGAGTGTAATATTTTTGCAGTTATAACTTAACACAGTACTTTATTTTAAGCCCTGCATTAGTTGTTTTCTTATTCTCTCTTACTTAATCTACTCATCAAATCTGTTTGGTATCTACTGCTATTATCACATTCTACAGATGAAGAAACTGAGCTAAATGGCTCAGTACCTTCTCAGAGACACAGATAGCCAGAGACATTGTCCAGGAATATATGATATAACGCCCCGGGACTCTCTCCCTTCCAGCGTTAATAAATTTCCAGTCTATAAGCCAAATTCAGCCTTCAGTGATATTGTTCCAAGGGTCTCAATATATTTTTAAATGAGGTGCCACTATTTAGAAAGCAGAAAATTTCTTTATAAAAATCCAGATTTCAAGTTTATATTTACAAAAATCTTATTTGACAACACTAAGTGACATGACTGAAATCGTGAAATTGCTTGAAGCTGAGTTCTGTTTTTTCCTTTTCAAATGACACTTCCTGCCCCTCATTAGTACCTACCTCTTTGACTCCTGGCCTGCTCCGATATTCATGACACAGGCTTTGCCCCTCCAGAGCTCTGGTTTTCAACTCAGCCTCTAAATTCTGTTGAGGGAAGAAATGATTCTTATGTCTTTAGTACATTTTACCATCAGGAAAAACAAAATGTCCTCTTTCTCAGTGAAGTGTAGACCATTGCAGTGCCATCTTCATCACCTCATACCTTTCTAGGACTAGCTGCGTGTTTGCATCTGGCTGAGTGGTTCACTTTCTTTGACTACAAAATGGTGGAGCTTCGTATCCTACCTTCTGGTTCTACTATTTAGCTCCTTGGAGTGGTTTCCAATCAAAGTTTTGATTTCACAGGAGTTTACAACTTGTCTGGTTGTCTTTCAACAACTGTAGCCCCGTGGAGACTCACGTATCCCTTGAACTCATGATGTGTAGTTGGGTTCTGTTCAGCCTCCTTCAAGTAAGACTATGAAAAAGAGGAAGAGGATGATGTTGTCCTGGTGACGTCAAGACCACCTAGCTGATATGGCGCTCGCAGTGTCAGCAGGGTTTCCCAGGATTGCAGTCACTGATTCTTGATGTAGCACGAAATGCAGACAAAAAAGGATTCTCTTCTTAGGAGTCTTTGCCTTGGTTTTGAGAGTTGCTTGCCTCTGTTGCAGTGTACTATTTCCTTTATTCCTTTCCATGTCTGGCTTTTACCTGCTGCCCACCTTGGTCTTGGTTTCTATACACTCTCTCTGAGCCACTCAACCTTTTGTTCCTAGTGGTGGTGACCTCTCACTGCACAAGGAAGCCTGCCACTCAGCAGAACTCACGCTCGCACACTTAAACCTCAGAGCAGCCCTATGATATAGGTCCTCTACTCTCAGGAAATTGTGGCTCAAAAAACCTTAAAATTTGGTAAGTTGATAAGGAGCAGACTTTTCAAATGGTTAAATTTTAATGTTGACTATTCTGTCCCATGTTTTACTTTGGGTACAAGAGGCCACTATCATAATTGAATGATGTCTACAAAAGATGAGAAAAGTAATTTTACCATTCCTTATTTCCTCACATGGTGTGCCATGTGAGACATCATCAATTTTAAGGTGCATCATTATCTGATATGCTACTAAGAAGAGAAAAAAAATACTGTCAATTAAATTATGTCATCTAAATTATGTTGTCACTTTTATTGCAATTACAAATGTTCTAAAATATAAAGACATGTCTTAGAATTGACAAATATGGTACTTATTCAACTTGTACACATTTAACACCTAAGTCATTGGCTGAAATGTTAATTGTCTTAAAATAATGAGAAGAGAGCAAATGCAAAATATTTACACTAGAATGTTTTCCTTCAGCAACCATCAACTGAGCTGGAATTTGACCGGGTAGTGATTTATACCACTTGCCTTCGTGTGGTACGGACAACCTTTGAAAGGTGTGAACTGGTTAGAAAGATCTTCCAGAACCATCGAGTCAAATTTGAAGAGAAAAACATTGCTCTGAATGGCGACTATGGAAAAGAGTTAGACGAACGATGCCGGCGGGTTTCTGAAGCTCCTTCCCTCCCTGTCGTGTTCATTGATGGCCATTATCTAGGGGTAAGTGTCTGCTAAGGAAAATCTTTTTTATTGAACCCAACCAGTGTTGATAGAAATCTGTAAACCTATGACAAAGCAACTTGCATCATAGCTACCAGCATACTTACTGATTTTCGGAGTTCAATCTAGCAGTTTTGAGGCACTTATTTCTATCCCAAATGATGTATCACTACAGTGTTCATCCCTACAGAGTCGTAGTGAGACAAAATCAGCATGGAATTGTCGTTTTGAATAGAAATACATTTTAAAAATGGTTAGTTGACTTGAGTTTTGAATTGAGAAGCTTGACATATGGGACAAAAACTTTTTTTTTAAGTGCAGGCAAGAAAAACGGAATATATGAGATATGCATTTGTGAATTCTCCTATACTACATTATCAAACACTCAGTTTCCTACTTAATGAAACTGAGATGACAGTCATGAAATGAAATCAATAAGAAATAGGGCCTGTAGCCAGAATTTTATCTTCTTCTTGTTTAAAATGATTCTTGATTTGAGGAATGCAGGAGTGTGAGACACAAATGCAGGCTTATAGTGAGCAGAGCGGAGAATTCCCAGAGCAGCAAAAAACATGACTCCTTCACTGCTCTCTGAATAACACCATTAGCGTAATAGCCCCCATCCATCTATGAATGTGTGTCATCGGTAAGAAGCCCAAGAAGGGGGCTCTGGAGGGGACAGTTTGGAGAGAGGGAGAGCAAAGAGCTGAGAGATGCCAGTGGCTGGGGAGGTAGGGCTGACAAGGTCACTGATCAGAGAAGAAAAAAGTGAACTGCAATAATTAATTTACATGGCATTCTGTATTTTTCTTGATATTTCTGGTGCCTTGAGTGTACTGAGAAGTCAGTACAGATTAATTTTTCAAATCTGGTCTTAACCTTCAGGTTTCAGAGAAAGTTAGAAAAAGCCAGAGATTTTTCTTAGCAGGAAATGCTCCTGTTTGTTACAGGGAGCTTGTATCTGATGTCCTGTCTAGAGCTGTGGCTGTTAGAGGCAGTCTGCCATCTTATGGAAAGATTAATGCAGAAAAGCCATGATTCACTAGCTATGACGTCATGCAGTCTTACTTTCAACCAGAGCTGGACACAGATTGATTCTGAACGAGAATTTTGATTGAAGTGTTGAGCCTGAGGTCCCAGAAACCCACGGCAATGGTATAGATAATAATGACAGATAAATATATAGATTTTAAAAAGCACTATAGTATACTCTCAGCTTACATGTGTTATCTCATCTAACCATCAGTCTAACTTTAGAAATGAACTCTCTGGAACACTGCTTAAAAGGCAAGATAGGCTTGGAGTCAGGCAGCATTGTTTCAACATGCTCTGATACTACTAATGCTGGGAAATGTGTAAATCACTCTGTTACCTGGTTTCCTCTTTTGTATGAGAATAATAGTAGAACTTTTCTTAGGCTAATGGTGAGGGTTTTATTATGTATGTATGTATTATATTATTTTATTATTACACATGGGTGTGTGTGCTCAGTTGCTTAGTCCTGTCTACCTCCCTGAGGCCCCATGGACTGTAGGTGCCAGGTTTCTCTGTCCATGGAATTTTCCAGACAAGAATACTGGAGTGGGTTGCCATTTCCTACTCCAGAGGATCTTCCTGACCCTTAAATCAAAACATGTCTCTTGTGTCCTCTGCAATGGCAAGAGGTGTTTTTTTTTTTTTTTAATCACTAGGGCCACCTGGGAAGCCCCATTATTATATAATTATATGTATCAATTATATAATGATATAAAATATTATTCAGTTCATATGGTTGGAACAAAGTATGTTTTCAATAAATAGTAGCAATTTTCATCCCTGTTTTGAAAAAGCGAATATTCTTTTGCTCCAAGTCACATAGCTGGGTAATTGGCAGGGCCAGGACTCCACGTTAGGTCAGTCCAATTCCCCAAACACTTGTACTTTGGCACATCACCTCAAGGAAAGTAATTGTTGTTGGTCTGTTTGCTGCTATAGTCTTAGCACCTAGAAGAGAGTTTGTCACAAAGCTCTCAAAAACATACATTAAATGGCTGTAGGAATGATGCTATATTGTCTCTTCATATTCTTTTCTTCTTTAAGACATTCTTCCACAAGGGAAAAAATCTGAAGAACATATCCACACTGGGAAGAAAATCACTGGTAAAAGGTTGTCAGAATTTGCTTTTTAAACTGGGAAAAAATTCTTCTGACAATGTAAGATATTTTTCAATGTGATGTTTTAAGTTCTATGAAACTGCACAGTTGATCTTAGTGGGTGATCACTAAGATCACTTAGTGGGTAATAAGCTTAGCCCACCCACTGGTGGCTCAGATGGTAAAGCATCTGCCTGCAATGCGGGAGACCCGGGTTTGATCCCTGGGTTGGGAAGATCTCTTGGAGAAGGAAATGGAAATGGCAACCCACTCCAGTATTCTTGCCTGGAGAATCCCACGAATGGAGGAGCGTGGTTGGCTATAGTCCATGGAGTCACAAAGAGTCGACACGACTGAGTGACTTCGCTTCACCCACTGTTCTCATTTTAACTATGCTCATCTTCTTCCTACTTCTCAGTCTAAACCTGCCCAAGTGCCTGTCCTGTTGTTTGTCCTTCAGTTTCAGGGACAGAGGGAGAGCATGACAGACAAAGGAGATTGAATGCAGAGTTCTTTCTCAGTGACTTTGGTCTCTGTGATCACTTTATTGCACTCAAAGTAACCTAGAGGTAGAAGAATCACACACATGCTACCCTGTTGCTTCTGAAATTTGAAGCTGATTCCCCAAGTCTGAAGAGAGAGTCCCCCCCCCCTTTCTTTTTCTGATAAAAGAGGAATTACTTCTAGATTTATAATTCAAAACAGAGATAAACAGTCTAAAACAGCTTACATAACAAATTCCCCTCCTCCTGCAATAGCCACTTTATTTAGATTCCATGCACAATTGCAAATAGAGGACATTGTTGGGCTTGTAGAACCTTTTCCCTATTTGTGCATCTGAAATGGAAGGATGCCCTCTGCTGGGTTTTGGCATGTGGTGAAGCATAATTCTGGAAGAGGAAGAGAAACTGATGTTGGTAGTTTCCTTAACATCTGTGATGTTTCAAACAGTTATATAGAACCATTTGATTTAGTTAACATTTAAGTAAATGAGAAAAATCAAGATGTGTGAATCAGCTGCACAAATACAACTGTCTTTAAGAATGGAGAGAGAGAGAGAGAAACAGCCAGAGCCAGAGAATGAAGTAGACACAAACAGAGGAATATGGAGACAAAGCGTGGGAGAACATGAGATAGAAGGAGAGAGGAAAAGGACAATTCACATCTCCCCTATTTTACTGCCAGACTCACGGTGGGTGGTGCCAAAGGAGCTCAGCT
The DNA here is from genome assembly GCF_014754425.2 of Oryx dammah. NCBI lineage: Eukaryota > Metazoa > Chordata > Mammalia > Artiodactyla > Bovidae > Oryx > Oryx dammah. The sequence goes on from NW_024070187.1 coordinate 61,246,839, forward strand.
GTTTTCATTGAAGGGAAGCTATCAGGGCTCCATCCTAGGGCAAGAATGGAAGAGTTGACAGATATGCTCTTTTTTTTCTGATGACTCTCTTCCCCAGCCAAACTAAAACCTGAAGATGGAAATAATGCAATAGTCAAGGGAAAGAAATTACTTTAGAAAGCAGATCTACATGGCCCTGCGATGCTCAGTAGTAGAGGGGGAGTTGGTGGAGGTAGAAGCAAATTCAACTTGGAACTTCCCTGGGGTTGCTATTGTTGCTTTCAGTTTCTCAGTCATGTCCAACTCTTTGTGACCCCATGGACGGCAGCACATCAGGCTCCCTGTTCTTCACCATCTCCCGGAGCTTGCTCACACTCATGTCCATTGAGTCGGTGATGCCATCCAACCATCTTGTCCTCTCTTCTCCCCTTCTCCTCCTGCCTTCAATCTTTCCCAGCATCAGGGTCTTTTCCAATAAGTCAGTTCTTTGCATCAGGTGACCATAGTACTGGAGCTTCAGCTTTGGCATCAGTCCTTCCAATGAACATTCGGGATTGATTTCCTTGAGGATTGACTGGTTTGATCTCCTTGCAGTCCAACGGACTCTCTTGGACTTTTCCAATGCCACATTTCAAAAGCTTCAATTCTTCAGTGCTCTGCCTTCTTTATGGTCCAACTCTCACATTCATACATGACCACTGGAAAAACCGTAGCTTTAACCATAAGGACTTTTGCTGGCAAAGTCCTTGGAGTAAGTGTCCTGTTGTTTTTGGCATCAGAAAATCTTGATGTGAAAAGATTATGTCCCAATAGTTTGGACATAAATAATCTTATAAATTCCAGTTGGAAATGAGTTAAAAATTATGTCTTGATTATGGACCAGCCATAAACCTCTACAGTAAGAGTCCACAAAGTGTAAAGTAAAATAAAGTAAAAATAAAAAATTAAAACAAAAAACAAAAAATAAAATAAAATAAAAGTTTTACTCTAAAAAAAAAAAACCCCACATTGGAACATAGCTATGAAACATGTAGAATGAATCCAACAGGGGCCTCTTCTCTAACAGAGAGAGGAATGGAGAGGCTGTTGTTCTAGAGGGGTCTCTTAAATTAGCTGATATTGAGTTGTGACTGCTTGGAAATTCTGTATCTATTTAAAGTACTATATTATTCAATTTAGGAAAGAAGTTATTATTGAGCATTGCTAGTAGACACACTAGAAATATAGACTCTAAGCTTGTTTAGAGACTACTTCCAACAATTCTCTGCAGAAATGGGCCACCAAGGAAGCCTTTGCCACAATCTGGATGTGACAAGCTCTAGTAACTTGTTGTCTTTGCCATGGTCCTCACCAGCAAAATAGATGATTTGTTCTCCACCCTTCTTTCTACAAAATTGTCTTCATCAGCATAATAGATGATTTGTTCTCTACCCTTCTTTTTACAAAATTCTCTTCCTAGGTAAAGTCTTGAGTGATCTGTATCTGTTTGTGGTCAATAAATAAGTCACACATGAAAGCAGCGAGAGAAAATGGGAAATGTGCTTTGTAGTTTTCTAGCCTCTACACCCCGATATTCTCTCTATAGCACAGGAGGACAGTCTATAAAGTGATGGGGTAGGTTACTGAGTGAGACAAACCATGGTATCTGCTGGATATGCTGCTTTTATTTAGTTTTATTTTAACCAGATTTATTGAGCTACAATTTACATTTAATAAATTGTACACATTTAAATTGTACAGTTTAACAAATGTGTACACCCATGTATCTACCAACACATCCAAAATATACAGCATTTCCATAAGCCCCCAAATATTCTTCATGTCATTTAGTAGTTAATCCCTTCCTCCAAGCCCAGTACCCTGCTGAACATGGGTCTTTCTCCTAACATAGTTTTCTATTGTTCTAATGACTATGTTTGGTTTCATTATCAAGGTAGTGATGCCCTCATTCAAGTGAGTTTGAAAGTACTGTAGCCCCCAGAGTTTTAATATCTGGTTCTCTTTAATCCTTGATATAGAGCACCACATCCATCTGACATCACTTTCTTTTATGTGAAAGACTTCTTATACACTGCTATTGTAGCGTGGGTCTGCTGTGGATGAATTCTTTCAGTATTTAAATGTATGAAAAGTTTTTATTTCATTTTTATCTTTAAGAAATATTTTTGCTGGATATATATATAGAATTATAGGTTGGATTTTTTTCCAGTAGTCTAGAGGTGTTGGACCTCTGTCTTCTCACATTACTTCTGATAAAACACATGCTGTCACCCTGATCTTTATTTCTTTGTTTGTAACATGTCTTCTTTATCACCACCAACCACAACTGCCTTTAAGCATCTCTGTTTATCACCACACTTGAGAACCTCAATTATGGTATATCTTGCTGTAACTTTATTCATTTTTCTTTTGCTTAGGGTTCAAGGATATTCTTGAATCAGTTGTTTTATTAGTTTTTGTCAAATGTGAAAAACTTTCAGCTATTATTTTTTTCAAATGTTATTTTAATTTTCTGTTCTTTATTATTTTAAAGAGACTTTAATTACATCGCTATCAGGCTGCTTGAAGTAGTTCCATAGCTTACTTCATTTCATTTTGGGTAGTTTCTATTGCTATGTCTCCAGGATTCCTAGTCTTTTCTTATATAATATCTAATCTTCGATTACTCCCATCTGTGTATTTTTAAAAATCTCAGATACTGTAATTTTTAAAAAAAATTTTTTTACTTTACAATACTATATTGGTTTTGTCATACATTACATGAATCCACCACAGGTGTACATGAGTTCCCAATCCTGAACCCTCCTCCCACCACCCTCCCAATATCATCCCTCTGGGTCATCACAGTGCACCAGCCCCAAGCATCCTGTATCCTGTATCAAACCTAGACTGGCGATTCATTTCTTACATGATAGTATACATATTTCAATGCCATTCTCCCAAATCATCCCACCCTCGCCCTCACCCACAGAGTCCAAAAGTCTGTTCTATACATCTGTGTCTCTTTTGCTGTCTTGCATATAGGGTTATCATTACCATCTTTCTAAACTCCATATATATGTGTTAGTATACTGTATTGGTGTTTTTCTTTCTGGCTTACTTCACTCTGTATAATCAGCTCTAGTATCATCCACCTCATTAGAACTGATTCAAATGTATTCTTTTTAATGGCTGAGTAATACTCCATTGTGTATATGTACCACAGCATTCTTATCCATTCATCTGCTGATGGACATCTAGGTTGCTTCCATGTCCTGGCTATTATAAACAGTGCTGCGATGAACACTGGGGTACATGTGTCTCTTTCAATTTTGGTTTCCTTGGTGTGTATGCCCAGCAGTGGATCATAAGGCAGTTCTATTCCAGTTTTTTTAAGGAATCTCCACACTGTTCTCCATAGTGGCTGTACTAGTTTGCATTCCCACCAACAATGTAAGAGGGTTCCCTTTTCTCCACACCCTCTCCAGCATTTATTGCTTGTAGACTTTTGGATCGTAGCCATTCTGACTGGTGTGAAGTGGTACCTCATTGTGGTCTTGACTTGCATTTCTCTGATAATGAGTGATGTTGAGTATCTTTTCATGTGTTTGTTAGCCATCCATATGTCTTCTTTGGAGAAATGTCTATTTATTTCCTTGGCCCATTTTGTGATTGGGTCATTTATTTTTCTGGAATTGAGCTGCATAAGTTGCTTGTATATTTTTGAGATTAGTTGTTTGTCAATTGCTTCATTTGCTATTATTTTCTCCCATTCCGAAGGCTGTCTTTTCACCTTGCTTATAGTTTCCTTTGTTGTGCAGAAGCTTTTAATTTTAATTAGATCCCATATGTTTATTTTTGCTTTTGTTTCCAGTATTCTGGAGGGTGGATCATAGAGGATCCTGCTGTGGTTTATGTCGGAGAGTGTTTTGCCTATGTTCTCCTCTAGGAGTTTTATAGTTTCTGGTCTTACATTTGATCTTTAATCCATTTTGAGTTTATTTTTGTGTATGGTGTTAGAAAGTGTTCTAGTTTCATTCTTTTACAAGTGGTTGACCAGTTTTCCCAGCACCACTTATTAAAGAGATTTTCTTTAATCCATTGTATATTCTTGCCTCCTTTGTCGAAGATAAGGTGTCCATAGGTGTGTGGATTTATCTCTGGACTTTCTATTTTGTTCCATTGATCTCTATTTCTGTCTTTGTGGCAGTACCATACTGTCTTGATGACTGTGGCTTTGTAGTAGAGCCTGAAGTCAGGCAGGTTGATTCCTCCAGTTCCATTCTTCTTTCTCAAGATTGCTTTGGCTATTCGAGGTTTTTTGTATTTCCATACAAATTGTGAAATTATTTGTTCTAGCTCTGTGAAAAATACCGCTGGTAGCTTGATAGGGATTGCATTGAATATGTAGATTGCTTTGGGTCGTATACTCATTTTCACTATATTGATTCTTCTGATCAATGAACATGGTATAGTTCTCCATTTATTAGTGTCCTCTTTGATTTCTTTCATCAGTGTTTTATAGTTTTCTATATATAGGTCTTTAGTTTCTTTAGGTAGATATATTCCTAAGGATTTTACTCTTTTCATTGCAATGGTGAATGGAATTGTTTCCTTAATTTCTTTTTCTACTTTCTCATTATTAGTGTATAAGAATGCAAGGGATTTCTGTGTGTTGATTTTATATCCTGCAATTTTATTATATTCATTGATTAGCTCTAGTAATTTTCTGGTGGAGTCTTTAGGGTTTTCTATGTAGAGGATCATGTCATCTGCAAACAGTGAGAGTTTTACTTCTTCTTTTCCAATTTGGATTCCTTTTATTTCTTTTTCTGCTCTGATTGCTGTGGCCCAAACTTCCAGAACTATGTTGGATAGTAGTGGTGAAAGTGGGCACCCTTATCTTGTTCCTGACTTTAGGGGAAATGCTTTCAATTTTCACCATTGAGGATAATGTTTGCTGTGGGTTTGTCATATATTGCTTTTATTATGTTGAGGTATGTTCCTTCTATTCCTGCTTTCTGGAGAGTTTTTATCATAAATAGATGTTGAATTTTGTCAAAGGCTTTCTCTGCATCTATTGAGATAATCATATGGCTTTTATTTTTCAATTTGTTAATGTGGTGAATTACATTGATTGATTTGTGGATATTGAAGAATCCTTGCATCCCTGGGATAAAGCCCACTTGGTCATGGTGTATGATCTTTTTAAGTGTTGGATGTTGTTGGATTCTGATTGCTAGAATTTTGTTAAAGATTTTTGCATCTATGTTCATCAGTGATATTGGCCTGTAGTTTTCTTTTTTTGTGGCATCTTTGTCTGGTTTTGATATTAGGGTGATGGTGGCTTCATTGAATGAGTTTGAAGTTTATCGTCCTCTGCAGTTTTCTGGAAGAGTTTGAGTAGGATAGATGTTAGCTCTTCTCTAAATTTTTGGTAGAATTCAGCTGTGAAGCCGTCTGTACCTGGGCTTTTGTTTGCTGGAAGATTTCTGATTACAGTTTCAATTTCTGTGCTTGTGATGCGTCTGTTAAGATTTTCTATTTCTTCCTGGTTCAGTTTTGGAAAGTTGTACTTTTCTTAGAATTTGTCCATTTCTTCCACGTTGTCCATTTTATTGGCATATAATTGCTGATTATGATCCTTTGTATTTCTGTGTTGTCTGTTGTGATCTCTCCATTTTCATTTCTAATTTTATTGATTTGATTTTTCTCTCTTTGTTTCTTGATGAGTCTGGCTAATGGTTTGTCAGTTTTATTTATCCTTTCAAAGAACCAGCTCTTTGGCTTTGTTGATTTTTGCTATGGTCTCTTTTGTTTCTTTTGCATTTATTTCTGCCCTAATTTTTAAGATTTCTTTCCTTTTGCTAACCCTGGGGTTCTTAATTTCTTCCTTTTCTAGTTGCTTTAGGTGTAGAGTTAGGTTATTTATTTGACTTTTTTCCTGTTTCTTGAGGTATGCCTGTAATGCTATGAACTTTCCCCTTAGCACTGCTTTTATAGTGTCTCACAGGTTTTGGGTTGTGTTTTCATTTTCATTCATTTCTATGCCTATTTTGATTTATTTTTTGATTTCTTCTGTGATTTGTTGGTTATTCAGAAGCGTGTTGTTCAGCCTCCATATGTTGGAATTTTTAATAGTTCTTCTCCTGTAATTGAGATCTAATCTTACTGCTGCTGCTCCTGCTGCTAAGTCGCTTCAGTCGTGTCTGACTCTGTGTGACCCTATAGATGGCAGCCCACCAGGCTCCGCCATCCCTGGGATTCTCCAGGGAAGAATACTGGAGTGGGTTGTCATTTCCTTCTCCAGTGCATTAAAGTGAAAAGTGAAAGTGAAGTCACTCAGTTGTACCCGACTCTGAGCTATCCCCTGGACCGTAGCCTACCAGGCTCCTTCATCCATGGGATTTTCCAGGCAAGAGTACTGGAGTGGATTGCCATTGCCTTCTCCAATCTTACTGCATTATGGTCAGAAAAGATGCTTGGAATGATTTCAATTTTTTTGAATTTATCAAGGCTAGATTTATGGCCCAGGATGTGATCTATCCTGGAGAAGGTTCCGTGTGTGCTTGAGAAAAAGGTGAAATTCATTGTTTGGGGTGAAATGTCCTATAGATATCAATTAGGTCTAACTGGTCTATTGTATCATTTAAAGTTTGTGTTTCTTTGTTAATTTTCTGTTTAGTTGATCTGTCCATAAGTGTGAGTGGGGTATTAAAGTCTCCCACTATTATTGTGTTATTGTTAATTTCCCCTTTCATACTTGTTAGCATTTGTCTTATATATTGCGGTGCTCCTATGTTGGGTGCATATATATTTAAAATTGTTATATCTTCTTCTTGGATTGATCCTTTGATCATTATGTAGTGTCCTTCTTTGGCTCTTTTCACAGCCTTTGTTTTAAAGTCTATTTCATCTGATATGAGTATTGTTACTCCTGTTTTCTTTTGGTCTCTATTTGCATGAAATATCTTTTCCCAGCCCTTCACTTTCAGTCTGTATGTGTCCCTTGTTTTGAGGTGGGTCTCTTGTAGACAACATATATAGGGGTCTTATTTTTGTATCCATTCAGCCAGTCTTTGTCTTTTGGTTAGGGCATTCAACCCATTTACATTTAAGGTAATTATTGATAAGTATGATCCCATTGCCATTTACTTTATTGTTTTGGGTTTGGGTTTATACACCCTTTTTGTGTTTCCTGTCTAGAGAATATCCTTTAGCATTTGTTGGAGAGCTGGTTTGGTGGTGCTGAATTCTCTCAGCTTTTGCTTGTCTGTAAAGCTTTTGATTTCTCCTTCATATTTATTTGAATGAGATCCTTGCTGGGTACAGTAATCTGGCCTGTAGGTTATTTTCTTTCATTACTTTATGTATGTCTTGCCATTCCCTCCTGGCCTGAAGAGTTTTTATTGAAAGATCTGCAGTTATCCTTATGGGAATCCCCTTGTGTGTTATTTGTTGTTTTTCCCTTGGTGCTTTTAATATTTGTTCTTTGTGTTTGATCTTTGTTAATTTGATTAATATGTGTCTTGAGGTGTTTTGCCTTGGGTTTATCCTGTTTGGGACTCTCTGGGTTTCTTGGACTTGGGTGATTATTTCCTTCCCCATTTTAGGGAAGTTTTTCAGCTATTATCTCCTCAAGTATTTTCTCATGGTCTTTCTTTTTTCTTCTTCTTCTGGGACTCCTATAATTCGAATGTTGGAGCGTTTCATATTGTCCTGGAAGTCCCTGAGATTGTCCTCATTTCTTTTCATTCATTTTTCTTTTTTCCTCTCTGATTCATTTATTTCTACCATTCTATCTTCTATTTCACTAATCCTATCTTCTGCCTCCGTTATTATACTATTTGTTGCCTCCAGAGTGTTTCTGATCTCATTTATTGCATTATTCATTATATATTGACTCTTTTTTATTTCTTCTAGGTCCTTGTTAAACCTTTCTTGCATCTTCTCAATCCTTGTCTCCAGGCTATTTATCTGTGATTCCATTTTGATTTCAAGATTTTGGATCATTTTCACTATCATTATTCGGAATTCTTTCTCAGGTAGATTCCCTATCCCTTCCTCTTTTATTTTTTTTGGTGGGCATTTATCCTGTTCCTTTACCTGCTGAGTATTCCTCTGTCTCTTCATCTTGGTTATATTGCTGCGTTTGGGGTGGCCTTTCTGTATTCTGGCAGGTTGTGGAGTTCTCTTTATTACGGAGTTTCCTCGCTGTGGGTGGGGTTGTATCAGTGGCTTGTCAAGGTTTCTTGGTTAGGGAAGCTTGTGTCGGTGTTCTGGTGGCTGGAGCTGAATTTCTTCTCTCTGGAGTGCAATGAAGTGTCCAGTAATGAGTAATGAGATGTCAATGGTTTTGGAGTAACTTTGAACTGCCTGTATATTGAAACTCAGGGGTGTGTTCCTGTGTTGCTGGAGAATTTGCGTGGTATGTCTTGCTCTGGAAGTTGTTGGTCCTTGGGTGGTGCTTGGTTTCAGTGTAGATATGGAGGCGTTTGATGAGCTCCTATCGATTAATGTTCCCTGGAGTCAGGAGTTCTTTGATGTTCACAGGATTTGGACTTAAGCCTCCTGCTTCTGGTTTTCAGTTTTATTTTTACAGTAGCTTCAAGACTTCTCCATCTGTACAGCACCAATGATAAAACATCTAGGTTAAAGATGAAGTTTCTCTACATTGAGGGACACCCAGAGAGGTTCATTGTTTTTGAAGACAATGATCTGGTTTTCTGGGTGCCTGATGTCCTCTGCCAGCATTCAGAAGTTGTTTTGTGGAATTTACTCAGCATTGAAATGTTCTTTTGATGAATTTGTGAGGGAGAAAGTGGTCTCCCCATCCTATTCCTCTGCTGTCTTAGGACCGCCCCCCCAGATACTGTAATTTTTATCTTTAGACATTTGATTTCTTTAAAAAATGTATTTTTCATGTCTCTACTTAACATGTTCAATATCTTTTTTTAGCTTTTTGATCATATAATAACTTTTAATCTGTTGAACAGTTTCATTATCTGTGTCAGTTCTGGGTTGATTTTGAAATTCTGAGTACTGTTTTCCACTTCTTTGCCTTCCTGGTAATTTTTGCTTGAATTCCACATACCTGGTTGGATAAAAGTATTTTTATTGGGGTATTTTTGTATTCTCTAATATATATTCATATATTGTACTTTTTGCTGAAAGGCAGTCAAGTTACTTGGAAATAGTTTGCTATTTTGGGTTTGTTATTAAGATTTTCTAGGCAGGGCCAGAATAGTGTTTCAGTTCAGTTCAGTCAGTCACTTCTGTCCGACTCTTTCCAACCGCATGGACTGCAGCATGCCAGGCCTTCCTGTCCATCGCCAGCTCCCGGAGTTTACTCAAACTCATGTCCATTGAGTCTGTGATGCCATCCAACCATACAACCTAATTATTCCTTAGTATTACTTTGCCAACAAAGGTCCATCTGGTCAAGGCTATGGTTTTTCCAGTGGTCATGTATGGATGTGAGAGTTGGACTGTGAAGAAAGCTGAGTGCTGAAGAATTGATGCTTTTGAACTGTGGTGTTGGAGAAGACTCTTGAGAGTCCCTTGGACTGCAAGGAGATCCAACTAGTCCATCCGATATAAGATGGGTCCTAGGTGTTCATTGGAAGGACTGATGCTAAAGCTGAAACTCCAATACTTTGGCCACCTCATGCGAAGAGTTGACTCATTGGAAAAGACCCTGATGCTGGGAGGGATTGGGGGCAGGGGGAGAAGAGGACGACAGAGGATGAGATGGTTGGATGGCATCATCAACTCGATGGACATCAGTTCAGTTCAGTTCATTCCCTCAGTCATGTCTGACTCTTTGCGAACCCATGAATCTCAGCAAGCCAAGCCTCCCTGTCCATCACCAACTCCCAGAGTTCACCCAAACTCATGTCCACCGAGTCTGTGATGCCATCCAGCCATCTCATCCTCTGTCGTCCCCTTCTCCTCTTGCCCCCAATCCCTCCCAGCATCAGGGTCTTTTCCCATGAGTCAACTCTTTACCTGAGGTGGCCACAGTATTGGAGTTTCAGCTTCAGCATTAGCCCTTCCAATGAACACCCAGGACTGATCTCCTATAGGATGGACTGGTTGGATCTCCTTGCAGTCCAAGGGACTCTCAAGAATCTTCTCCAACACCACAGTTCAAAAGCATCAATTCTTTGGTGCTCAGCTTTCTTCACAGTCCAATTCTCACATCCGTACCTGACCACTGGAAAAACCATAGCCTTGACTAAATGGACCTTTGTTGGCAAAGTAATATCTCTGCTTTTCAATATGCTATCTAGGTTGGTCATAACTTTCCTTCCAAGGAGTAAGCATCTTTTAATTTCATGGCTGTAATCACCATCTGCAGTGATTTTGGAGCCACAAAAGATACAGTCTGACGGTTTCCACTGTTTCCTCATCTATCTGCCATGAAATGATGGGACCAGATGAGTTTGGGTAAACTCTGGGATGTTGATGATGGACAAGGAGGCATGGCATGCTGTGATTCATGGGGTCACAAAGGGTCGGGTATGACTGAGTTACTGAACTGAACTGAACCAAACTGAACTGATGGGGATGTGATCTTTTGATAACTTTACTCAATACCCCAGTCTGGCTGGTGACAACAGGCAGTAGTCCCAACCCTTCCCCCAAATACTGTCACTTTTCATACTTTCAGGTGGTCTTTGCTGGCCTTGAGTAGTTTCCGTACATAGATGTACTAAACATTACCCTGCTGAACTCAAGCTGGGCGCTCTGCCCATCTCTGGAGTTCTCTGTGAAGCTCTTTACTCTCTGTCCTATGAATGCTAGCCATCTTAGTTTCCTGGGCTCTAGGTCTATTTCCTTAACTCAAGGAATCTACTTGGTTCTGTTTAAACTCCCCCTTCTTGAATATAACTTGAGTAGCTATTATGATAATGAGCCTGGGGGTCCATAGAACTCACTCATTTACTCCCTGCCTCTCAGAGGTCATAGTTCTTTGTTGTTTAATGTTTACTACCATATAAACAACCCATTAAAAATCATTGTGCTGTGCTTGTATTCAGTTGCTCAGTTGTGTCTGACTCTTTGTGACCCCACAGACTGTAGCCCACCAGGCTCCTCTGTCCATGGGAATTCTCCAGCTAAGAGTAGTGGAATGATTTGTCATGCCTTCCTCTAGGAAACCTTCCCAAACCAGGGGTTAAACCCAGGTCTCCTGCATTGCAGGCAGATTCTTTTACCATCTGAACCACCAGGGAAGCCCATTAAAAACCATTACACTGTTTATCAAAATGAATCATTAAGTTGTCCACTTTTAGGCAGTATAACAAAGAGAAATTTTCAGGCTTGATGTCCATGCCATTTATGAATTACATTTTTTTCTGTAACAGTTATTTTTTTTTACAGAAAACATCTCTAAACAAACAAAAAGTCCTGAAGCCTTAAAAATTAGGGGTTTTATCTTTTCTCACATAAAAAATGTACAGGAAGATGCTCCTGGGAGGGTATAAAGTTCCAAGATGTCACCTAAGACCACTTTCTATTTTATAGTTCTTAGCACATACTTTCTATCTTTGAGGTTTAATGGGCCTAATGTTCCTATAATTAATATAAGTATTGATATCATACTTGCATTCTAGACAGGATGGGAATGAGAAAGAAAAGAAAAGAGAGAAGTACATTCTAGCTAAAGGAGTGCCCTTTTAAAGAAACCATCCAGAAGTCTCACCCAACTTTGTGTTTTGTTATTCACCTTTGTTGCAAAATAAAATTGTGCTCTTTCAGAGGGACACATTGATATGTTGGAAAAAAAAAATCCAGGTTTTTCTTAGAATAAAGCATCATGGATATTGAGTAGGAAGTTAGTATCTGCCACACTGAGCAAAGATCTTTTTGAGTAGTTGACTAGAATAAGCTTCTTCAGGCTGCATGTTTTACACTAATTGTTTGCTTGAATCAGACAACTCCCTAGTATTCATTCTGTTAAGGAGGGTTGAAGAGATGGTGGACTGATAGGAGGGAATCTTTGGTAAATTTGGCGTTTCTTTATGGGAATGTGTTATATGCAATAATAACTATTTTCATAAAACATCAATGTAAAATTAAATGTTTTGTTAGGTTTTGAAATTCTTTGGTTTTGAACCTATTTAAAATATTTACCATATATCTGTGGGAAGTGGTTTATAAATGTTGGAGTTACATGCTTGAAAATCTGTTGAAGGTTATAGACCATCTCACTGTACATAGACACAATCTTCTTTAAATATCAAGGCTTTCTGAGAATTTATCCCTAATTAACTTTTCATTAAAAGGAGTACTTTCAAGATAGTGCTTACTGAAGTATACCCCAGCTTCTTAGTTACCTTGAGTATTTTATCAAGTAAGCAACTCACTTCATTACAAGTAATTACAATCATATCTGATTTAGATTCTTTAGCATTTAATTGTGGAATAGATGAATTTTAGATCTTTATTTTTTCCTTTTTCTTTGGAATTCATCTTTTTGGTCATTTCCTTGATCATTAACATTTTCCCCAGAGATCTGGATGAAGGAAGAATCCCTTGAGCTTTCAGATCTACCAATTTTTCATGGATCTTATTTGGTAATAGGTACAGCAAATATTTAATCTTTAGGCATCCTTGTGCAGAGTCATGGAGTATTTGTTCCTGGCCTACTTCAGAAAGTACAGGATGGGGAAGTCTGAAATTTAAGCTTTAAGTCAAGCTCTTGGAGTATAAATGAAGCAATAATCTGTCATGTGATAGCTTCCTTGTCCTTTTTTTCCTAAATAACTGAGGATTTTTAAAAAACTTTTTATTTTTGTATTGAGGTATAGCTGATTAATAACGTTGTGATGGTTTCGGGTTAACAGCGAAGGGGTCCAGCTATACATATACATGTACCCATTCTCCCTCAAACTTCCCTTCCATTCAAGCTGCCACATAACGTTGAGCAGAGTTCCACATGCTCTACAGTAGGTCCTTGTTAGTTATCCATTTTGAATATAGCAGTGTGTACAGGCCTATCCCAAAGAGCAACAACAACAGTGATAGTAAAAGCTAGCTTGAATGATACACTCTGATAAGCTTTCTTCAATCTATTAAAATAAAAATGTAAATAGTACCTCTCTCATTTCTATCACCCCAAATTTTGTTAGACAAATTAAGAAACTTAGAGAAGGGAAGAAACTCTTTAAATACCTCCAGATCACAAGCCAGTATTCAAATTTAGAAGTGTTGGACTCTAGAGCTCAAACTCTTCCACTCTTCAGCAGCATATTTACATTCTGAATTATTTCATCACTTGAAAACACTCCACATTCAAGATCTTGAACTTAGAGATGTCCTGCTCTGACCACAATTTTCTGTCTTTCAATCTCTCTCCATTATTGAACTTGCTCTGTTACCACTGGTATTGTTTATCCATCTCCCTTTCTATTGTAGGCACAGTTTTGGTTTCACTTGCTTCCCTATATTTCTATATTCATGAATATAATAATATCTAGTCTGTATCACTCACTGGATTGGCTCCCTTGACTTTCCACCTCTGTCAGTTCCCAGTCTGGTACAGCTTCCTGTGCTTTTCTTCTCTTATTCCAGCACATCAAGGACATTACTGGAAAAATCTCAAAATGTTAACAAAGAAGTCTGCAACAAAGTTGTGTCATCAGCATTATCTAGGCCCACTATTTCATACTCTTGAGAATATCTTGTTGGTTTTCTGTTGTGGTCCACATAACCAACTGCTTTGAATGTTTTCTAATTTCCCCCAAACAGAAATCTCATTGACATCTCTTGATTCCTATTTTCCACATCTGTTATTATCTTTCACTTTTGCTAGTCGTCAAGTCTCTATACAGTTACAATCTTGTAGGGTATGTTAATTTTTTTTACAGCTATTTTACTTTGACATTAAAAAACACAGAAAACTTCTTCATTATTAGCCTTTTATTCCAATTCTTTGGTTTTGATAAATGACCCCACAATTCTTCCAGTCGCTCAGAGTCCAAATCTCAGTTTTCTTTGATACCTTGTCTTTCTCTTCCTCATATCTAGTCACTTGTCAAGATTTACATTGTATTCCATGGGATCTCAATTTTCACATTTTGAGAGTCCCTCCTAGAAAGAAGTAGCAAAGCAGTGGAAGCAGACATCTGAATGCAAGAGTAAGCTATTTGTCTTACTGGAATGGATGTTAGTTTAGTTATTTAATCTCTCTAAGGTGAAAATAATAAAATACTAATGACTGGGTATTTTGAGAATTATGAAGTATAAAAACTCATAGCGCCTGGAACATGGCACACACTAAGTAATTCTTTGCTAAGATTACAGCAAGAGCTTTAGAGAAAACTTTACATTTATGGGCTTTATGTGGAAAGAAAGAGAAAATGAAGAGAATTAATATAGGATTGGATCAAGAAGTCATGAGAGGAGAAAAGGTGCAGAGTATTATTCTGAGTTCACTTTCACATGTTAATTTCCAAGTAGTCTGATCTATGAGGGCAGGATGCTGCACAGTGTCTGAACTTCTGAATAGTGGTAGTGTTTTAAATATAAAAACTATCATCAAGGTCATGTTTCAGATACTAGTTTCATTTGTGCTGATACGTGGGCTACTAGCAATATTCCATCACCATTCATGATTCCTTTCCATGAATATTAAACAGTTATTTAAATAGTGTTACTTTTTCAATTTTAATACTAAGCAATTAAAAATGCTAGTTAAAACATATTAATAATAGTTTATAACATACGAGATTTAAAAATTATTAACAATATACCTATTTCCTCTGAAAATGAAAGAGAAGTTTACATATAAGACACTATACCATCATAATTTTTTCCTTACAATATGAAACTTTGATTTTCCTCCCTCTCTTTTTAATAGTAAAACTATTTTTACCTTTATTCAACTCAGAATGAATTTCATTGTATTAAAATATGAACAGATGACATCTGATTTACTCTTATTTCTAAAACAAAGTTATTAAATCTAGAGTGTGTGCACAACTAAGAAAGAGTGGGTGAAGGAATTAATGTTTTACATTCTTCTCTTAGCACCTCCCCTCTCTCGTATTCTCTCAGATTAAGACCACTGGGAGACTGGTGGGACTATTAAAATGAGGTTGCAGAAGATCTACTTAATTACTAGGTTTCAAATGTGGAAGATAAACACATGTATAAGTTTCATACAGAAGATTAGAATCTTGGATTTGGAAGGAATCTTAAATGTCATCCTGTCTAATGTCCATCTCAGTGCATAATTCTTGCTACCATAACCCTGGGCAGAGATGAACAATCTTTGAACACACCCAGTGACAAAACCTCATACTGTTCAAGTCAATCTATTGTGGTACTCCTGTAAATATTAGAAATTTTTTTTCTCATGTTGATAACAAGCCTGTATCTATCTTCTTTCACCCATGAGTCTTAGTTCTACCTAAAGTAATTAGACTTAAAATTGTTCCCTCATCCTCTTAACCAAAACCTCATATACAAAAATGTTGGCAAGTTTTCTCCTTGGTTTATTTCATACTTACTCTTATCTCATGACTTTCTTAGCTTCAAAATCATAATTATTCTCCTTAAGACATATTCTAGTCTTTAAGTGCAGCACCCAAAGCTAGAACCAATCTTCCAGATGATTATCTCCTCAGTAGGATCTCTATCCCTCTAATAGTGGTGCCTAGGTTTACTTTAAGCATCTATGTCATACAATTGATCATCCTGAGTCTGAGGTCACTTAAAAGACTCATGTAATTTTTAAGTGAAATATTTCTCAAGTGAACTCCTAATACCCTTGGATTTTGTTGGATTTTACTGAGTCCCAAGACCTCTTTTCTATGGGTGTGTAGTTGCTAGACAGTAATTAATAGCACAGGAAATAAATTTTTAAAATGAAATATAACCTATGATTTTTGATAACTGTCACTCTCTTTCTGTAAGCAGTTCATTCTGGTGCTAGTATCATTCCTCAGATCAGGAGGCAAAGAAGTAATCAAATGTCTCAAACTTCTATCCCCAGAGAAATATGCCCATGGGACTGGAATAAACAGTAGTCAAAGTTTGGGTGCTATGATGAATATAGTTGTAACAGTAAGCTTTTGCTGTGTAACAAATCACCTCAAAACTTAGTGGCTTTAAAGAATCATTTTGTGCACTGCACTTTTGGCTGGGTTTGGCTGTCTTTTATGGTCTACTGGTCGGGTGGCCAGAGGTGGGTAGTCTAGAATGACATCAGTTACATATATGGAAGTTGGCTTCTCGGATTTCCTCTTTCCTAGAAGACTAGCTGGGGGATGTTAAATGGCAGCAGTGGGATTTCTAGCAGTGAAAGAAAGCAAGCCCTAAAGCTGAAGCCCGCTTCAAGCGTGGGGTTGAGTCTTGTTTGTTTTTGTTCTGTTGACTAGAGCAGGTGACATTGTCAGGTTCAGGTTTAAGATGCAGAGAACAGACTCCACCTATTGATGGGAGGGCTGCTTACATCACCTTGTAAAGGGTGTGCTGGTGACAGTGAGCCCTGCAATCCACCAGAAGTGAAGAACTTCATTATCGAGCCCTCACTTTCTGCCTGAGTCTTGGGTGCTCAGTGACATTTTCATGTCAGAGGATTGCATACTTTCGATTGACTAAAGCTGGTTAGTTATACTTTAGCACTCCACAAGCCCGCAAAATATTTGTAGAGCAGTTTGGCATTCAAGCACATCTGTGTGGAACTAAACCAATGTACCAAATCCCGCTCAAGTTTCCAGAGTCACATTCTATCATCTTGTTCCTTTAGTAATCCTGGATAAGGCAATGGTACCCCACTCCAGTACTCTTGCCTGGAAAATCCCATGGATGGAGGAGCTTGGTGGGCTGCAGTCCATGGGGTCGCTAAGAGTCAGACACGACTGAAGTGACTTAGCAGCAATAGCAGCAGCACCCTCCAGTAACATCTTGTGATATCCTTGATCTATTGACCAAATCTTTGCCTTTCCCCTCACAGGTTTGTTTTTCTGTCACTTAACCTCACAAAAGAAATGCAGAAGTATTATGATTATAAATTATTCATCTCATATTTTGGATGCTAAACTTAATTCAATGACATGAAAAGTCATACAGTAGTAAGTACCTTGAAATCTGTTTATGCACAATTCAACTTTACTCCAACACTTAGAATCTATTAAGGAGAGGGAAACTTTGAGGCATGCTGGTACTAAGTATTTCTAAATTATAAACCTAAGGAACTGCTTCACCCATACAGTCTTTCCTTAATATGTATCCTGGCTTTGCTACTGAACCAAATTTAGGTCTACTTGGCGGTGTGCAGTAAAGCCAATATATTGACACCAGGTTGTGGTGAAGGAAAGTGCAGAATTTATTGCAGGACCAAGCAAAGAGTATGGGTGGCTAATTCTTAGAAGACTTGAACTTCCCAATGGCTTTCAGGGAAGTGTTTTTAAAGACAAAGTAAGGGAGAAGGTCATAGGATGCCTGATTAGCTTGTGGACATCCTTCTATTGGTTGATGGTGAGGTAACCAGCTGTATTTCGAGAGTCAACATCACCAGCCTTCCAACTGGTCTGAGGTCTACAGGCCTGTGGTCAACGGTCAATTGACTTTGTCTTACCTGATGTGGATTTCAGTATCTGCGAAACAGTTCAAGGATATGGCTCAGAATGTTGTCTACAGTCCTTGAGAGGGAACTAAAGATCCTTGACATTCTGTTATGGATAAACTACTATTATTTTGTCTTGCTTGACTGTTTGCCTTTGTGCTTCATTTTCTTACTTCTCTGATTAAATTTTCACTTTGGAAATCCATGAAGGCGTGATCGAAGAGGTTTTTCTACAAACAAGAGGCAGGCAGAGATGGGCTGGGGAAGGTGTCTGTCCTATGAAAGTCCCATAGCATCCTCCTCAGCTCTGCTGTATCATTTTGCACATTTTACAAATTAAAAATCCATTATCACATTTTCTGAAGACTTCACCACTTTAGTTTTTCTTTTTGTAATTTTCTCTGTGCCAGGATACTTATAAAATATCTGGTAATTTCACTCTTTAGTTATTTGTATATGTCAGATCCTGAGTCTTAAATTTCGTCCTTCAGACCATGGTTCCATACAAGTACAAAATAGTGTTTATTTTCAACTTGGGTATAAGTTAAAAGAAGACATAGAACATGCTACCTAATAAGGGACTCCAGGACCCAATTTATCTACATCTCAATATAGATATAAATTGCTAAATATTCTTAATCTGATTGAAAAGAAAATGTAGTTGTGCATGATCAGTGTTTTCTTATTTAAAGAGATATAAGGCTTCCCTGGTGGCTCAGCTGGTAAAGAATCCTCCTGCAATGTGGGAGACCTGGGTTGGGAAGATCCCCTGAAGAAGGGAATGGGTACCCACTCCAGCATTCTGGCTTGGAGAATTCCATGGACTGTATAGTCCATGGGGTTGCAAAGAGTTGGACACGACTGAGTGACTTTCATTTTCAATATATGCATTTCAGATTTTTTGAAATATTCTAGAAATGTATGAAAATAAATTAATTTGTAAATAAATAAATAAAATAAATTAATGTACCATTAAAAATTCACTTTCACTTTCAATATGTACCATTAAAAAATTCACTTTCACTTTCAATATGTACCGTTAAAAATTCACTTTCACTTTCAATATATGCATTTAAGATTTTTTGAAAAATCCTAGAAATGTATGAAAATAAATAAATTGATTTATAAATAAATAAATAAAATAAATTAATATACCATGCTATGAGTAGGTTAAAGTTAATAGAAAATTTAATGTCTCTATTTTTAATAAACCTTGAAATCAGTATCTCAGTAAAGAAAACTTTGGTTGATAATGAACTCTGTATCTGCTCTTGTGCATATAGAGATTTAGTATCTTCTCAACCACCAGAGGGCTCTCACAATATAAGAAAATATATTAAATGTGTAAGAAAATAAATGAAAATAGAAGTCATTTTTTATATATCTTTTTTAGAGTTCAATTAAAAGTTAAATATCTTAAATATATGGATTGCATGTAATACTTCAAATCCAGATTTCATTTCTAGAAATGAAATAGGAGGAACTGTTTAAACATGATAATTAAAAAACTTAAAACAATGAGCTAAATCCTGAATCAAACGTTAATACCATTCATTTACGTTTTCACTGGAAAAAATTAATGGAAAGTGCATGTATATCTTCTCTGAGAGATTCTAGCCCTTAAGACCTATTTTTCTATAAATATCTAGTTTGTTACTTTGGTATCATATATGATTACAACCGAGTGAACATCTCACACGGGATTTGACAAGGTAAATAGCTCTTGTGCCAAGCGGCACACTTCCTTATGTTCAGGTAGGATTGTGATACATTGTGCTATGGTTTTGTTTAGTTTTTAATCACTCCTTGGACTCCCAATTTGGTTGAGCTTAGCCCAAGATGCCTTTCTTTCTAAAATAAAAAATTAAGCTAATGACATGACCATATGTTTGGTCCTGATGGTGTTTATTCTCTGGATCAGATTCAAAGGATGAATAGAATGAATAAAATGAAGCAAACCACTTGTTCAGGGACAAGCCCTGAAATACTAGAGCCAGGGGCTCATTACTGGCCTCCTTTCTGGGCTGTAATCAAGGCCAGTCTTGCAGGAAACCCACAAGTTTCCCAGTTCTTGTCCATTTGTTGTGAATTTCAACCCGTCTCTTAGACTCTTGTGACCTGTCTCAGGGACTGTGGAGACTGAATCAGAATTAGTGATTATCAGGACTTACCTGGTGGTCCAGTGTTTCACACTCTGTGCTTCCAATGCAGGGGGTGCAAGTTCCATCTCTGGTCAGAGAACTAAGATCCCACATGTTGAGTGGTATGGCCAACAAAATAAGAATTAGTGGTTATCAAATTGTTCTCTGTGGTTCCCTAGAAGTTCCTTTGACTCTTCCTTAGTGGGCATCTGATGGATGGTATGAATGGGAGGGATTTCAATCTCTCTTTGAAATGCCAAACCAAACCCTCACATCCATACCAGTTATTGTATTCTACATATGGTCTCCCTTGAAAGATTTGAATAAACAAAAAGTTCAGCTGAAGGACTTGGGAAAACAAAGAAAGAAAGTTTTAAAGTTCTTTTTAGCAGTTTCATCATATTTGAATTTCTTGGGAAATATTGCTGAAATACAGGGTGGGAGTGGTGGATTACAATCGGATGGGATGGGTTTGGATACTTCTCTTTGCACTGTCTCTAGGCTATAGTGAAAATTATTGTCCTGACAAGCCTGGGAGGAACAAGAGGATAAGTCATTAAGCAAACTCTGAGTGCCCTCTATGTACACATCACTGTACACTGTTTGGGATTCAGAGATCTTTCATACATAGCCCCTGCCTTCTAGAATCAAAATTTAAGGAGTGTGTGTTGTGGGGGAGGGGGAGGGTACATATGAATACATATTATATCACTATAAGCTCAGTTCAGTTCAGTCACTCAGTTGTGTCCAACTCTTTGCAACCCCATGAATCACAGCATGTCAGGCTTCCCTGTCCATCACCAACTCCCGGAGTTCACTCAAACTCATGTCCATCAAGCCATCTCATCCTCTGTCCTCCCCTTCTCCTCCTGTCCCCCAATCCCTTGTTGTACTCATTTAACATGCACAATTGCACTCATTTCCCATGTTAGCAAAGTAATGCTCAAAATTCTCCAAGCCAAGCTTCAACAGTTTGTGAACTATAAGCTTCCAGATGTTCAAGCTGGATTTAGAAAAGGAATCAGATTGTCAACATCTGTTGGATCATAGAAAAAGCAAGAGAGTTCCAGAAAAACATCTACTTCTGCTTTATTGTCTATGCCAAAGCCTTTGACTGTGTGCTGCTGCTGCTGCTAAATTGCTTCAGTCGTGTCCGACTCTGGGCGACCCCATAGACGGCAGCCCACCAGGCTGCCCCATCCCTGGGATTCTCCAGGCAAGAACACTGGAGTGAGTTGCCATTTCCTTCTCCAATGCAAGAAAGTGAAAAGTGAAAGTGAAGATGCTCAGTCGTGTCCGACTCTTAGCAACCCTATGGACTGCAGCCTACCAGGCTCCTCCATCCATGGGATTTCCCAGGCAAGAGTACAGGAGTGGGCTGCCATTGCTGCGTGGATCACCACAAACTGTGGAAAATTCTGAAAGAGATGAGAATACCAGACCACTTGACCTGCCTCCTGAGATATCTGTATGCAGGTCAAGAAGCAACAGTTAGAAGTGGACATGGAACAACAGACTGGTTCCAAATAGGGAAAGGGGTATGTCAAGATGTATATTGTCACCCTGCTTATTTAACTTATATGCAGAATACATCATGCAAAATGCCGGGCTGGATGGAGCACAAGAAATATCAATAACCTCAGATATGCAGATATAGCAGAAAGTGAAGAACTGAAGAGCCTTTTGATGAAAGAGGAGAGTGAGAAAGCTGGCTTAAAACTCAACATTCAGAAAACTAAGATCATGGCATTTGGTCCCAGCACTTCATGACGAATAGATGGGGAAACAGTGGAAACAGTGACACACTTTATTTTCTTGGGCTCCAAAATCACTGCAGATGGTAAATGCAGCCTAAAAATTAAAAGATGCTTGCTCCTTGGAAGAAAAGTTATGACCAACCTAGACAACATATTAAAAAGCAGAGATATTACTTTGCTGACAAAAGTCCATCTAGTCAAAGCTATAGCTTTTCCAGTAATCATGTATGGATGTGAGATTTGGACTATAAAGAAAGTTAAGTACTCAAGAATTGATGCTTTTGAACTGTGGTGTTGCAGAAGATTCTTGAGAGTCCCTTGGACTGCAAGGAGATCCAACCAGGCCATCCTAAAGGAAATCAGTCCTGAGTATTCACTGGAAGGATTGATGCTGAAGCTGCAACTCCAATATACTTTGCCCACCTGATGTGAAGAACTGACTCATTTGAAAAGACCCTGATGCTGGGAAAGATTGAAGGCAGAAGGAGGAGGGGAGGATCGAGGATGGGATGGTTGGATGGCATCACCAACTCGAGGGACATGAGTTTGAGTAACTCTGGAGTTGGTGATGGACAGGAAAGCCTGGCATGCTGCAGTCCATGGGGTTGCAAAGAGTCAGACAAGACTGAGCAAATGAACTGAATTGAAAGCTAGTTGTGCTAGGTGCTAAGTTAATGGTGAAACAACGTTTATTTAGAAGGAGAAGAAGAAAGACACATACCCATCAGGGCAATGAAGGAAGTTTTTAATAAGGAGGCAGCATTGGTGCTGTGCTTGTGAAGTGAGTAGGATTTCAATAAGGAGTGGCAGCAGAACACCCAGAATTTCATGCCACACATGTTCCTAGCACAAGAGATTTCTAGAGAGAAATCTAGTGCTATGCCTAACCTGTGAACATCTTTGATTTCTTCTAATAAGATGTGATTCAGTTGAGTTCTGAGAAAGATGTAGATGATGAAATCCGGGGCAAAAGGAACTCTAGGGACTTATGGGGATTTCCTTGAAGAAATAACAGATCAACTTAGATCTCTATAAAAGGTTAGCTTTCTCTGACATATATAAATATAGCTTGACTCCATACTGATTGCACGGAGTTTCCTTATGATCCTTCTTTGAGGTTTCCAGACAGAAATCTGGTGGCTTTGGGGTCCCCCGAGAACAGGAGATTTCCTCCTTGTTCTTCTCGTTGGGTTCCTCAGATGTCACACATGGTTCAGAGTGTGCTGTGCTCTGGAGCTTGAAATGCCCTTTGAGCTTCAGG
Organism: Oryx dammah; assembly: GCF_014754425.2. NCBI lineage: Eukaryota > Metazoa > Chordata > Mammalia > Artiodactyla > Bovidae > Oryx > Oryx dammah. The sequence goes on from NW_024070187.1 coordinate 61,269,534, forward strand.
TTTCATTTTTCCCTTGAGTGAGTCAAGAGTCAAGAGAGTGGTTACACACATGTAGCCAAAGGTGTGAGAAGGTGGTTTGAAGGACCAGGGTATAGGAGAGTGCCATGTTGGTATAGGGACTCTGGTTGAGAATCCTGGCTCCACTCTATTATATTTTATCCCTGGGAAAAAAAGGTAAGAGCTACCTTCTAATAAAAATGAGAAATAAATCAATTCCATTCTGTCATTGACCAAGAGCACTGATGCAGAATGACAGCAAATCTCAGTCCTTTCTTAGGCAAAGGATGCAATCAGTTCAGTTCAGTTCAGTTCAGTCGCTCAGTCGTGTCCAACTCTTTGCAACCCCATGAATCGAGGCATGCCAGGCTTCCTTGTTCATCACCATCTCCAGAGTTCACTCAAATTCACGTCCATCGAGTCGGTGATGCCATCCAGCCATATCATCCTCTGTCATCCCCTTCTCCTCCTGCCCCCAATCCCTCCCACCATCAGAGTCTCTTCCAATGAGTCAACTCTTCGCATGAGGTGGCCAAAGTACTGGAGTTTCAGCTTTAGCGTCATTCCTTCCAAAGAACACCCAGGACTGATCTCCTTCAGAATGGACTGGTTGGATCTCCTTGCAGTCCAAGGGACTCTCAAGAGTCTTCTCCAACACCACAGTTCAAAAGCATCAAATCTTCCACGCTCAGCTTTCTTCACAGTCCAGCTCTCACTAACTGAGATTAAAGGGAGGTTATTCACAATAAATATTCTCTCAACATCACTTTTTTTCCTAGGTTCAAACACATATATTTAAAATGCATTACAATTCATAGTATACTAACTTATTAGAGTATTAGGAGTGAAAATATAATTGAAGGTTTGTTATCTTTTTTTATTTTGTAGAAAGACACTTGATCCATTTTTCCTGAATTTCCCATCATTGATTAGTTAAATATTTTTGAAGTGACCAATTAATAAATGAGTAAGAATCTGTTATGTGTTTTGCCAGGCCTTTTGGAAGATTTAGTAGTAAAATAAGCCATGATGGTTGCAGACCAGAAACTTGTAAGACTGTGAAGACACGTGTATGTATATGGAGTATACGTAGTTTTTTTTTTTTTTTTCAGATTATAAGTGCTATAAGATATCCAAGGAAAAAAAGACTAATGAAAGATGGAGTTATCTGGCAAAACTTCTTGAGTTCATAGGATTCTGTTCTTTCCTAATCCATTTATCTCTATATCTAGCTCAGCTTTCTGATGTAGTGACCTTGAGGATAGAGGGTCTATGCCACCATCTTACTCAGAAATCCATATGACTGTTTCAAAAAAAAAATTCTGGAATATAACCATAGGCTTGGCATTAAAATGAAGCTGATCAAATGTCCTCTTCAGAGAGCTAAATAATTTATTGTGTTTGACAATTAAGAAGAGAAAGGGGAGTGCTGTAAGTCAAAGCTGGGATAATCATTTTATTGAAATGTCCATTTCTCTGCATACCACAAAGTCACTCTTTCAAATTAATTACAACACAGATGACTAACTTAAGGAGATTTTGTGCTTTATATGTTATAATGTAAGATGTATATGTAAGATGCTGCAGTTATTTTTCCTACCTTTGAAAATTGCCAACACTTTGTTGTCCAGATTCATAACTTTCATTGTTTTCTCTGGTCACAATTTCTCTGCTTAGAATTCCATTATTAGTTTTGAAAAAGGTTGAAAATTAGATTTGTTTACATTATACTTGATTCATTCATAGTGGATCATGCCGTTTCTTCAGTGACCTCAAAGCCCTTTTGTTTTATACTGGGACTCAGAAGCTTACAAGGTTTAGTAACTTGAGTCAGGCAAATAGCATGTTGAGAAAAATGACTTTGCATTGTTATGGCAGGAGTCCCCAACCCCCAGGCCATGGACGGGTACCGATCCGATCCATGGCCTGTTAGGAACTCGGCTGCGAAGCAGGAGGTGATGGTAGGTGAGCTAGGGAAGCTTCATCTGCGTTTACAGCCACTACCCACTGCTTGTATTACCACCTGAGCTCCGTCTACTATCAGGTCTGCTAAGCTGCTTCAGTCGTGTCCGACTCTGTGCGACCCCAAAGACGGCAGCCCACCAGGCTTCCCCGTCCCTGGGATTCTCCAGGCAAGAACACTGGAGTGGGGTGCCATTTCCTTCTCCAGTGCATGAAAGTGAAAAGTGAAAGTGAAGTCGCACAGTCGTGTCTGACTCCTAGCGACCCCATGGACTGCGGCCTACCAGGCTCCTCCATCCATGGGATTCTCCAGGCAAGAGTACTGGAGTGGGGTGCCATTGCCTTCTCTGCCTATCAGGTCAGAGGCAGCAAAATAAATGTAATGAACTTGAATCATCCTGAAACCTCCCCCCTCCCTCTGTGGGAAAATCATCTTCCACGAAACTGGTCTCTGTTGCCAAAAACCTTGGGACTGATGGTTTATAGTATCATTGTTCAGTAGCTCAGTCGTGTCCGACTTTTTGCAAACCCGTGGACTGATACTGATACAATAGTATCAGTACATTCAGAATATTAAAGTGAGGTGATTGTGGGTAGAGGATATAAACACTCACATGTTTTACTATGATTACTAAAATATAATTAAAATGGTTTTCTTAAAAAGACTTTAAAATATTTTTATAAAGATGTTAAAATGTGTGTGGTTCTTTTGGTTTATCTATTTTTAAAGTTTCTTACATTTTTTTATTGCACTCCCAATTTGAGGAGAAGAAGACTAAAAATGTAGTTTTTCTGAGAAGTTCTTTTTTTTTTTTTCCTTTTCTTTTTTTTTTTTTTTTTTTTAGCAAATATCACACATATTAAAATTCATTTCATCTTTGAAAATGGCAGTTTCCTTTAATCAATGGTTGGATTTCCTCCTTTCTTTCTTCCTCTGTTTTTTCCTTCCCTCCTTTCTTCTCTTCTTCCTTCCTAATGAAGAGTGTTTTATCTGTCACAGGTAAAACATACATGAAATTAAAGGAAGAGCTGAAAATATGCTCCTGACCAGATGGGAGCAGTCCACTTCTGTAACATCTCAGAAACACTCCCTTCATCTTTTTGTTATCTGTCTCTTTCTTGCTTTTTCTAGGCTCTGGGTTATTAATTCCTTGATGCATCTCTGCTTGAGCTGCAAAAGTGGGAAAATATAGTGAGGGTACAGAATTTTACCTTATCCTATTGTGTCAACGTCTGAGCCATAAGCTTTACTTTCCAATGATTAATTTTCAACTAAGAAACATTGTGTGCGTGTTTGTTATGTGTGTTAATCGCTCAATCATGTCCAACTCTTTGTGGCCCCATGGACTGTACCCCATGGACTGTAACCCTAGGCTCCTTTGTGAATGGGATTCTCCAGGCAAGAATACTGGAGTGGGTTGCCATTTCCTCCTCCAGGGGATCTTCCCAACCCAAGGATCAAACCCATGTCTCCTGCATTTGCAGGTGAGCTCTTTACCATTGAGGTACCAGGGAAGCCACATATCATAATTAAACGTTTACCTAAACTCCACAGAACATACACCACCACAAGTAAACCCTCATGTACACTGTGGACTTTGGGTGATAATGATGCATCAGTGTAAGTTCCTCGGTTGTAACAAATGTCCCATACTGGTGCGGGATGCTGATAACAAGGTAGGCTATGCATGTGAACGTGTAGGGAATATGTGGGAAACCTCTGTGCTTTCCTCTCAGTTTTGCTGTGAACCTGAAAGTATGCTAAAAAATTTTTTAATAAAAGAAAAATATAATGTTATTGCCTTAATGCAATCATGTTCTTTGTTTCATATTGCCCTCCAGTTTATAAATATATGCACATATGTACTTTTATGGAGGCATTCACATTAAATGGACCATTTTTACAGTGTTTATTAAGCATATATTATCAAGAACGGTTTTCAGTTTCCCTAGTACTTGTAATTAAACCTGAGAATGATTTTATTATGTCATATTGGTGACACATTTGAATTTGTTAAAACATTTCCCTCTTGTTGGAAAAAATTGAGGTTCCTGGTTTTGAGGTTTGCTTTATAAATGATGTGAGTATAGACTTTTGTTACTATTGAATTATACTTTTAAGACAAAATTCCACAGATGGGAGAATTGAGTTATTTTTGTAGCTTAGTATCAGTCAGTTCAGTCACTCAGTCGTGTCCGACTCTTTGTGACCCCAGGAACTGCAGCACACCAGGCCTCCCTGTCCATCACCATCTCCCGGAGTTCACTCAAACTCATGTCCATTGAGTTGGTGATGCCATCCAGCCATCTCATCCTCTGTCGTCCCCTTTCCTCCTGCCCCTAATCCCTCCCATCACCAGAGTCTTCCAATGAGTCAGCTCTTTGCATGAGGTGGCCAGAGTATTGGAGTTTCAGCTTTAGCATCAGTCCTTCCAATGAACACCCAGGAATTATCTCCTTTAGGATGGGCTGGTTGGATCTCCTTGCAGTCCAAGGGACTCTCAAGAGTCTTCTCCAACACCATACTTCAAAAGCATCAAATCTTCGGCACTCAGCTGCCAGGGTCCAGCCCCGGTGGATCCAGGGAATTCGAAGGGTGGATGGTGTTGGCGAGGAAATCTTATTTGTTTATTAATATAAGATTAGATTAAGAAACAGTAGTGTAGTAGGAAAATTAAGTGGAGAAAGAGGGCTGAATAACTTGGATTACGCGGAAGACCAATAAAATTCCAGACAAGGAATTTGCACCATCTACATTGGGCCACCGGGGCTCGCTTGAATATCTAAGGGTGCCTCGCCTTAGGCTCCCTTCCGCGCGGGTCTTAACAGCCAGGGCAAGTAAGTAGACTTGGCGAGCCTCCATGCCCCAGATGGGAATTCAGCCTGAAATTAAAGTAAAGAGGTAAAGGAAAAAGAGAGAGAGAGACACACACGGGGGAAACCAGTCCAGCGACTGGCTCCGGCCCCTATTGTTTAGAAGGCCTTATATACGTTTTAGATTGTACATAGAGATCAATGGGTAATACAAAATTATGCAGTGTTAGCAGCCCAGACTCTTATCAAAACCAGGCTTTTCTCTCTGCATACCTAATTGTATACACAAGTCTTAGGTGATTTACATCATCTTCTGGCCAAAAAGGCCAATTAACATTTTACAGCCTTTTTTCTGATAAGGGTTTGTCAACCAGAAGACTTATTTGTGTTGATCTTCCCAAAGTCTGGTGCCACTCTCAGAAAGCACTAAATAAAGTTACATTCTTACACAGCAAGGACACAAGAGGAGTGCAGTGATATATAACAAAGAGAAAAGTAATTAACTCAGAAGTCTAGTGTTGCTAACATCAAAACTACTATATATCTTTTTCCATATCCCGTTTACATTGATTAACATCCTCCCAGGTGCCTAAAAGATAAAGAATATGGAGGTCTGGCAGCAATCATTGAGTCAACAGTGAAAACCCTCTACCAATATAAGTTTTAACTCTTTAGAAAAGGCTCTGTATCTTTAAGATGCTTTTAAGCTTTGTGCCTCTCGTGGTTGGGGGGCTGTAAGCAATTCACAAGCTGTAAGAGGTCCGGGGAACCTGCTGGGCAAGCTTGAGAGCAATCAGAGGGGGTTTAACTGAAACATCCCTTTCAAATGCAGAAGACTAAAGCCCTGAGTTGACTTTTTCCAGAGAATGTCAGAAGAGTGGAAAAGCAGGCAGATTCTTATTTTGTGGGGGGGGGGGGCCACATGCTCAGGAAATGCCAGGGGGGCCCCTGAAGTCTGATCACGCCTTGCGTATGTCAGCTTCCTTCCTCATGACCTTGTCACGGGCGGGATTCCTCACGCTGGCTCCCGGCACTCAGCTTTCTTCAAACTCCAACTCTCACATCCATACATGACCACTGGAAAAACCATAGCCTTGACTAGACGGACCTTTGTTGGCAAAGTAATGTCTCTGCTTTTCAATATGCTATCTAGGTTGGTCATAACTTTCCTTCAAAGGAGTAAGTGTCTTTTAATTTCATGGCTGCAATCACCATCTGTAGTGATTTTTGAACCCCCCAAAATAAAGTCTGACACTGTTTCCACTGTTTCCCCATCTATGCAGATGCCATGATCTTCGTTTTCTGAATGTTGAGCTTTAAGCCAACTTTTTCACTCTCCGCTTTCACTTTCATCAAGAGGCTTTTTAGTTCCTCTTCACTTCCTGCCATAATGGTGGTATCATCTGCATATCTGAGGTTACTGATATTTCTCCCGGCAATCTTGATTCCAGCTTGTGCTTCTTCCGGCCCAGCGTTTCTCAAGATGTACTCTGCATAGAAGTTAAATAAGCAAGGTGACAATATACAGCCTTGATGTACTCCTTTTCCTATTTGGAACCAGTCTGTTGTTCCATGTCCAGTTCTAACTGTTGCTTCCTGACCTGCATACAGGTTTCTCAAGAGGCAGGTCAGGTAACTTAGTATATTCAACAATAAATTTGAGTTTTTCTTCTTTGCACAGTTTGAAATGTGCTTTTAATTAAAAAGAGTTATAAAATGTTTATTTAAACATGTATTTTGTTAGCATATGTAGAAATTATTCATTTAAAAATATTTCAGGTGGCAATAATCTTTTTTGTTTGGAAGGTTAAGAAGTAGTATATTCTATTTTTCCCATTCTTTTTGACTTTGCTGGAAATATATATTTGCACAATTATGTACCAACCACTAGGAGTCACTAGTTTACCACATCCTCATTGCGAACAGTGTATACATAATCCTATGGACACAGCTGAATCGAGTGGCATTGAGGTAAGCCACATATAGTGCAAATGTTACTAAAATGCAAGTACATTTACTGCTTTAAATAGAACATGAAGTATATGCATGCCACGCTTTAGATCAATAAAATGAATTGGTAAATTAGGAAATATTTTAGATTTTTAGCAGTTCTCTTCTAAGGTGATGTGTAGAGTAGACAGTTTTTATCTTTGAAAAATTGGAGGGTCAGTCAGCTGAAGATAAGGGCTCCTTTAGTCTGAGAGCTTAAAAGTTGTGTAAAGCAAAACTATGATATACTTGCCCAGGACAGATGTCAGACAATACTAGGCTTTACCTGCTACTGTTTAATCTTAACAGAGAACTCCTCCCATATAAACATCCTGAAGCTTTCAGGGTTCTTCATTATGCTACTCTACCATAGGCAGCATTTAATCAATAAATGGATGCTATTTTTTCAGAATAGTGATATTACTTTAGAACACTGTAGAAAAAATTGTGTATTTTTAAAAATATGTTTTTAAAGTTGAGATTTAGAGTCAAAATGATTTCATTAGAAGCAAAATTATTATGGAAGAGAAGTAGAAATTTAATTTGATTTATAAATCCTGCTTTATATGCAATGTCACAGAACTCTATCTCTAACATAAATAGAATTATAGTCATCTGTCCTTGTGACTTGTGGTTTGCTCTGCTGTGGCTAATACTGTCTGATTAAAAATACACATTATGGCAGAGTAGAAATATCTTTGGTTACAAAATGACAGGGAACAAAACAAAGACATAAATTTACTACATTTGGTGCTATTTTATAATCCTAATAAATCATCTTTAACTTTGACCTAAAGTTACTTGTGGAATAAATGGTCTTAGTTTTTCCCAACTTGTGCCTTTTGATATGTGGGCCCTTTGGTTTGCACAATGAAGAAGTCTTGACTAATCTATGTATTTAGAGGATGTATCTTTATAGCTCCAGTAAAATAACAGATTTGCCTGTGACTAAGCTTTTTTTTCCCTTAAAAATTGTCAAGTATTCCCTTTGTTGTGAATTTAGACAGCTGTGAATTTATTTAAAACCATAAATTCTATATGCTTAGATTTACTCTGGAGAGCTGTCATCTTTAATTATTAGTGTTTTGAGGATGATTCTGTAATGTAGCCTCAAAATAGCAGTTATGAAAGATGGTGAAATAATGTACTGACTGTAGAAAAAATAAACTCCAGTAACTATTGTAAATTTTATAAATTAATATCTTATACTAATAAAACAGACATAGGACTAAAATATGACTGACTTATACTATGCATGTATATTCCTCTCTTTATCTTTCCTCACGATGGAATGGCCATCCTTGGTTACTGTCTCTTAGACCCCAAGTAGTCTTGATTCTACTTCCTGAATATTATTTATCTCTCCTCCTTTGCCTAACATAGTTCCCACTACTTAGTCTCTTATACTTGGTCTGTAGCCATTTTGCCACTTTGTTGAGCAAATGAATGACGTACAAAGTTCTCTGTATGTCTCTGGATAGGTTAGTGGATATATATAGCCTGGCAAGCTGCAGACTGTGTGGTCTTTTTTAATTGAAAAAATGGAAATATATTTGCATATAACATTGTGTAAATTTAAGATGTACATGTTATCCTGATACTTTTATGGTAATGGTTATTATTGATTACAGAGTAGATCTGGAAATTTCAGTTTTAATAAACAGAAACATTGTGTTCTATTTATATAAGCCATTTCCTGGCAAATGTTCAAACTCCTACTAAAATTTGTGGCAGAAGAGAAACGTGTAGCTGAAGATGTATTAAAAAAAAAAAGGCTTATTTTTCTGTATTTTCTGATGCTTTGACATCTGGGGCCTTGCTGACACTGGAAGATATGCCCTCCTGGAGAGAGTTACTTCCTAGAGAGAGCCATTCACATGCAAACCAATGACCCTGAGAACATACCCTCAGTCATCTTCTCTCTCACACTCAGGGCCTCTATCCCTTTGCTCCAGTCATTCTAAGGCTAAGCTGGCCACTAGACAACCCTTTTGCCTCAGGGTCCACTTCAGCTATTCAAATTAGCCAATTCGAAACCTGCTCCCCCTGCTTTGCCTTCCCTGTGGAAACCACAAGAAAGCCTCTTGCACATGTTCTTTGGCCAAAACCTGTGTTCAGTGTTTGGTCCATGCATGACCTGGTGTGCTCCTTCCTCTTGAGAACTCTGAGTATTATTGCTATAAGAGCTCCCCTGGTGGTTCAGATGGCAAAGAATCTGCCAGCAATGCAGAAGACCCAGGTTTGATCCCTGGGTCAGGAAGATCCCCTGGAGAACGGAATGGCAATCCACTCCAGTATTCTTGCCTGGAGAATCCCACGGACAGACTGGTGAGCTACAGTCATGGGGTTGCAAAGAGTCAGACATAACTGATTGTATGTTGCTGCTGCTAAGTGGCTTCAGTCATGTCCGACTCTGTGCGACCCCATAGACGGCAGCCCACCAGGCTCCTCTGTCTCTGGGATTCTCCAGGCAAGAATACCGGAGTGGGTTTCCATTTCCTTCTCCAATGCATGCATGCATGCTGTCGCATGTCAATTGTCTACTAATTGGCTTCACCATATGTGAATATAAAACATATTATAAAATAGGAGAGAGTTTATTACTTTTTAGAAATTGTACATTTATCAAGCCCTTTGAAACAGGCACAGTGGTAACTGCTTCACATGCAAGATCTCACTAAATCCTCTGAGCTTTGTGAGGTAGATACTATTATTTCCCCGTACACCTGTGGTGGATTCATGTCAATCTATGCCAAAACCAATACAGAATTGTAAAGTAAAAATTAAAAATAAATAAATAAATTAAAAAAAAAAAATAAAAAAAAATAAAAGGACTGGGGTTGTGAGAGATTAAGAAACCTACCCAAAGATCCACAGCAGAAGTGGTGGAGGAAAATCTCAGTTCAGCTCAGTTCAGTTGCTCAGTCATCTCCGACTCTGCAAACCCATGGATTGTAGCACACGAGGCTTCCCTGTCCATCACCAACTCATGGAGCTTGCTCAAACTCACGTCCATCGACTTGCGATGCCATCCAACCATCTTATCCTCTGTCATCCCCTTCTCCTCCTGCCTTCAATCTTTTGCAGCATCAGGGTCTTTTCAAATAAGTCAGTTCTTCGTATCAGGTGGCCATAGCATTGGAGCTTCAGCTTCAGCATCAGTCCTTCCAATGAACATTCAGGACTTATTTCCTTTAGGATTGACTAGTTATATTTCCTTGCAGTCCAAGGGACTCTCAAGAGTCTTTTTCAATACCACAGTTCAACAGCATCAATTCTTTGGTGCTCAGCTTTTTTATGGTCCAACTCTCAGATACATACACGACTACTGGAAAAACCGTAGCTTTGACTGGATGGACATTTGTTGGCAAAGTAACGTCTCTGCTTTTTAATATGCTGTCTAGGTTGGTCATAACTTTTCTTCCAAGGAGCAAGCATCTTTTCATTTCATGGCTGCAGTCACCATCTGCAGTGATTTTGGAGCTTAAGAAAATAAAGTCTGTCACTATTTCCATTGTTTCCCCATCTGTTTGCCATGAACTGATGGGATCAGAAGCCATGATCTTAGTTGCTGAATGTTGAGCTTTAAGCCAGCTTTTTCACTCTCCTCTTTAACTTTCATCAAGAGGCTCTTTAGTTCTTCTTCACTTTCTGCCATAAGGGTGGTGTCATCTGCATATCTGAGGTTATTGATATTTTTCCCAACTATGTTGATTCCAGCTGGTGTTTCATCAGCCTGGCATTTTGCATGATGTACTCTGCATACAAGTTAAATAAGTGGGTGACAATATCCAGCCTTGAAGTATTCCTTTCCCAGTTTGGAACTAGTCTGTTGTTCCATGTCCACTTCAAACTATTGCTTCTTGACCTGCATACAGATTTCTCAGGAGGCAGATAAGGTGGTCTGGTATTCCCGCCTCTTTCAGAATTTTCCACAGTTTATTGTGATCCACACAGTCAAAGGCTTTGATGTAGTCAATAAGGCAGAAGTAGGTGTTTTTCTGGAACTCTCTTGCTTTTTTGATGATCCAGCAGATGTTGGCAATCTGATCTCTGCTTTCTCTACCTTTTCAAAATCTAGCTTGAACATCTGGAATTTCTCAGTTCATGTACTTTTGAAGCCTTGCTTGGAGAATTTTGAGCATTACTTTGCTAGCCTGTGAGATGAGTGCAATTGTGCGATAGTTTGGACATTCTTTGGCATTGCCTTTCTTTGGGATTGGAATGAAAACTGACCTTTTCCAGTCCTGTGGCCACTGCTGAGTTTTCCAGATTTGCTGGCATATTGAGTGCAGCACTTTCACAGCATCATCTTTTAGATTTGAAATAGCTCAACTGGAATTCCACCTCCTCCACTAGCTTTGTTCATAGTGATGCTTCCTAAGGCCCACTTGACTTCACATTCCAGGATGTCTGAGTCTAGGTGAGTGATCATACCATCTTGATTATCTGGGTCATTAAGCTGTTTTTGTATAGTTTTCTGTGTATTCTTGCCACCTCTTCTTAATATCTCTGCTTCAGTTAGGTCCATACATTTTCTGTCCCTTATTGTGCTCATCTTTGCATGAAATGTTCCCTTGTTATCTCTAATTTTCTTGAAGAGATCTCTAGCCTTTTCCATTCTATTGTTTTCCTCTATTTCTTTGCATTGATCACTGAGGAAGGCTTTCTTAGCTCTCTTTGCTATTCTTTGGAACTCTGCATTCAAATGGGTATATCTTTTCTTTTCTCCTTTGCCTTTAGCTTCTCTTTAAGGCCTCCTCAGACAACCATTTTGCCTTTCTACATTTCTTTTTCTTGGAGATGGTCTTGAGCTCTGCCTCTTGTGCAGTGTCATCGACCTCCATCCATAGTTCTTCAGGAAGTCTATCAGATTTAATCCCTTAAGTCTGTTTGTCATTTCCATTGTATAATCATAAAGGATTAGATTTAGGTCATACTTGAATGGTCTAGTGGTTTTCCTTACTTATTTCAATTTAAGTCTGAATTTTGCAAACAAGAAGTTCATGATCTGAGCCACAGGCAGCTTCTGGTCTTGTTTTTGCCCACTCTGTAGAGCCATTCTTTGCATCTTTGGGTGCAAAGAATGTAATCAATCTGATTTCAGTATTGACCATCTGGTGATGTCCATGCGTAGAGTCATCTCTTGTGTTGGTGGAAGAGAGTGTTTGCTGTGACCAGTATATTCTCTTAATAAGACTCTATTAGTCTTTGCCCTACTTCATTTTTTACTCCTAGAGCAAGGCTTTCTAAATCCGGAGTCTGTACTCTCAGCTACCAAGCTTGATTATGCATTCATAACTCTACTGTACTTTGCCCAAAATAATTGCCAAATTCCTCCATTCCCTTTCTAGTCATATTTTTATTGATTGAAAGATTCCTTTATTTTATTAATATAGAAATAAACTTGAAGGGTATGTATACTGAAACTTCAACCTCATCAATAGAGAGCTCCATATGTTTTACATAATCAATATGCTTCATGTACATATAACTAAGTAGAGCCAAAGACCAATTCAGTTCAGTTCAGTTCAGTTCAGTCACTCAGTCATGTCCGACACTTTACGACCCCATGAATTGCAGCACGCCAGGCCTCCCTGTCCATCACCAACTCCCAGAGTTCACTCAGACTCACGTCCATTGAGTCAGTCATGCCATCCAGCCATCTCATTGTCTGTTGTCCCCTTCTCCTCCTGCCCGTAATCCCTCCCACCATCAGAGTCTTTTCCAGTGAGTCAACTCTTCTCATGAGGTGGCCAAAGTACTGGAGTTTCAGCTTTAGCATCATTCCCTCCAAAGAAATCCCAGGGCTGATCTCCTTTAGGATGGACTGGTTGGATCTCCTTGCAGTCCAAGGGACTCTCAAGAGTCTTCTCCAACACCACAGTCCAAAAGCATCAGTTCTTCGGTGCTCAGCTTTCTTCACAGTCCAACTCTCACATAGGATTCAATCTATCTCAAAAAGTGGAAAATATGAAAATCACAGTCTGAAGACAATATATTATAGAACTACTAGTTAATGATGTTTTAAAAATATAAATGACTGAATAAAAATTCATCAGAGGTCTTATAAGAAAAAAAAAAAAAAGAATCCCTTCATGCTCTTAAAAAGAAACAGAAAAACTGCAGAATCTGCCACAAGACAAACTTGAATCCCACATTTATAGCATTTCCCAAAAGGAAATCATCCGTTCTAAATATTACAGGTGCTTCCTGACTTTTTCATAAGGCAGAAAAGAAATAATTACCTCTGAAAACATAATTTAAACTGAAGAAAAATGTTTTTCACCTTTATTTTGCTTACCTGTAGTCATTGATTCAATTTTGTATGTTGCAAAGAAATTTTACAAACTGGCTTAAAAAATGCTTTAAAAATGCTTAGCAAATTAGTAGATTTGGGGCACATGTATCTTTTTAAATTCCTTTGCACAAAAAAGGAAACTGCAAACTTAATGAAACAATTAGAATGAGAGAAAATATTTGAAAATGAAGCAATCAACAAGGGATTAATCTCCAAAATATACAAACAGCTCATACAGCTCAATTAAAAAAAAATAAAAAGAAAAACCCAGTCAAGAAATGAGCAGAAGATCTAAATAGACATTTTTCCAAAGAAGACATGTGTTCAGTTGTTCAGTCATGTCCGACTCTTCGTGACCCCTGAACTATAGCCCTCCAGGCTCCTCTGTCAATGGAATATTCCAGGCAATAATACTGAGTGGGTAGCCATTTCCTCCTCCAGGGATCTTCCCAATCCAGAGATTGAATTGGGGTCTCCTGTGTCTCCCGCACTAGCAGGCAGATTCTGCACCACTGAGACACCTGGGAAGGCCCCCAAAGAAGACACATAGATGGTTAAAAAACACATGAAAAGATGCTCAACATCACTAAATTATTAGAAAAATACAACTCAAAACCATAATGACACATCACCTCACATAGGTCAGAATAGCCATCATCAAAAAAATCTACAAACAATAAATGGAGAGGATGTGGAGAAAAGGGAATCCTTCTACACAGTTCAGTTCAGTTCAGTCATGTCCGACTCTTTGTGACCCCATCAATCGCAGCACGCCAGGCCTCCCTGTCTATCACCATCTCCCGGAGTTCACCCAGACTCACGTCCATCGAGTCAGTGATGCCATCCAGCCATGTCATCCTCTGTCATCCCCTTCTCCTTCTGCCTCCAATCCCTCCCAGCATCAGAGTCTTTTCCAATGAGTCAACTCTTCCCATGAGGTGGCCAAAGTACTGGAGTGTCAGCTTTAGCATCATTCCCTCCAAAGAAATCCCAGGGCTGATCTCCTTCAGAATGGACTGGTTGGATCTCCTTGCTGACCAAGGTACTCTAAAGAATCTTCTCCAACACCACAGTTCAAAAGCATCAATTCTTTGGCGCTCAGCTTTCTTCACAGTCCAACTCTCACATCCATACATGACCACTGGAAAAACCATAGCCTTGTCTAGATGGACCTTTGTTGGCAAAGTAATTAATGTCTCTGCTTTTCAATATGCTATTGGTGCATCCTGTTCTGTATGGAATTTCCTTAAAATACTAAAAATAGAGCTACCCTATGATCCTGCAATCCCATTTCTGGGCATATATCTGGAAAAAACCATATTCAAAAAAATACATACACCCCAGTGTTCACTGCAGCAGTATTTATAATCGCCAAGTCCTGAAAACAACCTAAATGTCCTCTCCCCTTTCTTTGAAAGGAAAGAGATTCTTTGTTTCCTACAGAGCAGTGAAGCCATTCTCCTGTGCTCCTTCTGAGCTTCTACTCCTATCCCAGCCCCAGGCCCACTTTTTTCCCTCAAGTTACCCCCAAATTGGGACTTCTCCCCCAAACAGCTTTAACCCTTAAAAGGTATCTTGCTTGGAGCCATTGCTAGAAAATTTTAAAAGTTTGTATAAAATCATCATACACTGAATTAAGAGAATAGTGTCAATTCACTAACTCCTAAGCAGCAGACAAACTCTTAAACCAGTCCAAAGTATATGGTTGGCTCATTGGTTTGTAAGCATCATTTAGTAAACAACAAGCCCACTAAATTCCTAAGATGGTTGGATATCAGATGGTTGCTGGAGATTAACTTCTATTTAATGTACATTTTTTAACCTGTTGTGATGTATCAGCCTATGCTGATTGGGTTATTACCAAAACATGTTGGGGGAAGGGTGAGGACTATATTATCAATTCATACTTTTTCCAGTCATATACTAGGGACAATGTGTATAGCTATAAGCATTTCTTTCTTCTACAATTTAAATCCTGCATCTTTCTCAGAGATTACTGGATACCTTTATAATACCTTCAAAGTTACCTTCTTTGTTCATCTGTAAACTGTGTTTTCAGTGAGACTCTACTCTGTTTCTTTTGCTTGCCCCAAATAAAGTTGTCTTGCTTATTGCTTAGTTTCTGAATTCACCTTGAGCAAGGGCTAAGGAGCATCAGGACTCAGTGGAGGATGGTTTGACATGAAGCTTGATGCTAGACTTTGCAAAGGGTCCAGCTTATTCCTTCATTGAGTTTTTGACTCTTGAAAAGGATCCAGTTTAAAACACTGATGTCAGGAATAGTGACAGTTATTTATTTTGCACTGTGAGGAGAGATATCTCGATTTATGTGGAGTTTTTCTGGAGAAGAAATCTATTTATTTTTACTCTTCAAAATGTAGACTTATACAGCAGTATATGTATCTTGCTGAAAACTGCTGAATGGTTTGCTTGTAATTGTTTGGCCTTGTGTTGAATATCCTTCTTATATTTTAGCTGATTTTGTCCCTCACTGCCAGCCTACTGGAACCAATGTTATGCTTTTTCCAATTTCCTGTCCTCTTTAATCCTTCTTGTAAATACCAGGAGCAAAGAGATGATAGTTTATTTTGGTCTCACAGGAAATAAAGGTACTGATACTTATGGTCTGATGTAAATGAGACCTGTATTGAGTGACAGTTTAGTCTCTGAGATATTTTCTTTAATTCAGTTGAATTTTAAAATTTAATCCTAATGTACTTAAAAACTTTAATTTAAAAATATACTTTTATTTTGCAATAACCTTTGAGAGATTGGTTGGGTGCAATTTATTATTTGTAGCACATTCTTTAGCTTTAATTATATGTCCTCTTTTCTGTGGACCAATGTGTGTTTGTTATGTTGAACCATAATAAGTGGCACTAATGGCAATGCTGTGTTGTTCAACCTTATGTTGTTCAAGAACAAAGAATCGCTGCAGGAAGGGAGACCGTGACCAGATTGCAAATTATAGGCTTTAAGGAGCCAGGCTGCAGTATTTCCTCTTGCTGTACCGAGGTATCCTACACTAATATCTGTGGGAGACAGTACACATAGGGCAAGAGATGCCAGATGTAGGGGAAGGGCACCAGGACTCAGCATCTTGCTTTCTGTTCCTTGCTTCTGATGCGAAGGATTTTCGTCTATTAGGGAGGCCAAAGCTTTGAAAAGGAAGCCCAAAGCATGAAATTTCATTCAGAAGTATTTAGGAGACACGCAGATGCGTCTGGCTCCATGCCAAGTGCCAGTTATATACAATGTTGAATTACATAGCTGTTGTCCTGTCTCATGGAGCTTACATTCTACTGGGGGAGAGGGACAGGCAAATATTAGGAACAGGTGCTAAATTACAGATAGAAAGTTACTATGCAGTTAGCAGGGTCTAAGATTGAGAGTAATTAGAAAAAGGGTTTATTTAATTTGGGTGATCAGAGGAGGTCTGTTTTAGGATCTGAGACTTGAAGCTAAGACTTGGAACATTACAATGAGGCCGCCATAAAAGCCACCCTGGGAGCTGTGAATTCTGATTGTAGAGCTTTTCTGCATTCAAACAGGTGCTTGATGCTCTAAGGCAGGAAAGAACTGGCATGTTTTGGGTGCTATAAGAAAACTGAAGGAAAAACCAATGGGAAGGTCATGAGCTTGACACAGAAGTGAGGCTGTAAAGTAGTTTAGAGAATTGGAAGGCGACATGCTGTGCAGGTTCCTTCAGGTCATGGTAAGAGGTCTGGCTTCTGGTATAAATGGAAGACAAAGGTATTCAATGTTTTTAATGAGGGGAATGGCAAATGAGGTGACCATTCTGGCATTGTAAAAGGTTATTCTGATCTCTGCGTGGAGTAGAGATTGATGGTGAGCATGAATAAAACCTCAGAAATAGTGGACCTTTGAAACAGAATGTTAGCAATAGAAGTGACAAGAAATGGATGGTTTCAAAATAAACAATGTAGGTGAATAAATAGGACTTCCTGATTGCTTGGATGTGGGGTGATGAGTAAGGAGTCAAGATCAACTGCTAGAATGTTAATTTGAGTGCCTGTCTACTTGGTGATATCATTTATAGTTTAGTAACTAAGTAATTGGCCTTAAAAGCCTGGATAGTTTCCATATGAGGATTTATGCTTTGAGTCTTAGAAGCAGCCTCATTTATACATTCTAATAAAATTCCTTGACATTATTTTCACACCTCATAATGTCTTAACTGGTTAATTTTATATTTTCAAATATTTTTTTGTTTTATTTTAAAAATGTTTCTGGGCTCTCTTTATCTTACTTTTCTTAGTCTACTGTGACTTTGGTTATAATATTTTATTTCACTAGTATATTTTTCCTAGCTTTTATTCGCTTAGTTTCATTTAGTTTTCATTGATTACATTAAACTTCTTTTTATTCTTGGAAGCTACTTTTAAATTTTACCTTTTACTGTTTTAGATATGCTTTCATTTCTCTTAATTTATTTTGTCTTGTTTAGTATATTGTCTTTTATCTGTGACTGTACTTTGCCTTTTAAATGGGTGGAAGATAAATGATCATTTCATGGATTAGCCCACCTTTTAAACAAGAGACTATATATTTACTCTCTAGAGTTCCTGAAACAGTCCCTAGAGCCTAGGTCCTTTAATAAATGACCTCTGTTTCCATCTATTTGCTTTTGTGCTTCACAGGAAGGAAAATAGAGATGCACAGGTCAGAAATTTACAGCATAAGTTTGCCTGTACTGAGGGCATAATGAAATGCTGAAACACTCCGTGAGGCTTAAGAACTGACAAGGTCTAAAATCTATGTTCTTTACTATCTACTATCAGTTAACATTAGACAAAATTTATACTGCTTTTATAGTGTTTTAGTGCAATAATAACAGTAATAGCAAGTATATTAACAGATATTATTATTAACCACTTTCTATGTTCTGTATTAAACAGTAACAACGTGTATTAGTATCATGCTTTAGCCTCATAGTATCCCTTAAAGATAGGTATTATTTTGAAAACATATATATGTATATGTTTATAAGTGAAAAACAGTGAAGTTTGGTGAAGAAAAGCATAGACTTTGGAGCCAGGTAGACTTAGATTAGAGCTTCCCTGGTGGCTCAGATGGTAAAGATTCTGCCAGCAAAGCAAGAGACCCAGTTTTGATCCCTGGGTGGGGAAAATACGAAGGGCATGGCTACCCGCTCCAGTATTCTTGCCTGGAGAATCCCATGGATAGAGGAGCCTGGCAGGCTACAGTCCAGGGGCCTGCAAAGAGTTGGACATGACTGAGCCACTAACACAGAGAGATTCAGATTGCAATCCTGACCTTGCCAACTATTAGCTGTAGGCTGACCTTGAACAGGCACTCTTAGAATACTTTTACAATTCCTTTGAGTCTTATGTTCTCTATTTTTACAACTAGGATTTAAAAAGACGGCTTGCAG
The DNA here is from genome assembly GCF_014754425.2 of Oryx dammah. NCBI lineage: Eukaryota > Metazoa > Chordata > Mammalia > Artiodactyla > Bovidae > Oryx > Oryx dammah. Next base: position 61,288,013 of record NW_024070187.1, read on the forward strand.
GGAAGCAGTGCAGATCCAAAAAGTGATGCTTGCAAAGCACATGCTCATTAAGCTTCTGCTTAGAGAAGAGGCTTCTCTTAGCCTCTGCCACAGTGTCACTGCTCTAACTCCTTCCTCCCACATCCCTTGAGAACTGCCCTCCTGGCATTGTTCTACCCACTGAAACAGCCAGGAGATGAATCACAGACGCCTTGTACTCTGAGAAAATTGTAAGCTTCGTTTCTTTGGAGGTCACAGAGGCCAGAACAAAAGGAAATGAGAAAGGAGTACCAAGCTTTGTCCTCAGTCCTGATTTGGAGACCTGAGTTGATTCATCCTTCTTGAACCTGCCTTCAAAATCAGTGCCTCGATTTGCTTTTCTGGAACGGGAGATAGTCCTGGCAAGAAAAGCCCCTGGTAAAGAGGAGGAAAAGAGCCTAAACATAGCTACAAGAATTCTCTCTGGACAAGGTTATTATTGTCACTGTATTTTACTTTCCCCCCTAAATCTTGTAGCTAAAAGCAACAACAAAAAAATAACATTAAGTTTTGGGCAGTACCCAAGGATTTGTGCTGGTTTCTAACTCATTCTCTCTGATGTCTTCCTCATCCTCTCTTTGTCTCTATCTTTAGCTTATCTCAACATAAATCTCTCTCTCTCTCTATATATATATATATATATATAAGCACATCTATACTTATATATGCATACATATCTGTATGTCTATATCAGTCTATACATCTATTTTTCAATCATCTCTGTGAATCATGCATGTGTGTGCATGCTAAGTCACTGCAGTAGTGTCCAGCTCTTTGTGACCTCATGGACTATAGGCTGCCAGGCTCCTTTGTCCATTGCATTTTCCAGGCAAGAATACTGGAGCAGGTTGCCATGCCCTTCTCCAGGGGATCTTATTCATCCAGTGATCGAACCTGTGTCTCTTACATCTCCTGAACTGGCAGACAGTTTCTTTATGACCAGCGCCACTTGGGAAGCCCAAATTACGCATAGGTTATTCTTTTAAACAAGGTAGACGATGTATATTTGTCTCTCAAAGAAGTTTGAGTTGGAGGTAGTGCAGGGGTACAGACTGTCTCTTTTCTATAAGTGGTTCTTCTAACTTACTGCACCTCCCTTCAGGGTGAGCCTCACTCCATGCTTCCCAGCTTATTTAAAAGAGAAAGTGTAAGACAATCTGCCTAATTTAAGAGTGTGGCTTGGGAGCTGCTTATATTGGCAAGGACTTAGTCGTAAGGCTGCAGCTAACCACACAGAGGCTGAGAAAAATAGGCTCTCAGTGTATGCTCTGCCCAAAGAGGTCTCAGAGGATTTTCTAACTACAAAGGAGACTGGAGCATGGATAATAACAGTGGAGCAGAGGTAATTAGTATTCTCCCCATACTATTATAGAAGGAAGATTGTCCCACTGTGAGAAGGTCACTGAAGTTGATTTCAGAAAAGAAAGCAATGTCTTTCCAAACGCCATTTCTGAAATTAAGCTAAATGAAACACCCATGACTTATACAAGTTTGCTGAAAACAAGAAGGAACACATATTTTAATTTCCAAGGCTCTATGTGTGCCTGTTTAGTTGCTCAGTTGTGTCTGACTGTGACCCCCATGAACTGTAGCTGCCAAGCTCCTCTGTTCATGGGATCTCCGAGGCAAGAATAGTGGAGTGGGTTGCCATTCCCTTCTCCTGGGGATCTTCCTGCCCAGGGATCGAAACTGGGTCTACTGAATTGCAGGTGCATTCTTTACTGTCTGAGAGACCAGGGAAGCCATGCTAAACATGTAAGAGGCATTATCTCATTTATTTCTTACAACTCTGCATGATAGAGATATTTTTCTCTTCATTTTATAGCTGAGAAGGCTGAGGTTTGGAGGGATTAACTGCCCAAACTCACACAGCAAATAAGTAGTCAAGACAGGATTTAATGTGTGGCTGAGCCCACCAGTTTAACCCCAGTGCTACAACCTTCTCAGCAGATCTTGTTACTGGTATGATTTCCTTCCCCTTAGGATTAAAGGAGAATTACCATCATCCTTATTCTCTTGTTCTGAAGATACATAATAAATGGACTCCCAAAAGAATGAAAGGAATCATCTGATTTGTGGCTGATTGGGTTCATTACTTTCTGTTTTCCTTTCCAGATTAATTCTCTCCTTCTCTGGTCTGCTGTGGGCAAACCTAACAAACTGCACCACTCAAATGCCTTTAGTGTCTGACTTTAAGTGCTTTGCCCTCTGACATCAGTCAGAAGGAGACTAGAGCAGGAAATCTGAGGGAGGCAGGAAACAGAGGTATTTATTTTCTCTGCTCCCTTCATTCTGAGGTGCACCTTAGGCAGACCTTGAATTCCTCTTGGTCCCTTTCCCACGACTACATCTTTTGTTCGGCTGCTGCTGCTGCTGCTGCTGCGTCGCTTCAGTCATGTCCGACTCTGTGCTCTGTATACATTAAACTCAAACGTAGTAACAGCTTCCTCTTTTTGCCAGCACTGGGGTGCTTCATCAAGCCTGTTGGTTTACTTAATGCTGTTCAGACTTCTGTAAATGGGTCCCTCATTAAATGCTCTTCAGCTAAATTGTTTGTACATCCCAATTTCCTTCTGGGATCCTGAAAGATGCATTGGGTTTATTCTCATAAATTAAACAAACAAAAATATTAGATAACCCATGACCCTTTTACATGGTAGAACTTATGAAAAAATAGTATAGCTACTTTATTTCATGAGCATGAATTTCACTAGAGATGTCTTTCTAGGTAGCAGCTAGGTAGGAGTGGTGCTTTGATCTTTTGATAATTTTACTGTGTTGGTGTTGTTCAGTCGCTAAGTCTTGTCCAATTCTCTGCGACCCCATGGACTGCAGCACTCCAGGCTCCTCTGTCCTCCACTGTCTCCTGGAGTTTGCTCAAATTTACTAAGGTAGTAATGACAAAATAAAGTAATTTTCATTGACTGCTGCAGTGATGATTCTTTAGTTAACCCATCTGTGTTTAAACATCCTTGGATCCCATCTGGGTTAAACCCCATTCAAGTAGGAGCTCCCTCCTATTGATGAAATTTTAACTGACATTTTTATCATCTAATTATATTTCTCAATTACTCTCACCATATGAGTCTTTCTCAAATATTTTTCCTGCTGAGTAATTAAATATCCATATGTCCCAGAAAAATAATCAACTCAATTTTCATCAACAAAGTTTTTCACTAACTGTCCCTTTTTGAGTCTTCAAAGGTCTAGTTGAAAGCTTACTAAATCTCCCATAATAAAGAATACTTTAGCCATTCTACAACTTAGCTAAGAACTTTTATTGTCTGGAAAGTCCTCAAGTATGTCACCTTTTCAATAGGTTACACAACTGAGTTTTTCATCCCACTGTTTTATATGAGCCCCCCTTTTATTACAGTCCCTTTATGGTGACATTACCCCAAAACAATTGTGAGACTTTTGTTGATTTGCATGTGCCTTTTATTATTTATTGACTGTGGATGGAAAATGTTTGTGAACCAGATTTCGAGAGCTTGAAATAGATTCTAGCTTATAAATGTCCTTGGGGAGTTCAATAATAATAATAATAATAAACAAGTAAATGACTACTATTTATTGAACTCCTATCATGCATTATACAAAGTTCTAGACTCATATCATTTCATGCCATCTTTCCAACAACACTGTACACATTATTATACACAATTTACAAATAAGGAAACTGAGTCTTAAAGAGTTTTTGTCCAAGTTAATTTGTAAGTGGAGACACTGGGATTTAATCTGGAGTCTTATTAAAAAATCGTTTGATTATAAAAATAGACAAGTTGGACTACCTCAAACTAAAAAGCTTTTGCACGGCAAGGGAAACCATCTACAGAATGAAAAGTCCACCTTCAGAATGGGAGGAAATATTTGCAAATCATACACCTAATAAGGGGTTAATATTCAAAATATAAATTCAATAGTGAAAAGGCAAATAATGCAATTAAAAATGGGCAGAGGATCTGAATGAACATTTTTACAAATAAGACTTACAAATGGCCAAGTACATAAAAAGGTACTCAGTGTCAGTAATTCTCAAGAAAATACAAGTCAAAACCATGAGACATCACCTCACACCTGTTAGAATGACTGTCATCAAAAAGGCAAGAAATAACAAGTGTTGGCAAGGATGTGAAGAAAAGGCAACCCTTGTACACTATTGGCGAAAATACAAATTGGTGCAGCCACTGTGCAAAATAGTATGGGTGTTCCTTAAAAACCTAAAAATAGAACTACCATATAATCCAGCAATTCCACTGTGGGGTGTTCACTCTGAATGTTCATTTCCGCATTATTTGCAATAGCCAAGATACAGAACAACCTAACTGCCCATCAATTGATAAGTGGTTAAAGAAAATATGATACATATATGTTTTTCAACCAGAAAAATGAAGGAAATCTTGCCATTTGTGATCTCATGAATGGTCCTTTATGGCATTGTGCTAAATGAAATAAGTCAGAGAAAGAAAGGTACAATATGATCTCACTTATATGTGGAATCTAACCCCCACAATAAAAATTAAAAAAAAAAGAGTCCCCCAAAGTCATAGATACAGAGAACAGATTGATGTTTGCCAAAGGTATAGTGGGTGAAAATAAAATGGGTGAAGGGGGGTCAAAAGGTACAAATTTACAGTTATAAAACAAATAAGTTATATGATATTATGTACAGAATGGTAACTGTTGTTAAGAGTACTATACTGCATATTTGAAAACTGCTAAGAGAGCATATCTGAAAAGTTCTCATCACAAGAAAAAAATATTGTAGTTATGTATGACGATGAGTGTTAATTGGACTTCTTATAGCGATCATTTCACAGTATATACAAATTCCAAATCATAATGTCATACACCTAGAAACAGTTAGATGTTATATGTCAATTATATCTCAGTTTAAAAAAATACACCTTTGTGAGCTTAATTACTATATTCTAAAACTCAATTTATGAGGAGAAAATTTTGTGACACAGTAGGTGACAATCTAAATCTATTAAATAATGCAGTCTTCTGGCTTATTCTGCTCAACTCTCAATACTATCTTCTTTTAGCCTGGTAACTTGGTATCACTTTTATATGATTTGATATTAATATTGTGGGGGTCTCCAAAATCACTGCAGATGGTGACTGCAGCCATGAAATTAAAAGACGCTTACTCTTTGGAAGAAAAGTTATGACCAACCTAGATAGCATATTCAAAAGCAGAGACATTACTTTGCTGACTAAGGTCCGTCTAGTCAAGGCTATGGTTTTTCCTGTGGTCATGTATGGATGTGAGAGTTGGACTGTGAAGAAGGCTGAGCGCCGAAGAATTGATGCTTTTGAACTGAGGTGTTGGAGAAGACTCTTGAGAGTCCCTTGGACTGCAAGGAGATCCAACCAGTCCATTCTGAAGGAGATCAGCCCTGGGATTTCTTTGGAAGGAATGATGCTAAAGCTGAAACTCCAGTACTTTGGCCACCTCATGCGAAGAGTTGACTCAGTGGAAAAGACTCTGATGGTGGGAGGGATTGGGGGCAGGAGGAGAAGGGGACGACAGAGGATGAGAGGGCTGGATGGCATCACTGACTTGATGGACGTGAGTCTGAGTGAACTCCGGGAGATGGTGATGGACAGGGAGGCCTGGCGTGCTGCGATTCATGGAGTCGCAAAGAGTCGGACATGACTGAGCGACTGAACTGAACTGAACTGATATTAAGGCAAAAGGAGAGGCGGCCTTCTGCCATAGGAAAGAAAATAATATACATTGTTATGAACATTTGTTTTGATGATATGGATTTATTATAAAAAACAATCAAGATTAACCTCCATAGGAAGTTGTTCTTTAGAACCACCTGAAAAAATTAATTACATAAAACTAAAATTAGTCTTTGGCGGGTATTTTCTAACACCAAAAATCTGTGTTATATAATTGCACAAAACAAGTCAGCTAGTTTAATTTTACACTTACTTCTGCCTGCCAGGGACGGAGGAATACTGTGATTTTTAGAATGAGATTATCCACAGGAGCCTTTACTGGTTTTTTTAGACACTGGTGGGATACTGCTTCAGCTGTTTTGAACACTTTCCAAGCCTAAGTGTTTCGTGTAGAATACCAGGGCCTCAGTGGAGTTTGTTCATGTGCTGGAGATGATCCAAAGCTAATTCCTGAAGTCAATCCTGCCTTTGTCAGCTGGGCTCAGGTGGCCTATCTCTGGGGTGGATGTAACCTTCCATTCTGGGCCACATGGCAACCATAACAATACACATTTGTTGAACACATCCTTTGGCAGGCATCCTGCTGCGTAGTAGTTGAGTTGCTTAAACACCAGCTCTGCCATCTGCTCTCCTGATTACACAGCGGAAGGATCCTTTAGCAGCCAGGACTTGACAGTCCTAACCTCCTGGGCTTCATCAGAAGGCAACTGCCAGTGGTTTGTTCTTTGCTTCCTATCATGTGCCCAGATGAGAGAAGTGATAACTAGAGGAAATCATTTGCATTGTCTTCATCCCTCTGTCTACTCTAGGTATCTGTCTTTCTGTTTTGGTCCCTTGCAAGTTTACCTCCACCAAGGTACATGTTGATTCATGACCTTGTTTATTTTCCTTTTTAAGTGGCAATTATCCTAAGAAACTGCCATTTGGAGTTTATTACTGAATTTACTACAAAAAGATAGAAGACATAAATTTAGCAAATATTTACTGAGTGTGTATAGTGCATCCCACAGAGTGCTGGTCCTTGAAGCTGTAGCCCCTGTCATCACCGCTAGGATTGCTGTGCAGTGGGACACAGTGTGGTCTAAGAGCACAGAGGTGGGAAGGACTGATTTTTGTCTTAGAAAATCAGACATTTCATTAAGAAGGTAACGTTTCCACTGGGTTTGGGAGGATGTATAGGAGTTTCCCTGAAGAGGATGGTGAGGATAGGAGAAACTAGGCAAAAGGATGGAGCATGTGCAAAGGCATGTTATCTTATATTATGCAAGGATGTGGTGTGTCCAGGAAAACGGGAGAAATTCAGAGTATCAGCATATGGTATGACAGCACAGGGCTGGAAAGGTTGGTCCAAAAAGATAGTGAAGGCCTTTGTAGATGGTGCTAAGGATGTTGGGTTTCATCCCAGTCACTCAAAGATATAATAAAATATATTTAGAGAAATAAGTGCAGGGAGGAATTAGAGAGGAAAAAGGAACCTGGTTTAAGCAGGCGAGATGAATCATATATTGTTTGGTTCAAGAGCCATTTCTGTATTGACCTGGAGACTATGGGCTTCTCTGGTGGCTCAGTGGTGAAGAATCCACCTGCCAATCCCTGCAAATGCAGGAGATCTGAGTTTGATCCCTGGGTCCGGAAGATCTTTGAGAAGGAAATGGCAATCCACTCCAGTATTCTTGCCTGGGAACTCCCATGGATAGAAGAGCCTGGCAGGCTACAGTCCATGGAATCACAAAGAGTCAGACACAGGTTAGGGGCTAAACAATAACAAAAACAAATATTAATGTTTTATAGTTAATAAAAAGGCAAGGGTTATTTATTATATCAGCCAATTCTTCTAAAATCTTATGCAAGGCATTGCATTGTGTAAACTACTGTGCTAAGAAAACTTTGTTTCAGTGGAGGAGCTGGCTCAGAATCAAACTTAAGGCTCAATCATAGCTATCGTTTTGTTTTACACGTGCCACATCATCATATGTAAACTATCAAAGTAAGTATTATTATCACAGTTTTTGAAATGAAGAAACTAAAGTATGAAGAGCATAAGGGAGGTACCTCAGGCCTTGTATTTGACTAACAGAAAGGCCTGGGATACTGCCCTTATCATCACACTTTAGTTTCTTCATTTCAAAAATCGTGACAATAATACTTACTTCACACTGATGATTAAAAGAGCCAGTGTCTGTAAACCACTTAACATATCATTATTATCATTATTTTCAGGAAGATATTAATTTTCAGAAAAAAAACATGATTCGACATTAATTGAAAAATATACTAGAAATATTTCCACAGGTATATTGGCAGTCTTGGCAAACCGTGCCAATCAATAGAATCATTAATTAATTTCTACTTGTGTGGACTTTTATGTGGAGTTATATTTTAAAAGCAACAAACACACATGTGACATTCCTAGCCGAATACCAGCCAGGAAAAAAGACTATGTCTCAAGAATGCTGATGCTTAAGGAAATGCACTCCCTTTTTTGGATACAAGGGCTTCATTATTGGTCAAGTAATAATCGGAAAGCTCTCGATGGAAAACAGTATGGAATAAGAGCTTTGGAATATGAAAATGCAGTGCAGACAGAGTTATCTTGGTAAATATCAGATTGAGAGTCACCCTGGTAAATGTCCCAAGGCTCGGGATGGGAGGAATCTAATTTTTCCCTGCATTGGCAGGCAGAATTTTCACTGCTGAGTCACCAGGAAAGCCCATAGTCTTTGCCAGTGAGGCTGAGATTCCCATCCTGTTGCTGCTGCCGAAGAGCAGAGAGGACACCATTTGATGCCTTTGTCCTTCTTGTAAGATCTTGCACTTAGATTCAGCAAGGACAAGGTCAGGTGGAGGGTGCAGATGTGGAACCCTGTGGGCAAGCAGGCGATTTTGGTTGTTGTAACAGCTCAGTGCATAGCTCAGGGACCAGCGGGCTCCTCCCAAGGAAACCAGGGGAGGTCCAGCCACGTGGAGCTGTGGTGGAGGCCACATTGAGCAGCTGCAGTGAGGGGGGTGGAAATTCTTAGCTCCTAGGTCTCTATTAGAGAGCAGAGCTTTTCCTCCCTCAAGAACTTGGTCCACCATTTGTGCTATAGGCATGCAGATGTCTCCAAGAGCATAGACTCTCCTGCCTTTCGTTACATGGCTTATATGAGTACAGCCTGAGTTTCTCGTGAAACATGGAATCTGCTCCTGTAGTACTGATGGTGCTGGAATGATTTGGCTGAAGAGAGTAAACTTCATGCATCTGGGGTAGTGAGATAGTCCTTTTCTGACCTGTGCATGGTATTCTAAACAGCAGAGTAAGGCACCTTGCTAAGATAAGGAAAGATCTGGGAAGCAGATGCATGATGGCTGCGTGGGTACATTCATATTCTTTGTAGTCACTGGGGTACATTTTCTTTCATTGAAGAAAAATGAGTGATATATTTTCCTTACTGCTTAGTTCACGTACCAAATTTTCTGAGGCTTTTCCCATTTTAGTTTATGCAGAGAACCCGTGTCCCCTGTAACTCCTAAAAGAAATAGAATGTAGCAAGAGTAAAATATATCAGTTATTACCACATTTTAGGCTTTCAATGTTTTGTTTTGGTGTTTCCTTAGTTTGTTCTCACTCTAAGTAAGTCATATCTGTATTCCTGGCAAAACCACTGACAAAGAAAGGAATATAACGTGTTTTCCGTAGCCCTATATATTCATTCACTATGCTTTGTTGGACATTCCTGATTGTGATTAGGATGATATGTGTGTATGTGTGCTAAGTCACTTCAGTCTTGTCTGACTCTCTGCCCACCAGGGCTGCTCCAGGCTCCTCTGTTTATGGGATTCTCCAGGCATACATGCTGGAGTGGGTTACCATGCCCTCCTCCAAGGGATCTTGCCAATCCAGGGATCAAACTCACATCTCCTATGTCTCCTGAATTGACAGGCAGGTTCTTTACCACTAGCACCAATATAAAATAAACTGAAGTAAATGAAACGCAAAAATAAAGGCTCCTGTACAACCCTGGTGGAGTTTCCTGCCTGTCTTAAAAGCCTCACCTAGGAATGAGGCTTTTCCTCATCTGGAATCTTCAAAGTCCAGATCAAATGCTACCAACCTCAGAAAGCCTTTTCTACTCCCCATAAGCAGATCTTATTTTCTCCCTGCTGGGATCTCCTGGTTCATCCTTTTCCTGCATCACTCATTTAGCAATCATCTCCCATTCTCCTTGAGGGTTACTTGGTTGTGTGTTTACATAAAAATGTATTGTAATCTCTTAACATGAGGGCCTTTTTTATTTTTTAAATGAGTCTTTGTGTTTTCCACCCTGCTCAGCACAAACAGGAATCCAGGAAGTTTTTTTTTTTTTTTTATGTGATGATATTTCTGTCTGTCTTGATTAATCAAAAATGGTGTTCATGAATGCTCATTCACTCATTGTGTCCAACTCTTTGTGACCTCATGGACTGTAGCCCCGTTTGGTTCCTCTGTGCATGGGATTTTCCAGGCAAGAATACTGGAGTGGGTTGCCATTTCCTACCCCAAATCAAAAATGGATTCAACACTTCTTCTTTGCCAGGGATATGATGTGAAAAAGGCAGAGGCGGTCTTGTCTTTGATAGAAAATAATGATGTCTTCCTTCTTTCCCCTCTATGGCTGGATGTTGGGAAACAGAGTGGGAAAAGGTAGGTAGAGGCTGGAAGGGAAAGGAAAATGGAGTAGTTCCAAAAGACACGATGGGTTTGTGGGAAAGTGTGCATTGCCTCTGTTTTCCTTTTCACAGTAAAATATTAAAAGTTGAAAACATTAGCTCTCGAGTAAATCCCCTGCTAGTGTTCTAGTTCCAACTCTGCTTTTTCTCTGGGTGACCTTGGAATTGTTATTTAATCTCACTGAGGCTCAATTTATACTATTATGAGAATCCACCATATCAAATTAGATGATGTCGGGTGTCTACTCACAATATGTACTTTTGTGGATGCTTAGTAATTTTAATATTACTATTAGTTGCTCTTGTGTTTACATGCATGACTCTAGGGAGGGGAGGTCCAGGACTGCCTGGAAGAGGGCAGAGGTAGCCGAGGCTGGGGATTTGCTCAGAGGCTTCCTTTCCCAAGTGGCTGGCTTCAGCTTCCTGAACAACTCTGAAGGCTATGCTGGAATCTTCCATATCTGGACTTCATCTGATAGCTGTGGGTTCCCATTGCTCAACTTCTGCTGGGAATCCTTCTTTTGCCCACTATTAGCCTTACTAGATGGGAGAATATGTGAAAGGAAAGAGAAATTTATACTCCTTTGGTTTCCTGGATCTAGGTTTTGTTGTTATTATTTAGTTGCTAAGTCATGTCTGACTCTTTTGTGAACCCATGGACTATAGCCTGCCAGGCTCCTCTGTCCTTGGAATTTCCCAGCAAGAATAATGGAGTGGGTTACCATATCCTTCTCCAGGGGATCTTCCTGACCCAGGGATTGAACCTGCATCCCCTGAATTGGCAGGCAGATTCTTTACCACTTAGCCTCCAGGGAAGACTGGTTTTAGGTTTATTTAGATCTGAAGTGAAAAATCCTGTTCAGTATTTTCTGGGTTAAACTTTCCCGTCTAGAACTTTTTTCTCAAATACTAACAAAATGGATTTTCTTCCTCCCCTACCCTCTCTTGTTAATAGGGTGCTGAGAAAATTTTGTCAATGAACGAATCAGGAGAACTGCAAGACCTCTTAACCAAAATTGAGGTAATTGTGCTTTTAGCAACTTATTTTCAGTAATCAAAATGTTCAACACATTCTGATTGTAATTGAGTTTCCCTAATTGAATTTTTCCCTGCATGTTCTTACAAATATGTAACAGGATACATGTGGCAGTTTTAATTTGCTACCACCTGCCGTGAGGTTTTCTCCAGCTAGAGTGACTTTAGTGTTAGTGTCTAACAACCTCATAGTATTAGGTGAAAATTCCAGTCAGCTTTATTAGAACCTAATTCTCTGTTATAGAGATGTTGATGAGGTATTTCAAGTCAGGCCATTGTCTGGAAGCACAAATAACGTTTCTTATGTAAATTATTTTCCTTTTCCCCAAAGACCAGCTCACCATTTCTAAAGATAACAGAAAAACTTATTTCTCCAAATGTGTACCTTTTAATTTTGTTCCTGTACTTGTAATTACAACATCTCAGAAATACTTATTTGGATATATAATGTATCAAATCAGTATACACCCAGAAAGTCCTTAATATCTCTCCATTTTACCAGCCTATTTCTCTCTGTATGTAGAATTAAATTATATATATTTTATAGCCTAACTGGGTCATCTTGAGAGTGAAAAAGGTGCATTAGTAATTTTTCTGGGACAGTGCTCATGACTCAGACTTTCCCAGGTGAACCATGCAATATGTTTACATGCATTGGGTGTGCCATGGGCAGCTCTTTCTCCCAGTCTCCCTTGCTGACCTCTTTCCTGATTTTCTTCCATTCCTTCCACTTCATGGCTTCTTACTCCGTTTCCTTCTGTCTGCATAGCCTGCTATGGTTCCATTGCCTCATTCTCCTCCACCGTCATCAAGGCCCCTCTGCGGCATCACATCTTTCCTACATCATTCCAGATTTCTCCCACCTTCGCATTCCTGTATCCCTCTCCTTCTCAGGTGTTTATCACAGTCATTTAATTTTTCTTACCCCTTTTCTTTGAACATTTGAGTTGTGTCCCAAATGAACTATATGCTCCTTGGTGTTAGGAATCATGTTTTATTCATATTGTAATCTTGCCCAGAAGGACACACACAATGATGGTGTGTACTTCCTAATCTAAAACTCCTCTCAGCTCTAAAATCTGTATAGATGGGTTCATTTCTTTCCTTTTGGCCCTATATTCTACTCCAGTCCCATCAATTTGATGAAACCATTGATTTGGGTTAATATGTGCCTTTTAATTTTAGTGATTTAACTCAATGTGTATTATTATTTTCTCTGCATACTTTTATTTATACAAATGATGTTATGGAACACACCTAATTGTGTTTCAAATTCCTTTCTATAGGCACTAGGCTTTTAAGAACCACCTATGTTACCACGTGAACCTTTCATCCCTTTTTTAAAATTGCTTCATACTTCTCCATGACAGTACAGTTGAATCCAGCTTTCTTTGATGATGGAGATGTTTTTACTGTATCCTATGCAACATAGTAGTCACTGGATGCATGTGGCTACTGAGCACTTAAAGAATAGTTAGCGTGCCTGAAGAACTGAATTTTTAATTTTATTTAACTCTATTTGATTTAAATTCAAATCAAATAAAAATTTTTAAATAAGTAATATAATTAATCATATCTGACAAATAGCTTATATTTTGGACAGTGCAGCTGCACGTAGCTCACATACTATTTTTTATCTACTCATCCACTCATGTCCTCAAATAAACTGCTGCAAGGAGTAACCTTGACCACATTCGTCTGTGAATTTCTCTGAGAGTAGAAATCACTAGATAATAGCTTATGCATATCCCCAGTTTTCCAGGTAGTGCCAGATGGCTCTTCATTATGTTTGTACCATCCCTCCTACAGAGAAAGAGATTTCCTATGTTCTCACATTCCGCACAATGTTTTACATTGTTCCATAATTTTTGCCAAGGTAGTAGGGATAAAAATATAGCCTTATCATTTTAATAATGTTTTTCGGATAACCATTGGGTTTGGGCATTTCTTTGTATGCTTGTTAAATTTTTAAATTTCTTCTTCTATATGTTGTATATTACCATAAAGCGTCTGCCTACAATGCGGGAGACCCAGGTTTGATCCCTGGATCACGAAGATCCCCTGGAGAAGGAAATGGCAACCCACTCCAGTTCTCTTGCCTGGAAAATCCCATGGACAGAGGAGCCTGGTAGTTTACAGTCCATGGGGTCACAGAGTCGGACACGACTGAGCAACTTCACTTTCTTTCTTTCTTTTCTTTATGTTATATATTCTTATCCTTCCCCATTAAAAATCTTGGAATTTTTGCTGTTGTTGACTTTCAGAAGATCCTTCTATAGTCTAGATGTTAACTTTTTGTTGGTTTTAAATACTGTCAATATTTCATTCTCTATTTTTAGATTCTTTCTTGGTGTCCTTCATCCAATAGAAACCTTCTGATATAATCTAACCCACCATTTGTCCTTATTTTTGTGATTTTAAGTTTTATTTATGAAGTATGTGTCTGTCTTAAGGTCAGAAGATATCAGCCTACATTTTCTTCTATTCACTTTATACTTGTTAACATCTGGTTCTTTCATTAATGGGGGATCCATTTCTATTTTCTTATACATAGTGACATTTCCGGCATCCTCTATTAAATCATATATTATTTATTTATTGCTTTATTCTGCCAATTTTCAGCTCAGTTAAGTCATGCAGTCATGTCTGACTCTTTGCGACCCCATGGACTGCAGCACGCCAGGCCGCCCTGTCCATCACTAACTCCCGGAGTTTACTCAGACTCATGTCCATTGAGTTGGTGATGCCATCCAACCAGCTCATCCTCTGTTGTCCCCTTCTCCTCTTGCCTTCAATCTTTCCCAGCATCAGGGTCTTTTCAATGAGTCAGTTCTTCACATCAGGTGGCAAAGTATTGGAGCTTCCGCTTTAGCATCAGTCCTTCCAATGAATATTCATGACTGATTTCCTTTAGAATGGGCTGGTTGGATCTCCTTGCAGTCCAAGGGACTCTCAAGAGTCTTCTCCAGCACCACAGTTCAAAAGCATCAATTCTCGGCACTCAGGTTTCTTTATAGTCCAACTCTCACATCCATACATGTGAGAAAATGGATGGAATTTTCTATTTTCTACTGGAAAAACGATAGCTTTGACTAGATGGACCTTTGTTGGCAAAGGAATGTCTCTGCTTTTTAATATGCTGTCTAGGTTGATCATAACTTTCCTTCCAAGGAGTAAGCGTCTTTTAATTTCATGGCTGCTGTCACCATCTACAGTGATTTTGGAGCCCAAGAAAACAAAGTCTGTCACTATTTCCACTGTTTTTCCATCTATTTGCCATGAAGTAATGGGACTGGATGCCATATTCTTAGTTTTCTGAATGTTGAGCTTTAAACCAAAATTTTCACTCTCCTCTTTCACTTTCATCTAGAGGCTCTTTAGTTCTTCTTCACTTTCTGCCATAAGGGCGGTGTCATCTGCATATCTGAGGTTATTGATATTTCTCCTGGCAATCTTGATTCCAGCTTGTGCTTCATCCAGTCCAGCATTTCGCATGATGTACTCTGTATATAAGTTAAATAAGCCTGGTGACAATACACAGCCTTGATGTACCTCTTTCCCTATTTGGAACCAGTCTGTTGTTCCATGTCCACTTCTAACTGTTGCTTCTTGACCTGTATACAAATTTCTCAGGAGGCAGGTCAGGTGGTCTGGTATTCCCAACTCTTGAAGAATTTTCCACAGTGTGTTGTGATCCACACAGTCAAAGACTTTGGCATAGTCAATAAAGCAGAAGTAGATGTTTTTCTGGAACTCTCTTGCTTTTTCAATAATCCAATGAATGTTCGCTGCCAATTTTATATTATAGTAAATCACCATATATGTTCAGGTCTTTGTCTGAGCTTTCTAATAATTTCCACTGATCTGTTTGTTCCTGTTTTACCAATATTGTACTATTTTTATTCCTGTGGTTTAATAGCACCTTTTAGGATCCTATAGAGTGAATGTCCCTCATTACTCTTCTTTTTAAAGATTGATGCTTTATCTTAGCTATTCCTGGACTTTTTTCCTTTGAGTCTATAATTCCTTCATTTGGCAACTTGATTAATACTATCATGCTACATATTAACATAACCCCTCTCTCTCAGCTCAAAGAATCTTGGAAAGAGGATTTTATTCTCTTCATTAAGTCTGTCTCAATTCTACAGATGCCATAAATAATTCAGAAACATTTAAGTCTATTCTTAATGTTGAAATACAATGGTATGGTACTGGCTTCTACCATTCATAGGAGTTGTAAGAGCTATAACTCTGTTGGGCTGCTTTGCCCATATAACAAAACTGGTAGAGAATTTTCAGCCATCCAGATATCCCTAAACTGCCTGTGAAGGGGCTAGGGTTTAAACAAACTTACCCAGGGAAAGAGACTAGCCTTGGAGAAGCAGTTGGAAGAACCAGGAAAAGTAGACAAAAGACAAGATTCATATCCAAGCACATCCAATTCTTCTGATGTTAGCTTTTGACAATAAAACAAAAGTTAAATATTCCTGAGGTAGGAAACATTGGATTTCTTTCTGTTCCTATTGCTGGTATTATATGTATTAAGTTATTTAAGCCTCAAAATCACACTGCAAGGTGGGCTCTGTTACTGTCTTTGTTTTTCAGACAAGGCAATGGAGGCCCAGGTGACTAGGTTAGTTGTTCCAGACCTTGTAAATAGTGTTTGACTCAAGATTCTAATTCTGACTCCTTGAATCTGTGAACGATGAGTCTGTGCTGCCTTCACTCTCAAATTAAGTGGCAAGTTGGTATCTCGGAAACCTGACCATATGTGACAGGACCCAGGTGAGAAGTTTACTGGGAGATAGGCAGAGTATTAGGTCCAGGAAACAGACTGGATTTTTAACACTTGGCTCTTATGCTAGTATGGCATTGTACAGGAAATGGGCAAATAGGCAATACCTTTAGAGAGAAACTAGAGAGCTTGTACCAAGTTCTAATTTGCTGTTACTAGGGTGCTGCATAGCAGACCGTGACTCCCCTGGTCTTTGTGATTCAAGCCCCAGTTTCTAACAATTACCCCAGTAATGGAGAGGAAAGTGGCTTAGTGGCTGCAGCTGGGTCCTCAAAAATGGTGTCAGCAAATCATCTCAAGTTTTCTGGCCTAAGAATTCTAGCATACGTCCCGCCCAAGTGAAACTTGCCCTGGAAACCTGAGGGGGCATTATTCGCTGAGGAAGACTTGTCAGTGGCTTCAAACATGGGTAGCAGAAGCAAGTGAAATATAGCAGTAGCTGGTACAAGACTTGGGTTCAATAAGGCTAGCTGAAAGATTAAATGACTTATTTTATGTAAGTGAACGCTTGGGTGAAAAGGATGAATAAAAACACCATTTGGGGGTAAATTTTATTTGTATATTTACTTACATTAATAAACAAACTAAAGATCAAAAGAAAAGAGTGTCCAAGTATTACCCCCAAACAATAACTGAGATGGATAGCTGATCCTGCTGGTACTCACACAGAGGAAGTCAGGGCAGCCCTGAGATGTATTAGCAAGCACCGTGTTATGGCAGACACTGAACTAAAGATCTCAGATGGTAGAGAAGCTCTAATGCACTTTTCTGCCTTGTTGTTTTTCTAAAGATTCGAGCAAACATTTTGATGTCATTGCTATGAGGCTGCCAATATAGTGTTCACTTTCAGTACTTTTTTTTCCTTGTAAAGCCTGATTTTTCATTCAGGAAGAACAGAAGTAAGATTCTCAACCACACACCAAGGATGTTGGAAATGGCACAGGCTGTCTGTGTGAGGCATTGGAGCTATCAAAGGCTTGGTGATGTTCCCTCTCCGTGGAGTGGGTGGCCACAGCATGTTCAGAGATTACAGCAGCAGAGTACCACCTACTTACCTAGGCAATCAGGCCATGTGCTCTGGGGGCCTCTTTCTGAAATTGGAACATTTTTTTAAATAGGGTTGTGGCCGTACATCCCATTGGACCAAGAATCAGATTCACAAATCTGGCTTATATATTTAGGAATATAACAACAAATTTCTACTGTGTCAGCATTTCATAACTCTGCAAATCAAGGATCAGGAACGATTCTGCTTATTAATGGCTTGATCAGACAGAGAATAGCCTCCTAGGCACTTAACAAGCATTTGCTGAATTAAATCTTTGTTCAGTTCAGTTCAGTTCAGTTGCTCAGTCGTGTCCAACTCTTTGCAACCCCATGAACTGCGGCACGCCAGGCCTTCCTGTCCATCACCAACTCCCGGAGTTTACCCAAATCCATGTCCATTGAGTCAGTGATGCCATCCAACCATCTCATCCTCTGTTGTCTCCTCCTCCTCCTGGCTTCAATCTTTCCCAGCATCAGGGTCTTTTCAAAGGAGTCAGTTCTTTGCATCAGGTGGCCAGAGTATTGGAGTTTCAGATTCAGCATCAGTCCTTCCAATGAACACTCAGGACTGATCTCCTTTAGGATGGACTGGTTGGATCTCCTTGCAGTCCAAGGGACTCTCAAGAGTCTTCTCCAACACCACAGTTCAAAAGCATCAATTCTTCGGTGCTCAGCTTTCTTCACAGTCCAACTCTCACATCCATACATGACCACTGGAAAAACCATAGCCTTGACTAGATGGACCTTTGGTGACAAAGTAATATCTCTGCTTTTTAATATGCTGTCTAGGTTGGTCATAACTTTCCTTCCAAGGAGTAAGCATATTTTAATTTCATGGCTGCAATCACCATCTGCAGTGATTTTGGAGCCCAGAAAAGTAGTCAGCCACTGTTTCCCCATCTATTTGCCATGAAGTGATGGGACCGGATGCCATGATCTTAGTTTTCTGAATGTTGAGCTTAAAGCCAACTTTAAATGGTTGACTATAGTTTAAAACAAAATACATAGACAAAGGTGGATCATCCAGAGATGACTATATGCCAAGTGTTCACTTTTGTGACAATCTATTATGTGGAGTGAGTCTGCTTCATAGATAACCTGGATGAGGGAGTTTATGGTTACAGAGAGTCAGATAAGTTGCTTCTTCCTTGGTAGAACACTTAAGAGAGTTCCCAGTACTCCTAAAATAAGATTAGATGATCTGAGGTTAAAAATAAGAATTGCCTTCATTCCATAATCTTGAAAAAAAAAAAAACACTAAATACTCTTGATCTTAGCATCCTGTTTCTGCATTAGAGAACAGCAAAAAGCTCTTCGTATTTATGAAATTTGAGTTTGTGCCACAAAAGAAACCCATTTCACAGTCATTCATGAACTCCACTCTTATCCTCTAGTCCTTTGTTTAAGGCTAGGGAATTCTTGGGGGCTTCAATTTAGATGACTGTGGTATGGAGTGAATATATTCAAAGACCACAGATAAATTCCCTAAAATAAAATTAATGTATAAATACTAAAAGCTACATCATCATTTTTATATGGAATCACAAAACAGGCCAAAAGAGAGAAGAAAGAAAGAAAGAGAAGTCGCTCAGTTGTGTCTGACTCTTTGCGACCCCATGAATCACAGCATGCCAGGCCTCCCTGTCCATCACCAACTCCCGGAGTTCACTCAAACTCATGTGCATCCAGTTGGTGATGCCATCCAGCCATCTCATCCTCTGTCATCCCCTTCTCCTCCTGCCCACAATCCCTCCCAGCATCAGTCTTTTCCCATGAGTCAACTCTTTGCATGAGGTAGCCAAAGTACTGGAGTTTCAGCTTTAGCATCATTCCTTCCAAAGAACACCCAGGACTGATCTCCTTCAGAATGGACTGGTTGGATCACCTTGCAGTCCAAGGGACTCTCAAGAGTCTTCTCCAGCACCACAGTTCAAGAGCATCAATTCTTCGCCCATGGGATTTTCCAGGCAAGAGTACTGGAGTGAGTTGCCATTGCCTTCTGCAGGATATCTTCCCAACCCAGTCTCCCACATTGTGAGCAGACACTTTACTGGCTGAGCCACCATGGAACCAAGGCCATCCTCAAATAATGCAGAATCTCTACAGTGCTATGATGAGATCTGCCTTCTACTTGATTGTTGAGAAGATTTAGAGTGGATTCATGTAAAGTGAATAGAAAATTGCCTGGTATGTAATAGCCACTCGATAAGATTAGTCATTGTTAGTCAATATTTCACTAATAAATCCTTATTTGTAGCTGAGAGCTACTTATTAAAAGAACAGGGAAATTCTTGCTCAGGGCTGTATCTCCTATGCCATACTCAGTGCCTAGCAATGTAAACTTATCTGTGGAATGAGCCCGCTGGGTTTTTATTTTTTTTTAAGTCCCTGGCCAAGAATAGATGAACTGATAGAGATAAAAGGGAAGATGATTTCTTACTCCTTTTTTTCTGAAATTCCACCTCTAAAGAGTCGGATATGACTGAGCACAAGCACTGCTACTATCCCTAAGGAACATGCCTCCATCCAAACTGCTGTGAAGAGGAGGGGCATTCTGTAGATTCAGCATTCTTACTGGGTGCTGTTATCAACCAGGTCTGCCTGGTTTGTAGCTTTGCTGGATGTCAGGACACTGAAGAGCTACTCTAGATTTCTTACCTGTTTGAAGATCAAATTGTCTGTAGTCAACTTCTTCACTGAAAGTGGAAATCTGTTTCAAATTTCTCTGTGATCTGAACATTCACTTTTACTCATTAAAAATCTTTGTTTCATCATTTGTAAAATGATGTCTCTATTACATCAGATACTGGGTATAGACTCTTGTTGGGCTGAAGCCTTCAGGCCTGCAGTTACTACATTTGCTGAAGAAAGAGCCCAGAGTCAGTGACAGAGACATCAGCAGTTTGATAGATGGGAGATCTTACACATCTTTCTTACAAGAAAGAAAGCTGAACACTGAAGAATTGATGCTTTTGAGCTGTGGTGTTGGAGAAGACTCTTGAGAGTCCCTTGGACTGCAAGGAGATCCAACCAGTCCATTCTAAAGGAGATCAGCCCTGAGTATTCATTAGAAGGACTGATGCTGAAGCTCTAATACTTTGGCCACCTTATAAAAAGAGCTGACTCATTAGAAAAAAGACCCCGATGCTGGGAAAGGTTGAAGGCAGGAGGAGAAGGGGATGATAGAAGACGAGACAGTTGGATGACATCACCAACTCAATGGACATGAGTTTGAACAAACTCTGGGAGATGGTGAAGGATAGGGAAGCCTGGCATGCTGTAGTCCACAGGGTTGCAAAGAGTCAGACATGACTGACTAAACAACAATACCACATCTGAAGCAGAAGGGTCCTGGAGCAACATCCCACTGCTCGGAGGCAGATGGCAGGCTGGACACAGCAGCAGAGGTCTTCACTCCCAGGAAGAATAAGGAGACTACCAGCTATAGGGAGAAATATTGTAGATTGGCTCATTGGTTACTAGGGAAATCAGCAGAGGAGGATTTCCTCTTTTATCCCCTTAGGCTATGTACCCTCCTGGGGCAGAGTTCTTCCCTTCATTAAGCTATCAAAGGGGAGTCATTCTCATCTAAAGATTAGAACAATGACAAACTTGGGTGAGGGACAAGTATATAGGTATTTACTAATCAGGCTCTACAATTAAGAGGAAAGTCAGGCGCTTCCTCGTGGTCCCGGTGGTTAATTAAGAATCCACCTGCCAATGCAGGAGACACTGATTCAACTCCTGGTCCAGGAGGATGCCACATCCCTTGGGGCACCTAAGGCCGTGAGCCACAATTACTGAGTCCAGGTGCAGCAACTACTGAGGCCAATGTGCCTGGAGCCCATGCTTTGAAACAAGGGAAGCCACTGCAGTGAGAAGCCCCTGCATTGCCATGAGTAGCCCCCACTTGATGCAACTAGAGAAAGGCTGTATGCAGCAATGAAGACCCAGTGCAGCAAAAAAAGAAAATTCAATAAATAAACAAATTTTTTTAAAATCAAGGAAGGTCAGTCATGCAAGTAGAGTGTAGGTGAAGCAGAGACTAACTGAGCAGCAGATGTAGAGAGCAAGAGAACAGCCATGTTGAGTGGCCTGACTATACAACTTTACGTGGTGGGTAAGCCATTCATTTTTCTCCCAAGTGTATGGCTAAAAGGCTGAATTTTCTTGAGAGTGGAAATGGCCTCAGAATCTTTCCAATCCTGTGATCCAAGACATCAGAATTCACATGTGAATCAAAATGCATTCACTCTCCTTTTCATACAGTGGCAAGGCTTTAGACCAGAAGACCAAGTATAGAAGTGGTGTTTAAATAAAATGACTATATTAGTGGTAGAAAATGACTGTGTCACGTGACCACAAACAATTTAGCTTGCGGCAGCAGTTATTAAAAGTCTCTTCAGATTAGGATTTATTAATAAAAAATGACTATTAACTGCTAGCCTTACTGAGTAGCTATTATGTGCCAGACAGTATTCTATCACTTTATAAGAATTTACTCATTAAATTGTCTTAACAACCCTATAAGTAAAGACAAATTTTACCATAGCATTGCATAATTCTGACAAAGTTGTTTTAGGATGACCTTGGTCTATCTGTGATTCCCTTTAAAATGGACACTGTGGTTTTAGTGTTTATATATTAACTTCATTTTAGGAAATGTATGTGTTCTGAATTGCACAGAAGTTATTAAATAGCAGACTCATCATATATTTAATATTTGATATTTTGGCCCTTTGAAAGCAATCTTTGTAAGTCATGTTCCAGGCCCATGATATAAGATCATGTTACCAAACCAAATTTGGGTCCACTTGCGCAAACAGTAAACCCAATCTACTCATACCAGATTGTGGTGAAGGAAAATACAGCATTTATTGTGAGGCATCCAGGGTGGGGCCAAGAAAGAAGTATTATGGACTGCTCACATTTGAATTCCCCAGTGACTTTCAAGGAAGGATTTTTAAAGATAAAAGGAGGGAGAGGATCATAGGATGCTTGATCAGCTCATGGACATCCACCTGATTGGTTGGTGGTGAGGTGACAGGGCGAGTTAACATCCTTAACCTTCTGATTCCAACCCCCCTGGTGTCTATATACTAGTGATCAGCATGCAGTTCACTTCTTCCACTTGAGGCTACCCTGGTGGCTCAGTGGTGAAGAATCCACCTCCAATGCACAAGACCGGGATTTGATCCCCCGGGATTTGATCAGGAAGATCACTTGGAGAAGGGAATGGCTACCCACTCCAGTATTCTTGCCTGGAGAATTCTAAGGGCAGAGGAGCCTGGGGGGCTCCAGTCCAGGAGGTTGCAGAGAGTCTGATGTGACTGAGAAACTAACACTTGATGTGGCAAGGTGTGGAGGGGAATCTTAGTATCTTGCAGGACAATTCAGAGATATGGCTCAGGATATTATCTTTTACCCTTGAGGCGTAACAAAAGGCGTTGACTTTATTTCATGGTTAAACTATTATTATTTTGTCTAGCCTGACTGTTTTCATTTGTTTCTGCATTTTTTTCACTTTTCTGATTAAATTTTCTCTTTGGAACTCAGGGAAGGCTAGGAGGCTAAAGCTTTTCTATAAACAAGAGGTGGGGGATGAGGTAGGAAGGTGTTGGTCCCCAGGAAAGCCTTATAGGGTTCTGCTTGGTTTCAATAATTTTTAATTTGGTTGTGTGTTTATTATTATTATCATTATTTCTCTGTGTTAAAAGTCTGGTATTTGGAGTAAGTGACAGAGATGGTGAATGAGCTTAGGAAACTCCCTAGGACTCACATTCATTCTAACTTTGTTGTTCTTTGCTTGCCAGCATGAATGTATTTTATGGCAAAATCTTATGCTATTGAAGAATTTTAAAATATTGAAATGTTTATACTAGTTGTTAAGGTTTATCAGTCCAGTTCAGTTCAGTCACTCAGTGGTGTCCAACTCTTTGCAACCCCATGAATCACAGCACGCCAGGCCTCCCTGTCCATCACCAACTCCCGGAGTTCACTCAAACTCATGTCCATCCAGTCGGTGATGCCATCCAGCCATCTCATCCTCTGTCATCCCCATCTCCTCCTGCCCCCAATCCCTCCCAGCATCAGTCTTTTCCAATGAGTCAACTCTTCGCATGAGGTAGCCAAAGTACTGGAGTTTCAGCTTTAGCATCATTCCTTCCAAAGAACTCCCAGGACTGATCTCCTTTAGAATGGACTGGTTGGATCACCTTGCAGTCCAAGGGCCTCTCAGCGTCTTCTCCAACATCACAGTTCAAAAGCATCAATTCTTCAGCACTAAGCTTTCTTCACAGTTCAACTCTCACATCCATACATGACTACTGGAAAAACCATAGCCTTGAATAGACAGACCTTTGTTGGCAAAGGAATGTCTCTGATTTTCAATATGCCATCTAGGTTGGTCATAACTTTCCTTCCAAGGAGTAAGTGTCTTTTCATTTCATGGCTGCAATCACCATCTGCAGTGATTTTGGAGCACAAAAACATTAAGTCTGACATTGTTTCCACTGTTTCCCCATCTATTTCCCATGAAGTGATGGGACCAGATGCCATGATCTTAGTTTTCTGAATGTTGAGCTTTAAGCCAACTTTTTCACTCTCCTCTTTCACTTTCATCAAGAGGCTTTTGAGTTCCTTTTCACTTCTGCCATAAGGGTGGTGTCATCTGCATATCTGAGGTTATTGATATTTCTCCTGGCAATCTGGATTCCAGCTTGTGCTTCTTCCAGCCCAGTGTTTCTCATGATGTACTCTGCATATACTGGTTAGTAAATAGTTACTACACCAAGACTCCCAAGCAGCTCTCCTCTTCCATAAAAGCAACTACCCTATAAGGGTTGCCGGATAAAATATAGGATGTCTGCTTACATTTAAACCTCAATTAAATTATGAATAATTATTTTAAGTATGTTCCATATAATCTTTGGCATATCTACACAAAAATTTATCTATGGTCTATCTGACATTCCAGTTAACTGGGCAACGCATATTTTTAGTTGCAAAATTTGATGATCCCACTCTACTTGAAATCCAAACCTATGTACAATCCAGCACTAATGCGTGCCATCCTAGACTCAGGGTTTTATAAGTCCTTTCTGACTAGTTGGTGTTGTTTCTATGTAAGTCATTAAATATTTTTAACATAATCTCTGGCCTGGTTCTAATGCATGTTGAGGGCCTATCTACCTTATCATATTTTTTCTAAAATTTGATAAGAAGAGCATTACTTATTAATTCTCTTATATTTTGTTTTTAGACTACACTCTTTCTTTGCTGCTTTTGTTTTTATTCAAAGTTTTTTTCTAAAGACATTTCTATATCATGCAAAACTATAAGTCCGATACACCACTTTTTGGTCAACTCTTGCATAGGGAAATTACAAAAACCCAGCTACCGAGAAACTAAATTGCTACATACAATCTAACTTTTTGGAAGAGCTTTGAATCTCTACAAACTTGACAACGTTTCTTGTTTGTGTCCTTCAGACTAGAAATCACTACTTTCCATCAAAGTAATTCTGTTGCTAAAAATAAGATATGACATGAATTTTGCTCTCTCAATCTAATAGCAAAGTCAAATGGTAACTGTAAATGAATCTTACTGAATACAGAATATGCAGCTCTTAAAAGTGGTCTGGAAATATATAAATTTTAAAGCAATCAGATCCTTAATGTTTCTTTCCCAAAGCACAGTCCACAGGGTACTGATTATGAGAAAATTGTAGATGCTTTCTAGGAAAGAATTGCTTGCTGGGAAAAAAGTGGGTTAAACCTAGTTAATTGGTTTCCTTTTCCATTGGATTTTTTGGAGACTTTATTAAGTACAATTGTGAATTTCCAGAGAAAGTCTGTACGTATGTTTAAGTATGTAAGGTATGTTTGTCTGAGTGTCTGTGTGTGCATGTGTGTGTGTATCTATATTTCCCAAGTGTATTTTGGCAATTATTCTTGTCACAGAAGCTGGCTTTCAAACATTGCTGAAAGTTCCTATTTTGCAAGTCAGAAGCTTGTATTAACTCCCATTCTCTTTGTATTCATTCTGTAATGGCTCCTAAGCTCCCACCAGCAGATGGTTGCCATGTGTGGACTCCAGCAGAGGTTATATGTTCAAAAAAGAGAATGGGAATGTGTATGGAAATTTTTCCTTAACATGCTGGCTCAGTATAAAGAATTCATTTGCAAATGCAGGAGACCTACAGTTCGATCCCTGGGTCAGGAAGCTCCGCTGCAGAAGGAACTGGCAACCCATTCCAGTATTCTTGCCTGCGAAATCCCATGAACAGAGGAACCTGGGGGGCTACAGTTCACGGGGTAGCAAAAGAGTTGGACACGACTTGACTAAACAACAGCAGCAACAACAACAGCATGCTTCCTAGTTAATTTCGTTATGCTGTAATGGGTACTTTACTTTTACTTGAGGTAGAAAGGCTGATAGTTATGGTGGGTAGTTTTATGGACTTAGATCGGTCTCAAGATTGCTATGTCTGTTTCTTTAAATGTAAAATGAAGGTAATGATATTAGAGGAGGCATGGCAATCCACTGCAGTGTTCTTGCATGGAGAATCCCCATGGACAGAGGAGCCTGGAGGGCTACAGTCCATGGGGTCGCAAAGTGTCAGACACGACTGAGAGACTCAGCACAGCACAGCACAATGATGTTTGAATTAGTTGCTTTACATAAGAAGGTATTCTTATATGTGAAGGATGAGATGGGAGAAGATTCTATGTAGCATTTGGAAGTGCTTTTTAAAAA
This sequence comes from Oryx dammah, assembly GCF_014754425.2. Taxonomy (NCBI): domain Eukaryota; kingdom Metazoa; phylum Chordata; class Mammalia; order Artiodactyla; family Bovidae; genus Oryx; species Oryx dammah. The sequence continues at coordinate 61,314,048 of NW_024070187.1, forward strand.
CAAAGCATTATTTATATGTTCAATATGATGATGGATCATCAGTTGACAGAGGCTCCTCCAATCCAGCTTTTATTTTTCCTTATTTTCCAGACTCAGTGCTGCTATTCTATAAACAAAGATACAAAACTAGGAAGTGATACTAAAAGGAAAGTTATAGTATTTTCCTTTAAGGCAAATTACCGTCTTCTGAATTTCTTTGATTTGTAAATATGTGTTTTCATATGATGGATTTCTGGAAGTTTTCAAATGATGTGCCCTTTAACTTAAAATGTACCAACCTTTACGCACCAAGCTTGTGCTGTTGATGGCCATCAATGAGACAATAAAGGAAATGTTGGCGAGCATTTCCTGTGCATCTATTGAATAATATAATGGTAGATGATTGCAAGTCCTCCACCGGCGTATGCTGATATTGTTTTATGACGGTCCAGTACAGAAAGACAGGGCGGCTGATGGTATTGTCATGCTAACACAAATCCTATCCTTCTTGTCCTCCTGCCACCTATCCAGAGAGTGCAGCATCCACACGAGTGTCCCTCCTGTGGAGGCTTTGGCTTTCTTCCGTGCTCTGTCTGCCATGGAAGCAAGATGTCAGTGTTTCGAAACTGCTTTACGGACTCTTTCAAGGCCCTGAAGTGCACGGCGTGCAACGAGAATGGTCTTCAGCGCTGTAAGAGCTGTTTGGGTTAGACCTCACACCCACGGAGCACCTGGTTTCATTGACTGAAAGCAATAATTTGGTTTATACTGTTTTTTTAATGGCTATGTTTCTGGATGAATCAATAAACTTTGTTTATTATAATTTCCTTTGCTTGGAATTTTTGCCGTGACTACTTTCATTGATGTATTAAATAAATGTTTATTCAACAGCTACTGTGTGCCAAGCCCTGTGCTAGATCCTGGTTTCTAACTGGAATTAATGGAGGACCTGATAAAATTCCAAGATATTCAAAGTCTGATTCCCTAACTGTGTTTGATTTTTTAAAGAAAATATAAATATATCCAATGGTGTCTCTCACAATGCCACCCTATTGTCTAGGATCAGTTCATTCAGCTCTCCAGATGCATACATTTTATTAATATGTGAGCCTCAGCTGTAGGGGTGAAGAGTTCTGGTTAGTGGAAAAGAATATCTTACTTACGCTTAAGCAGTAAATTATTTTTAAAGCTGTAAAAGTAGTCTTGGGGCTGATGATATTAATGATAAATCATTAATGTTATTGAATGTATTTTTTTGCGATGATACAAAAGCTGCCAGACTTCTCTGAATTTATATTTTTAAACAGCTGTTTTCTAATATTGCCACTCTCTTGAGCTGGACACAAAATATTACATAGTTTGAACATATAGTAGAAAATATTAGCAAAGTAGACAAAAGTAAATTTTACTATAATTATCAGCTAATACCTACCTGTACACATGTCTGTGCTCTGATGGATTCCTTTATGAATGATTTTTAATAAATCACCTTTACAATATCTGTGACAAGGTAATCAAAATATTTTACATCTTGGTTTTGCAAAAAGATATAAATATTTACCAAGTACTTTCTAGTCAGCCAGGTGTGGAATGCAAGACAAAGCTTTTGCTTTCATGGAGGTTACACTCTTAAGAAAGAGGGAAGTATTAAACAGATAACCATACACAGGATGAACCTTATAACTACTACAAAAACAGTACAGGGTGCTCTGGGAATGTGTAGCAGCAAGGCAAACCTGAATGAGTTAGGAAATAGTTTAAGAGTAGACTTTGTTGAGTGACTGATATTTAAATAGAGACATCATGGGTAGTTGGAAGCCAATTGGTCAAAGAGTAAGAGAGATAATATTTTAGGTAGAGAAATAGCATATTTGGGAACTCTAAGATCAGAGAAAAATTTTTGTTTGAGGAACTGTAAGACATCCAATATGGATAGTTATAATCTGGTAATAATGGAGCAGTTTTTGGCTGAATAAGGTTTCTGCTATACACATATTTACTCTGAACAAAATAAGAAAAAACAACTGTTGAAGATATTGGAAAGCAACTAAAACTAGAAAAGAATCAGAAGGATTTCAGTCACTGGAAGAAAGGAAACAAAATAAACCCTACATTTATCCAGCTTACCCTCTGAGAACACTTCCCAGTTTTCACAGAATATAGATCATAAAGTACAAAGTTACTGATTTGAAAAGATAAAACTGGAATTTGAGGCTGCAGAGTACCTGGAATTGAATGGAAAATTTTAAGAAATGAGAGAACCCAAGAGAGGGGAGCATGTAAGTCTGCTAATAAATTCTACTGAAGTCCTTGGCTGATTCCTAATGTACATACACAGAGGAAGGAAGTGCCCAGGAGGTGAAAGAATTGAGCAGAGATTTCAGCAGCTGCCTAAGGTGCAAAGTAAGAATTTGGAGTTGAAGTGGTAAACAATAAATATTTCCTGAACTCTCAGAAGGGCCCTATCTTAAGGCCAAGAAGTAAGGGCTATGTTGTAAAGCTCAGGGAAGAAACAAAACAGACTTGCCCTTGAAAGACCTGAAGCCAAATTTCCATGGTATTGCGATATTTTTCAGTATGTGATTGCCTGCAAGAACAAAGCTCAACACTCATGGAAGAGAAAGGAATTTGTTGAATATGAAACTCTACAGCTAGCAGCACACTTAATGGTAGAATATGAAATGCTTTACCCCTAAGATCAAGAAGAGTGCATGAATGTTCACTTTCAACACTTCTATTCAACATTATGATGGAGGTGCTAGATAGTGAAATAAGGCAAGAAAAAAGAAGTCATAAAAATTGGAAAAAAAAAATCTCATTGTCTGTAAACAATGTGATTGTGATATAGAAAATCAAAAGGAATCTATAAACTAGTAAATTCTGGAATAAAGCTTGCAAAATAATTAGATTTGCTCTTTATAAAGAAATTAGAAATATATACAGCAACAAACAGAATATAAAACTAAAACAATACAATTTATAATAGTATCAGAAAACATCAAGTATGTGGAATACATTTTACAAAAGATGTTTGTATTTAAAATTATGACATAGATTTTACTGAGAAATTATAGAATCCAAATACATGGAGAAATATACCATAACTTCATGGATCAGAAGTCATCATTTTAAAGATGTCTACAGTTCCAAAATAATCTCAATTAAAATCCTATAAAATTCTTTGTATAATCCAACCAATAATTCTAAATATATATTATAATGCAAGCAATCTAGAATAGTCAAGAAAATTTTGAACAGAGAAAAATAAGTATAGACAAATAGGTCAATGGGGTAAACTAGAAAATACAGAAATAAACACACATATTAACATCAAATTGATTTCTATTGATTTTTGCCAGTTCAAGACGATGGGAAATGGAGAGTCTTTTAAACAAATAGTGCTGGAATTACTAGATTCCTATATGGAAAAATTGACCTTGAAAACTACTGCTACCACTGCTACTACCTTTAACGCTACCACACATAGGGGTTAGAGACCAAGGTACTGCTTAACATCCCACAAAGCATAGGACCACACCTCCCCTCAAAAAAAGATTGTCTAGTCCAGCCAGTAGAGTTTAAATTGAGAAACTATTGAAATGTTAAAGCTAAATCAAGAAAATATCTTCACAGTCTTAGGGTAGGCAAAGATGCTTTCAACTAGTCACAAGATATCTAAGTATAAAAAAATGATAAATTGTACTTAATTAAATTTAAAATCTCTTCATTGAAAGACAATGTTTTAAAAAATGAAGATGGAAGCCACAACCATGAGAAAATAATCACAGCACAAATATCTACCATCGGACTTATATCTATGTATGAAAGTGAAAGTGTTAGTTGTTCAGTTGTGTCTGACTCTTTGCTACCCCATGTACTATAACCCACCAGGCTCCTCTATCCATGGAATTCTCCAGGCAAGAATACTGGAGTGGGTTGCCATTTCCTTCTCTAGGGGATCTTCCCCAACCTAGGGGTCGAACCCAGGTCTCCTGCACTGCAGGCAGATTCTTTACCATCTGAGCCACCAAGGGAAGCCTCCCATATCATATATCTATATATATATGTATTTCTGAAAAATAAATAATAAAGACAATCTAATAGATGGATAGTAGACACATCACAAAAAAATATACGTGGGTGGCCAAAAACAAAGAGAAAATACGTATCATTAGTCATTGCTACTGCTACTGCTGCTAAGTTGCTTCAGTCGTGTCTGACGCTGTGTGACCCCATAGACAGCAGCCCACCAGTCTCCCCCGTCCCTGGGATTCTCCAGGCAAGAACACTGGAGTGGGTTGCCATTTCCTTCTCCATTCAGTTCAGTTCAGTCGCTCAGTTGTGCCCGACTCTTTGCGACCCCATGAATCGCAGCACGCCAGGCCTCCCTGTTTATCACCATCTCCCGGAGTTCACTCAGACTCACGTCCATCAAGTCCGTGATGCCATCCAGCCATCTCATCCTCTGTCGTCCCCTTCTCCTCCTGCCCCCAATCCCTCCCAGCATCAAAGTCTTTTCCAATGAGTCAACTCTTTGCATGAGGTGGCCAAAGTACTGGAGTTTCAGCTTTAGCATCATTCTTTCCAAGGAAATCCCAGGGCTGATCTCCTTCAGGAAGGAATGGTTGGATCTCCTTGCAGTCCAAGGGACTCTCAAGAGTCTTCTCCAACACCACAGTTCAAAAGCACCAGGGGAATGCAAATTAAAGCCACAGTGGGATACTGCGTTAAATGGCATAAGCACTTAGGAAAGCCATTTGTTTCTAATAAAGGTAAACACCTGGGCTTCCCAGGTGGCGCTAGTGGTAAAGAATCCACCTGCCAATGCAGGAGACATGAGTTTCATCCCTGAGTTCGGAAAATCCCTAGGAGGAGGAAATAGCAACCCACTCCAGTATCCTTGCCTGGGAAATCCATGGATGGAGGAGCCTGGCGGGCTAACTTGGGGTCACAAAGGTCAGACATGACATAATGACTAAACAACAATAAAGGTAAACATACTCTAACTGTATGCTCAGCAATTTTACTCCTAGCTGTTTATGGAACAGAAATAAAAACATATGTCCACATTGTATAAAAGTTTCATGGAGGCTGTATTCATGAGAGACAAAAAGCAGAAAGATTTCAAATGCCCACTGAGAGGAGAAATGATAAGCAAATTGTAGTGTATTAATACAGGTAGACACTGCCTAGTGAATGGATGAATCTTAAAGTCATTTTATGAATAAACTTGTCTAGATACAAAGGAAATGTACTATGTGATTCCACTTATATGAAGCTAAAGAATAGGAAAAATTAATTTTAGAATAGTTTCATCACAGGTGGGAGGCAACAGGAAATTAAGCATGACCAGAATTAAGACAGTGCTACAAGTTATGGCTACTTGAGGGTAGATTTCCCCTCTGACAGGAAATAAGAAAAGAGATTCTTGCTTCAGTGAACAGTTTCTTATCACAATTTGAACACAGTTCTGAGAGCCTATTCAGAAATTTCTGACTACTCAGGCCTTGGCTGAAGTGAAAGTGTTTGTCACCCAGTTGTGTGACTCTTTGTGACCCCACGGACTATGGCTTGCCAGACTCCTCTGTCCATAGAATTTTCCAGGCAAGAATACTGCAGTGGGTAGCCATACCCTTCTCCAGGGGATCTTTCTGACCCAGGAATCAAACCCAGGACTTTTCTATGTTTCTGCAAGTCCAGCTGTGGTCAAAATATTCTCTTGTCTGGGGTTTCAATCAGGCTGGAGAAACACATTCTAATTTTCAGGCCCCATCTTGGACTATGAATTCAGAAAAATAAAAATGCATTGATGTTCAACTGTGTTCATGAGGAATTCGGTTTCTATCTTTATTCTATTTTTCATGTACTGGCATGGAATTAAAATGTTATGTTTTCTGCTAGTTATTTGTGAGGCTCTAAAGAAGAGCACTATGAAAGAGTAATGAAATTTAAAAGAAAATCTCAGGCATCTTGTAGAATTGCAGAAGTTAATGAGAGCAACAGGCTCAGAAAATAAGCTCATAATAGCCTTATTTAAACATAAATTTGTGTTAACTTTTAGAGAGAATTTGGTTTAGACACTGCACATCTATCTGTTTCAGTTTTATAATATAAATGTGAGGTAATTAAACTTGATATATTTATTCAGCACTGTTGTCATGTAGGATTAATTAGAATATATGGGAAAGTACTTTAAAAACACTAAGTACTGTACAGAGGCATAGAATAAATTCCTAATTACCGTGAAAATTATGCACCTTCAGTATATCCTTTTACTGACCAGATAAGGAAATGAACTAACATTTATTGGACACTTCTGTCTGCTTGACTTTTTAGAAGGTATCTCATTTATTCTTCACAACTGTAACAAACTATAACTCAGAATGTTAATTCATTTCTCTAAAGTCTTGAGATTTACCCAAATTTGTTGTACCCTAAGAGTCCATGTGAGCTACCTTGGGGATAAAATGGGAATTCAGTCAAGTAAACAGTAAAGTTGCCCCAAAATAAACATCTACAAAAATGGTAGTGTTGAAATGAAGACAAAGGTATGTCCTATGCTTCTGTACTCTTATAATTTCCTCTCTGCAACTATTCATTTATTTCAAAAGCCAGGAAATGCTGGTTGTTGGCAAAGGATATAGAATAATGCAATCAGGCTATGAATAAATATTTTAAAAATATTAAGAAGGGGAAATCAAAAGATGACACATACCTAACAATATAAATATATGGTAATTTCTAAGATCTTCTTGTCATCCCAGAGTCTTTTTAAAACATAAATCATTGGTATCAATTACAGTTTTGTCTGGTGTTTCATGCACAAACCTTAGACATAGCAGAGAAGCTAGTTTGTAGCTTCTCAAAGCAGAGTGAAAAATTTAGACTTTTTTTTGCAGGAAATGTGACTATAACCTTCTTTTAGATTTGTGCATTGTTATTTTGTAGTTTCCTCACCTATAATAATTTGACAGTAATTTTTTTTTTGTACATGACTTCATGAAGTGATCTCTAAGGTATTAAACTTAGTTTCCATAGAATATATTCCTCTTTGTGTTCAGATTTAACCAGCCTATATAATATTCTGTTATAATAAACTATTATACTTAATTAGTACCTCAGTCATGTCCGACTTTTTGCGACCCTATGGACTATAGCCTGCTATGGATAGAATTCTCTATCCATGGAATTCTCCAGGCAAGAATAGTGGAGTGGGTTGCCATTCCCTTTTCCAGGGGATCTTCCTGACCCAGGGATGGAACCTGGG
>NW_024070187.1:61321303-61370047 GCF_014754425.2 Oryx dammah
ATTATACACATAATTATAAACCAAGCTGTAAGGCAACAGATTTGGGAAGAAACAAAGGACGCTTAGGAAATAGATTTGTTTGCTGGTAGCAGAAATATGCAGGCAGAGAGGAGTGTTTCTCCTGGTTGCATGCATTCGGCAGGCTGGAAGCATCAGGAGGAATGTATCACAGAGGGAGCAGGGAGCATCTGCCAACCTTAAAAGTGTGCAAAGCAGAAGTTGCCTAAGAAAACTTTAGCTAATTGATGTGATGATAACAGTAACCAAGGGCATTTAATAACATGCTAAAAGTCATTCATCCTTACCTTCCTCAGTGCCCTTCAGGTTCATCAGCAGCTGGTATTGCTTAGCCACCAGCCTTTCTAAGTGCAGCCTGTGTTTGACTTGCAGTGTTTGAAGACTCAATTACTTTGGAAGATACCTGGTTCTTGGCAAAGGTGAAACACTTCCACATCTGCTTCACTTAGTTTCTCTCTTTGTCTGGCTTATTTCACTTAGCACAAGGTCTACTGCCTGGTCTCATTTATATGTGAAATCTAAAAAGTTGAATACATAGTAGCAGAGTGTAGAAGACTGGTTACTAGGGGAGGGGAGGTGGGGCAAATGGAGAGATGTTAGTCAATGGGTACCAAGGGGTAGTTATTGGATCAGAAAGTTTTATAAGTCTAGTGTATAGCATGATGACCATAATTAGTAATCTTGTATTGAACACTGGAGATTTGCCAATTGAGCAGATTTCTGGTGCTCTCACCACACAAACATGAGTGCAAGTATAACATACACACACACACACAAAAGGTAGTGGTTAAGATATATTAACTTGGATGTAGTAATCATGTCACTATGCGCATGCATGCTAAATCGCTTCAGTTGTATCTGAATCTTTGTAGCCCACAAGGCTCCTCTGTCCTTGGGATTCTCTGGGCAAGAGGAGTGGGTTGCCATGCCCTCCTCTTGGGGAGCTTCATGACCCAGGGATCGAACCAGCGTCTAAGTCTCCTGCATTGGTAAGCAGGTTCTTTACCACTGGCCACTTGTGTAGCCCCATTTCACTGTGCATACGCGTATAAATCATCATGCTGTACGCCTCAAATATATACAATTTATATTAAAGTAAAAAAATTAAATTTAAAAAATTTAAAAAATAGACAGTCTCAGTGAACATACTGAAGCTTTTTTGCTTTATTGGAAGCTATTTCATGAATTCTTATCAGTAAGCACTCCTCTTCAGAGAGAACCACTGGAAATTCTTTGATGGGAGAAAACATTTTTATCAACTGTTGAGGAGTATCCATGTTTCAAAGTATAATTCTGCTAAGAAAAGAAAGAATGGAAACTTTTCATTCTGGCCTTATTCTGAACTTTTTGAACTTTTCCATTATAAAATAGTACAGAACACACTGGAAAACTCAAAATCCATATTTAGTAGCAAGGTGACTTTAAAAGGAATACAGCTTTTAGAGAAGAATATAAGACATCCTGAAATCTTTGCTTATGTGTAGCAAAAGTGAAACCTAGTCTTAATACTAATCAATATCTAGGAAAATCCATATTGATTCTTGACACAGCACATGCCTCATTTAGCATTCTGTGCTAAGTATTTACTTTTTTCCTTTCTATTTTCTGTGATCTTAAACCTTTTCTTTCAAACCACTTGTTAGAAAAATATTAATATCAATGTTATCTGAGCATCTAAAAGATAAGATCAGCTAAAAAAAAAACAACCAAAAAGACAGATCAGCTAGAAAGCAAAATATTTGTATTATCTAGAAAATGGTGCTAGATATAGTGACTATTTTATACAATAAAAGAAAAATGTTACGACTAATGGAAAATAGAGATCTTTTAAACTTTTTAAAAATAAAATAAATTGCTGATTGCTTTGGTCCCTGTTTTGAGTATTGCATATTTTTGTGTGTTGCTTTGCGTTTCATGGATGAAGATGTGAAGCCTGAAAAGCCCTAAGGAGAAGCACAGGTCTCAAATCTAAGGTGCTGTTTCCTGGGAGACCAGATGCCACTCATTGCTGTGCAGTGTACATATTTGCTTTGACCTTTAGAGATCTGTTTTGAGTGGTTTCCTGTCTGTGGTAGATTTTGCCTGGAAACAAGAGTTGTCAATATATTTTCTGTCACATTTTTGTTTTCTGGCTAGGAAATATTGTAGCATGTATTCACAGGAAAAAGAAATCTCTCTGTATTTCAGAACATTCTTCCCTAAGGTAAAGTTGTCTGTACTCTGTATTTTTTTCAGAGTTGGTATGAATGCTTTGCTGTTATAAATATGTGAATAGTTTTTGCAGTGTGTTAACCCCCACCAAATGTGTCCTCTTCCCATTTTCTTCTCCTTTTATGTTTGCAGAAATGGAAATCGGGGAGGATCTTTGAGCCTTTTTATAAAGTAGAAGTCTCTGAATAAAATATTTAAATTTGTTAACAATGTTATTGTGATAAATAATTGTCAAAAGCTCTCTGAGTTTCTGGAATCAAAACTAAACGTGGGACTCTCAGTTAAGAAATCTGCCAGGCATTGTGAGGGCTACAAAATGACTATGACGTGACTTTGTCCCTAGCATGACATGGTTGATAAGACAGGTTACAGGTAAATAGAACACACACTCTGTTCAATGTAGGTTGTTGGTTCTCAGATGTCTGGTGAAGACACTAAATAGTATGAGATGCTCCAAAGGACAGAATATGTGAACATGGGCGAGTTGTTGGGGGGCTTAGCTTAAAGCAGTGCCTTTAATAATATCTAGAATTTCTACATGTAAAGATGGCTGGAAAATCATGCCCAGCTCTGAACTCAGGCAGGTGGAAAACGAGGTACTTAGCAGCAATGCTTGGCAGTTGGCAAACATCCATCACAGGTTCTACGTGATCCTAAAGAAGACAATGATCCCAGTATGTCACTGTGGTTAGGAGCACAGGCTCTGGATTCAGATGACTTGGTTTTGAATCCCAGTTCTGCCCTTTACCAACTGTGTGACTTTAGGCAAGTTTCTTATACTTTCTGTGCCTATTTTCTTATTTATGAAATGGGAATAACACAAATACCTAACTCATAGAGTTATTAAGAGTATTAAATTAACATACATACAGTACTTGTGTACTTTTTAGTACCTGCCACACTGGATTAGAGATTGGGAATACTGTAAACTCTTTGAAAGCACAGGGCTTTGTTTTCATCCTGTAAGCAATGGATGTCTTTTCAGTCAAGTTATCTAGTCCAACAAAGATTGGTTTGGTAAAAGACAATAGTTGGATATTAAAAGAAGTAAGGAAATTGGGAAGTAAAAATTTAAGCATTTAGAGTCTAATATACACTCTTCCCCAATGACAGTGTACAGGACTGGTTTTTGCATAATCAAATATATGAATCTGGGAACCAAGAGAGATGAATCCTGTCAATATTACTGTTATATTTTGGCTCCAAATATTTTTGTTTCTTGTCCCCATGATGTCAGACTATCGATATCTTAGTATTCAAAGAAGGAGTGCTTTCTTTGGGAGCCAAAACAACAGTTTGTGGAAACGAAAGTTGAGACATTGATAAGGTCATTTTTGGCTTTGGATGACATCACATATACAGAAAAAAAGGTTACTGTTTGATTGATTAGTTTTGTTTGTCAATGGAAAGTAGTATTGGTGCTATACAATGTGTGTAGGCAGGAGGCTGTCTGGAACCGGGCAGTTTCTCAGACACCTCCTCCTGCTGCCACAGTCAGTGATAAAGGTCAATGGAAGATGGTAGTCTCACAATAAAAGCAGAGCGATCCTAAGGTAAGATAACCTGAAAATATAGGTTTGGATCACTCTCCTAGGAAAAGAACCCAGCCCATTAGGTGTTGACTGAGGGAGACTTAACACGAAATAAAATGAGGAAGAAATCTGTCAATATAAACCATGTTTTATGACCAGTTGTAGAAATGAGAGTACTGATCCATACATTATCACGTCCCCATTATCTCTACATTTTTCTTTACAAGTATCAGCTAACCTCTGTATTCTCTCCATCTCTTTACCTTTCCCTACTATTTCCAGAGTATGGAGTTAGTAACTATCTTTATAACTGAGTCCATATTTAAATTTAGCTTCATATGAAAACCGTCTCAGATTTTGTCTCTATCTTTGGGTCAGCTTCATTCCTTCTCCAGTTCAGTCAGATATCTAGGGGTAACCTGGGTTAGAATAAAATATTTATAGGTTCTTGGTGGAAATATTTTCAAGCATATCCTATAGCTGATGAAAAAAATTTGTTTTAACATTAAGCTAATTTATCACTGTGCTTTGGATAAAAGTGCTTGGGAATGAGAGTGTGAATTTTAAAAAGTATAGATTTGATTCGTCTACTGTGGCCTGAGTGGGAATCTGGATTAGTAAGTGTATCCCAGTAAGAAGTGACAAGTACTAGTGGTCAAAATGTGTAGGCTGTATCTTCCTTTACCAGTGACCTGTGATTATGAAAATCATGCCATTAGTGGAATAATCAAATAAGTAAAATGAATTAAAGATTTAAATGGTCAGCTAATGCTCAGGGAAACAGAATCTCCCTATCCGGAAATTTGGAAAATCTGAGGTTACGTGAGAGATATTTGCTCCTTACTAACTCCTTGAAATTTAGGAAGAGGTTGACCTACGTAATTGGAAAAATCAAAGTAGTGTTACAGTAGGTTTATGCCAGCACTTTTTTTTCAAATATCTTAGTAGTAGGAGTGATTTTTGATATATATATATAATAACTTACTTCTGAATATTACATTTATACATGGTTATTGTAGCTTTTTGTAAAATGATGGACTATAAAGGAAAAAGAAACTACCATAAATACACACTTTGGTGTTTTCTTCAGAACTTTTCACCTATATTTACATGAACTGTGTAAATTTCCATCATCCTCATTTCCCAGTGCTAATGAAGTATAAGGAGCCAGAGATCAAATTGCCAACATCCGCTGGATCATCAAAAAAGCAAGAGAGTTCCAGAAAAACACCTATTTCTGCTTTATTGACTATGCCAAAGCCTTTGACTGTGTGGATCACAATAAACTGTGGAAAATTCTGAACAAGATGAGAATACCAGAGCACCTGATCTTCCTCCTGAGAAATCTGTATGCAGGTCAGGAAGCAACAGTTAGAACTGGACATGGAACAACAGACTGGTTCCAAATAGGAAAAGGAGTACGTCAAGGCTGTACATTGTCTCCCTGCTTATTTAACTTATATGCAGAGTACATCCTGAGAAACACTGGGCTGGATGAAGCACAAGCTGGAATCAAGATTGCCAGGAGAAATATCAATAACCTCAGAAATGCAGATGACACCACCCTTAGGGCAGAAAGTGAAGAGGAACTAACGAGCTTCTTGATGAAAGTGAAAGAGGAGAGTGAAAAAGTGGGCTCAAAGCTCAACATTCAGAAAACGAAGATCATGGCATCTGGTCCCATCACTTCATGGGAAATAGATGGGGAAACAGTGGAAACAGTGGCTGACTTTATTTTTCTGGGCTCCAAAATCACTGCAGATGGTGATTGCAGCCATGAAATTAAAAGACACTTACTCCTTGGAAGGAAAGTTATGACCCACCTTGAGAGCATGTTAAAAAGCAGAGACATTACTTTGCCAACAAAGGTCCATCTAGTCAAAGCTATGGTTTTTCCAGTGGTCATGTATGGATGTGAGAGTTGTACTATAAAGAAAGCTGAGTGCCGAAGAATTGATGCTGTTGAACTGTGGTGTTGGAGAAGACTCTTGAGAGTCCCTTGGACTGCAAGGAGATCCAACCAGTCCATCCTGAAGGAAATCAGCCCTGAATATTCATGGAAAGACTGATGTTGAAGCTGAAACTCCAATATTTTGGCCACATGATACAAAGAGCTGACTCATTTGAAAAGACCCTGATGCTGGGAAAGATTGAAGGTGGGAGAAGAAGGGGATGACAAAAGATGAGATGGTTGGATGGCATCACCGACTCAATAGACATGAGTTTGAGTAAACTCTGGGAGTTGGTGATGGACAGGGAGGCCTGGTGTGCTGCAGTCCATGGGGTCGCAAAGAGTCAGACACGACTGAGCGACTGAACTGAACTGAATGAAGTATAACTGACAAATAAAAAACTGCATAATTACACTGTACCTTGTGATATTTTGAAATATGTATGCATTTTGAAATTATTACCACAGTCAAACTAATTAACTGTTTTTAATCACCTTGCAGTTATCTTTTTGTGTGTGTACAGTAAAAGCATTTAAGATTCAGTCTCTTAGCATTCAAATATATAATATCTTTGTGACCCCATGACTGTAGCCCACCAGTCTCCTCTGGCCATGGGAGTTTTCAGGCACGCGTATGGAGTGGGCTGTCATTTCTCTCCTCCAGGGGATCTTCCTGACCCAGGGATCAAACCCACATCTCCTTTCTCCTATGTTTCAGGTGGACTGTTTATCTGATGAGCCATTGGGAGGCCCATTGACACAAATGGTAAAAACGTTTTAAGATCCAGTGTTTTAACAAATTTCAAATACATATCGTGTTGTTAACTATAGTGACTATCATTAGATCTTCAGAAAGTTTTCATTCTACATTACTGAAATTTTGTGTCCTCTGACCAACATCTCCTAGCCCTCAGCTCCTGGTCACCACCATTTTACTCTCTGCTTTTATATACATCATCTGCTGCTGCTAAGTCACTTCAGTCGTGTCCGACTCTGTGTGACACCATAGATGGCAGCACACCAGGCTCCCCCATCCCTGGGATTCTCCAGGCAAGAACGCTGGAGTGGGTTGCCATTTCCTTCTCCAATGCATGAAAGTGAAAAGTGAAAGTGAAGTCGCTCAGTCATGTCCGACTCCTAGCGACCCCATGGACTGCAGCCTTCCAGGCTCCAATATAATTATAAATGTAAACTTTCTAGATTCTAGATGTAAACGCAATCATGCAGTATTTATCTTTCTGTGCTTGACATTTTGCTGAACAGAATAGTCTCTGAGTCTATCCATGTTGGTACAAATGACAAGATTTCTTTTTTTCTAAGGCTAAATAATAATATTTCATGGTATATAAGTACCAAATTTTCTTTTTCCATTCATCCACCAGTGGATGCTTAGGCTGTTTCCATATATTGGCTACTACAAAGAATACAGCAGTGAACAAAAGAGCACGGGTAGCTCTTTGAGACGTTGACTTCATTTCCTTTGGATATGTACCCAAAAGTAGTATTGCTGAATCATATGGTAGTTCTATTTTTATTTTAGGAATCTTAGCACAGTTTTCAATAGCAACCACACCAGTTTACATTCCAACCAATAATACACAAGCATTCCCTTTTCTCCACACCTTTGCAAAACTTATCTCTGGTCTTTTTGATAGTAACCATTCTAGCAGATATGAGATGACAACATCTCATCTTTATTTTTACTTTCCTAATGATTTGTGATGTTGAGCACCTTTTTCTGTACCTGTTGGCCATTTTATGTCTTCTTTGAATGAACATTTATTCCATCTTTTCCTCATTTTAAAATCAGGTTATTTGTTTTCTTGCTATTGACTTAAGTTCCTTATGTATTTTGGATATTAAGCCCTTATCACATGTGTGGTTTGCAAATCTTTTCTCACATTATGTAGGTTGTCCTTTCACTCTATTGATTTTTTCCTCACTGTGCAGAAGCGTTTTGGTTTGATGCTGTCCTGTTTGTCTAATTTTGCTCTTGTTGTCTGTACGTTTGGGGTCAGATGTTTAAAATCATTGCCAACCAATGTCAAGAAGCATTTTCTCTAATCCTTATGATAGTTTTACATTTTCAGATTTTTATATTTCAAACTTTAATTCATTTTGAGTTGATTTTGTATAGGAGTGAGATAAGGGTCTAGTTTTATTCTTCCTCATGTGTATATCCAATTTTCTCAGCACTATTCATTAAAGAGACTTTCTCCTCCCCATTGTGTGTTCTTGGCATCTTTGTTGAAGATCAATTGACCAAAATATGTGGATTTATTTCTGGATTTATTTCTATTGTGTTCCATTGGTCTATGTGTGTGTGTGTGTGTATGTGTGTGTGTGGGTGGGTGGGTGGATGTTGTAATACCTGTTTTATGATATTTTGATTACTATAGTTTTATAATATACTTTGAAATCAGGTAGTATAATGCCTCCTGCTTTTTTTCTTCTTTCTTAAGATTTCTTTGACTATTCAGAGTTTTTTGGTTCCAAATGAATTTTAGAATCGAGATATATATATATATATATATATATATATATATTTCTATTCAGCAAAACAATGCTATTGGAATTTTTATGAGAATTACACTGTCTGGGTCAGTAGGTAGGTGGGTCTCGTGTCTGGGTTCATAGGGGTGGGCCTACAGACTGTCTTTGTAGGGGCAACTCTGAAGCTTGGGTCCCCTGGGCCCAGCCTGGTGCTGGAAAAAGTCTGGTGCCTGAGTCCACAGGGATGAGCATGGTCCTGAGTTTGAGGCTGGCCTCACACTGAATATCTAGTTGTATTTATTAAAGTAACATAGGATTTAGATATTGCTTGAGCGAACTCCAGGAGTTGGTGATGGACAGGGAGGCCTGGCATGCTGCGATTCATGGGGTCACAAAGAGTCGGACACGACTGAGCGACTGAACTGACTGACTGACTGACTGGTGGAATGTACTAGTATTGATGTTTCATCTGACAACTTTAAAAGAGGTTTTAAATTGAATTATTCAGTGACGTTTATGGGCTAAAATAATCCAGTGAACAAATATGAACAAAAATTCATGGCAAGTATAAATATGACTTTCCTCCAGACAATTTCCCTGACTGTATTTGCATGATATTGCTCAAAAAAATTCTATCAATTCGTCCTTGCCCAGGCAGTCTTAACACAAAGATTACTAGTATTTCTAGATTTTTTTTTTTTTGCATATGTGTGGCACTATAGATTATGAGCTCAAATATAGAATGGAAGATTTGACATTCTGAGATCTGAACAAACTCATGTGATTCAATGTTTTGGACAAGGAACTTGACTGTAAATTTTTAGTAAAATGTCTCCTGAGATCTGATGTAGACAGGGGCTCTCTTTTGAAATTTTTGTTGCCTCTTATATACAGCTTGTGGGGGAAGATGCTCTAACTCTTCTCTAAAAGAAATTTTATTCAACTTTCTCTGAGCAGATGACAGCCTCCTGCCATCATCCTCCATTGCTCTTTTTTTCTGCCTTTTCCTCTTCTTTGAAGATTAGTTCAGCATGTGGGAATAGAAATTTCTTATTTTCTTTCATGTTTTCTTCCTCCTTATATTGCTGTCTTAAGAAAAGCCAAGTGATAAACTAGATTTTTTTCTAAAAATATGATGCTTCACAATATTCAGAAAATATGCAAAACATTTCCCCAGTAGTTTGAAATATAGTCTCTAAAAAAGTCAAAATTTGGATTTTGACTAGGTGAACATGCTTTGGAATTTGAGGTATATCTGCCTAAGATATAGGAAAAATTGGTTACAAATAGAAACATAATTAGGTTCATATGTTTTTTTTTCTCTACATAGTAAACAGTAAAGTTAATCAACACATGAAAATTAAATGTTATTGAAACAAAATGATCAGTTTTTGGTTTGCAGTCTTACAGACATCTTCAAACTCTTGCCCACACTGCAGATCTGGGTAAAGGTAGTGACATTTTTCATGGTCTGAAAGGTTGTTCATGGTGGTGAAATATGCACTACTACTTTTCACTGCTTGACAAACCACATCCTGGAAGCCGGTTTTTGCTTTAATAGACATTGTTCTATAGTAAGAAAATGAATTAAGGGAATTACTGCCATTTGAAAAACAAATTTTTGCTTGAAACTCTAACTAGGGATATAACAATATAACACAACCCACTGCTGGGTGTCAGATTCTGCTGAAAGACTTTCAGAAAACCTTTGATAATTATGAATCTATCCTCACCAACATCTTTTAATTAAATATAAGCTTCATCTCATAACTTTCATAAATTCTAGCCCAGAGAATAATCAGCTAACTGTGGACATGTTTATGTTAATGTGTGAAATTCATAGTAGAATTCAGTGCCTTTGGTTTCAAAGAGAAAAGAGAGCTTCAGCAACTGGGTTTCACAGACCGTGGAAACTCGAGCTGGATGGGCCACTGGTGTGTGAATGAAAGACTTACTGCCTTTGGGCTGTTTGTTTGGAGCACCTTCCTAGTTGCGCACATGTTTTCCCAAACCATTCATCTTGTATTGAATTTCCTACAAACATACAGATACTTCTGTCCCGTTGCACAGCCCACCTAATGCTTTATTCATTGGATTTGATTTATTTATACTGTGCTTATTCCTCCCAGTGCTCTGATGTGAACTTAATACAAATTCAATATCCAAGGCAAATCCAGAAGTCAAAACTAGTTTTAATAAAAACAAATACTCACCAGGAAAGTATGGGAAGATGAGTCATGTGTTATATGCTAAGGACCGTATCAGTAGGCAGCAGTAAGGGTTCCAAAGGAGTTCTGAATGTATTTCAAAATAAAGATAGTTTATCCCTGAAAACTTTTAGGGGACACACTTGGATTGACAGTCACATCCAAAGTAGTACACTAAAGGGAAAGGTAGAAGTTTTGAAGGCAACTTTTTGATGATGACTGAACTGTCCATCTTTAAGACCAGCTTATGACTGTTGCCATGTTTCATTCCCACAGGCTTTCAGATATATTCAGGGCAAATGATATTTTTGAAAGTAATGACATTATATTATTCTACAAAGAAATATAGGCAATGTTTTGTGGGACTTCTGAGTTTGAAAATTTTGTTCGCCATGAGTGAAAGTGATTAGATTCTAGATCATATAAGCAGAAGTACTATTTAAGAAGAACATGATACAACTGAGGATCTTGAATTTAGTTTTAGAGTGGTTAGACCATGGACTCAGAAGGATGCTACATATTAGAGCTTATGAAAAACAAAGCTGATAGCAGATTACAATTATCTTTTTTTAAGATGTGGTGCAATGGAGAGCACAGACCTTTTGCGTATTCTAGGTATAAAATATTTAATATGTAAATTAAAGAGGTACACAATTATTGAAAGAGTTGGGGTCAAGGGAGCCACGATTTAAGACCTCAGTCCGAAACCTCAAGTAGATGGTTAAGTTCTCATCTGAAAGCTTCTGGAATTCTTAAGCATCTCCAAGAAGCTCCCAACAACCTGTTCAGGTTTCAGTGGTGAGGCTGGTGGTTCTTGGGTTCCCTAGGAAGATTCTGGGTCTCATGTTTGTCCACACATCTGAAAGAAACTGCCTCTGGAAAAATAATCACTTCATACAAATCTCATGCAAATGCTTCTCACTGGCAAGTCCTAACTCAGAACCAGGCCAAGGAGAGGATGGTGGGAATTATAGAATATAGTCCTTACCTTTACAGTCCTAGAATTGACTTTGGAAGGGAAAACACGTCATGATAAATTGACAGTGAACTCTCCAGCCTAGTTGTTAATGTCAACTTCAGGGAAATATGGGAAATTATGTTTCAGATATAAAAACCTGAAATATATTGACAAAGCAGATATTAGAGAAAGAAAATTGAACATTCAACATACAAAGTATTTTCTATTTGTATAGGCAAAATATATAATTTCTTCTCAATTTATGGTAAATTACTTTAAAATTTACTTTACTTTAGTAAAGTACTTTAGAATGCTAGTTAAAGAACATGACCTAAAAGGACAATTTGCTTTACAATGGTTTAGCTACAGGTTTCTATGGTGGGTATATAGTAAGTATCTGCCCAGCTCATGAACCAATATTCTCTCCTTAGCTAAGGAAACCTATGAAAACCTGAGGCCCCAGAGCCACATAATGAAATCCTTGTTGACAGGTTGCTTGGATCATGGGAAGGCATTTGGCTGAACAAGTTTGTAGGATTCTTCTTCCAGGGAATTTAAGGTGGGTGTGGGCTTCTCTTGAACATACCAGAGCTAACCTTGGGAACTCTGGACTAGCCAAAGTCTGCATGGCATGTGGACTAGGAAGCTGATTTTCATGTCTGACTCTTTACGACCCCATGGGCTGCAACACGCCAGGTTTCCCAGTCTTTCATTGTCTTCTGGAGTTTGCTCAGATTCATGTACATACAGTCGGTGATGCCATCCAACCATCTCATTTTCTGCTGCCTCCTTCTCCTCTTGCCTTCAATCTTTCCCAGCAGCAGGGTCTTTTCCAATGAGTCAGCTCTTCGCATCAGGTGGCCAAAGTATCAGAGTTTTAGCTTCAGCAGCAGTCCTTCCAATGAATATTCAAGGTTCTATGGAGACAGACAAATAAAAAGCAAGTCCATGGATTCATGTCAATGTATGGCAAAACCAATATAGAACTGTAAAGTAAAATAAAAAATAAATTAATTAATTAATTTAAAAAATAAATAAAAAAGGAAAATCAAGAATGCTTCAATAAATTAAAAATATATTTTCAGAGGAAAAAAATAAAAAAAATTTAAAAATTTAAAAAAAAAAAAAAAGCAAGTCCAGAGAGGAGCAAGTTAGGGGTGCAGTGAGAGCTCTGCTGCTGCTGCTTAGTCCCTTCAGTCATGTGACTGTGCGAACCTATGGACTCAAGGTTTCCAATTCCTTGTTGCAGTCTCTTTGGAGACCTGGAGTCACTTGGATTCTGCAAAATATCCGTGTCTATCTAGCAAATTCTACCTCCTCCATCAGTCTAAGCTATATTTTTATTTTTCTTCATGTGTCTCAAGTTGCCTTCTGTTAATTGAAATCATAAACCACTAACCAAGGATGTTCATTACATTTAAACTACTATTCAATTCAGGAATATGTTAATTTAATTCAAGAGAGTCTCTAAAGAACAAAATAATGTCATTATTTCCTTCATAGTCCCTTTTTGATTCATTAAGTCATTTCTACATTCTTATTTTTCCTGCTGTCCTATGATTCTGGAACTTTTACCTGACTACTCCTCTCCTTTCTCCCATCTTTCTAACCTATAAGAAGATGAAAAGAGAAATACAATTTGAAACTCAAACCACGTGGTTATAGATTTACTATAAGTGCCAGTGAATGAGAGACAATTAAATTTAATTACAAAAATGAGACTTCTAGAGGCTTCAAGGTAGCATGTTCCTAAGCCTGTGGGACAAATAAAGTACAGCTTTATTTCTTAGCAATATAATCAAAGCTACACTCCAGAGAGAATGCACTGGATTTCACATCAAATGACAGATTGCCAACTTCTCTTCAGCAAGATAACTGGCCACACTGGTAAGAATATTATTGCTAATATAAAATATTGTAATAGGTAATAGGAAATCTGAACCAGGAATGGCAGATTTAGAAATGAGCTAAAAATCTGACAGCAAAACTTTCATTGTAATTGACTGTCATATAAGGCAAAAGAGAGAGAAGTGAAAGACAGAGAGAGAGGGGGGAGCATTTCTTGTTGGCATAAGCCTTTACTGAAAAAAATTAAGAAATGTATATTATTGTCAATATCTACTTCATCATTTTTATAAGAAAAAAATGACAATTACTTCATGTATTATTTCTAAACGTTGCTTTTGTATTATTGCATTAAAGCTAATTTTATTCACTTAGGCCAAGACACAATATGTGACCACAGAAACATTCAACAGGAAACATTTATGTCCTAAATAATTCAGGCGGCAGAAGAATTTAGATTAGTTTCCTTTAAATAATTTAGGGGTAGCTCTTAAAGACACTGAATAATCCACCCATGAACTGAGGAACAAAATTATGGTGCATAATTTTTGATATTTATTTATTTATTTATTTTTAAAATTTATTTATTTATTTATTTTTAATTTTTACTTTACAATTCTGTATTGGTTTTGGCATAGATTGACATGAATCCACCACAGGTTAAATCATAGATGTCTTTTCTCTTTTATTCCGGTATAATCAGTCTGCAAAGAATTCTTTTAAAACAAATGGGTTATGAGTAGACTCTCAAGATATCAGCCCTTAACGGCTTATCGACACTTTGGAATGTTTTGCAAGGAGCTAGAAGATTATAGCCTAATCTAAGGCCCAGCTAGTATAAAGCCTTGCAATGCTTCTCTTGTATGATGCACTTTACACAAATCATTTTCCTTTTTCTCTGTATTTCACATTATATGTTCCTATATCTCCATTGCAGGCAGATGGTAAAGAATCTGCCTGCAATGTAGGAGACCCAGATTCCATTCCTCCGTCAGGAAAACCCCCTGAAGAAAGGAATGGCAACCCACTCCAGTTTTCTTGCCTGGAGAATCCCATGGACAGAGGAGCTTGGCAAGCTACAGGACATGGGGTAGCAAAGAGTCAGACACGGCTGAGTGTCTTTCACACTCCCCTTGAATGTTTGGGATATTGCTCCTAAAGGATATTAGTCTTTTGGCAATTAAAAATGCTTTCAATTTTAGAATAGAATAAGGTGTGTTCAGGTACACCAGAGTCAAAGGTTTTGGTATAGAATATTTCAAAAACTTTATAGGAGATGTGGATGATGAAGTCACAGAATTCCTTTCCTTGACCAATGGCCAATCAAGCCATTTGCTCCCATCATTATATGAATTGAATTGTTTAGTGTTAAAACACAACAACATTGTTTCAACAATACATAATTAAAATTAAGCTAAGCTATTAGGATAAGGCAAACTTTCAATACATTTACATAATAAAGTGGTTGGGTTTAGAAATTTTGTTTCTATAATAGGATTTTATTAAATACATAACCTTAAAATAAAGACAAGTAGATTAAATACTTATAAGCTTATTACATTTGCTAGCTCATTAAATTTAAGTAAATAAACAGGTAATTTACCCTTTCAGGATTGTTTATTTAAATGCTTCCAAAGAGAACAGTTGCAACTTGCTTTTTAAATTTTTTGTTTTTATTGGTGTTTTACAGGTTTTTCCTTTGTTGGTTTTTTTTATACTGGCAATATTTTAGTTTTTTTAAAAGTCAACTGTACTGAGATATAATTGTATATGATAAAATTCAAATTTAGACTTTTTTTTTTTTACTTTTGAATTCTTCCATGTTTCAACACTCGAGCAGCAATGGGTCTACAACTCAAGCTGGAAAAATAGATTAATCCATAAATTCCAAGTTCTGATAGAAAAGTCTTTTCTTAAATAACTTAAAACATACAGACATCCATACACTCCCAACTTAAAACTATTCAAAAGTTACAAAATTTATAAATAAATCACAGGCAAGCTCTGCATTACACGTACCACGAATTCACTCCAGACACAGAGGAAGATACCATGAAAGCTGATTCACACGCAACGGACTTAAATACTAGATGACACGTGACAGACGATACCAGCAGGAGATGCAAGCGATGACCTAACCGCACAAGGTGAAGTAACTTCGATAAAAACTGTTGGGTTGCATCACACCTTGAGTCTCCAAGTGCCAGGGCCCAGTGTATGCGGTCTTGGCCCTTGGTGCAGGTGGACGGTCAGTACTGTGGCTTCAGGACATAACACTGTCCACTGCCCCAACGGGTTTGGGAATTTTTCTTTGGAGTCAGGTCCTCCAAGTCCTTCCAGCTCCACCCTCTGGCTCCTTGGCCCCAGCCTGGGAGAGGAAGGTAAATGAATAGGCCCCATGGGGCTGCCTGATGAGGACGCCCTCATCTGATCAAATACTTGAATCGAGAAGCAGGACATTTCTGCCTGGACATGATGCTGGTTCCAGACCCAGAACAAGATGCTCTCGGGTGGGCATGGACTGGTTCCTGGGCTTAGGAGTCATCCACCGCTGCGAGGCATCTGCTCGGAAGCCCGTTGTCACCAGATAAACCGGGTCCTCTCGAGGGCCAGCCTCATGCTAAGAACCATGCAGAAGCTGTCAGCTTTGCTAGAGGAAGGCCGATGGGAGGCCTTGCAGCACCGCCTTGCGCGGTTGACACCCTGGCGTCCTGTGGGCACGCGGGCCGGCTCGGCTGTCAGGGGATGCCCTCTTTCCTCTGACAGCACTGTGAGGGCGGTGCCGACCAGTCATAGACGTAGGACAGGCGCAGCTGCACCTCGCGCTTGCACAGGCGGCCCTCGTGCGTCAGCGTCCTGTGTGTCTCCAGCATATCCTCCAGGCTCTGCTTGTGCGTCACCAGGTACTGGTTGTTGCAGCCACAAGACTTGTACTCAGTGTCAAAGCGCTGGTCGTGCTCTCGCTGCACGTCCACTGGCGCCAGCCAGGCGCCCAACGACACGTCTTCGCTGTGCCAGGCACGCAAGTACTCGCGGCTGAGGCGCAGGTAGCACACCAGGTCTGCAAAGAGAACGTAGCCGCCGCCAAGCGCGTAGGGTAGGTAGTAGTCGCTCAGCTGCCAGGCGGCCTCACGCCAGCGGCCCCTGGGCCGGACACGGCCACGGCCCGATAAGAAGCCCCAGTAGAGGCGGCGGCGGCGGGCAGGGTCATGGGCGCGCAGTTCGATCAGCACCGCGTCCAGGCGTGCGAACGAGTCGTCGTCCGCCTTGAGCACGAACTCGAAGGCCACGTGCTCGTCTAGCCTGGCCAGCATGGCCAGCACCTTGGCCGTGAGGTTCTCGTACGCGTCACGCAGCCCAGGCAGCAGCAGCAGGTCGCCATGCTGAGCTGGCTCCCGCTCCAGGGCACGCCGTTCCTCGTCGCCCAGCCCGCTGGTGCCCACGGCAAAGCACTCCCACACGTCCCCGGGGCCGCCGCGCCATGCAGCCAGCCACGTGCTGCGGACCACGCTGCGCCTCTCTGCCGCCCGCAGCACGCTGGCCACCAGCACGGCCAGGAAGGCGGCGGCGCGCGCCGAGCCGACGGGCGCAGGTGCTGCGGGGCCGGATAGCAAGGAGTCGGGAGGCCCGGCGCAGCGCGCCAGGTAGAGCAGTGCGACGCCGCCCAGTGCCAGGCCGCCCAGGCCCAGCGCCGTCCGGTGCTGCCACGCGCGCCGCAGCAGCTTCATTGCTCGGGGAGAGCAGCGGACCGAGGCCGCGCGTGGGGCCGCGCCGCGCCGCCGTCAGATTTAGACTTTTATCAACAGTATACACCTGCCTAACTACCCTCCCAATGATCATAGCACATTTCCATCCTTCCAAAAAGTTCTGCTGTGCCCATTTGCTGTCAGACCCTCCTGCTGCTATCCCATCCTCCAGGATCAGGCAGACCTGATTTCTGTTATTATATGCACTTTTGCATGTTTTAGAATTTCTTATACACAAAATCATACTGTAATTACCCTTTTGTGTCTACCTTCG
Source organism: Oryx dammah (assembly GCF_014754425.2). Taxonomy (NCBI): domain Eukaryota; kingdom Metazoa; phylum Chordata; class Mammalia; order Artiodactyla; family Bovidae; genus Oryx; species Oryx dammah. Next base: position 61,338,539 of record NW_024070187.1, read on the forward strand.
TTCACTTAGCATAATGCCTATGAGACTCATCGCTATTATCGCATGCATCAGTATTTCTTTGCATTTACTTAACTATCGGTATTCTGTCATATAAATGCACTACAACTTGTTTATGCTTTTGATGGACATTTAGGTTATCTCCAGCTTTTGGCTTTTGTGATATTACATTAAATTAAATTATTTAATAAAATAACAAGTAAATAATTGAAATTCTGAAATAATTTCAAACAGATAAAATTTATAAGAATACACAAAGAATTTAGTTTTCTTCTAGTCATTTAAGGATTAGGAAATGGTATGATATTACATTATGCCCAAATAATTTGGTGTATAATTCCTATAAACAAAGACATTCTCCTGCATAATCACAATACAATTATCAAAATTAACATTGATATATTATCATCATTGATTCTATAGACCCTCTTTAAAGTTCACCAATTTTCCCGAGTTTAAACCAAGAGTGCACATTACAATTTCTTTAATGCCGTTCAATCAGAAACAGTCATTCAGTCTGTCCTTGCCTTTCCGGATGTGAATAATTTTTGAAGATGAGAGTCAGTCACCTTGTAAAATGTTCTTCAGTTGGGATTTTGCCCTATATTTTTAGATTCAGGTTATGCATTTTTTTGGCAATAATATCAGAGAAACAATGCTGTCTTCTTTTCATTGTTTCTAGTTAGGTGGTACAAAATTTTAATTTATCTAGTTATGCATGATGTTAACTTGACCATTTGATTAAAGTGACATCTGTTATGTTTCTCCATGTAAAATAACTCATTGTCCTTTTGTGATTAATAAGTATTTTGTAAAGAGTGACTGTAAGACTATATACGTTCCCACTGTACATCAAACTTTATTCATTTTAGCATCCACTGATATATCTTGGGTAAATTGATATTACTATACCATATTGTGATTTTTCTAATTCTATAATTTACTTCATTAGTTGAAATTATGCCAAGAGAAAATACTCTCTTATCAGCACTCATTTATTCATTTATATTAGTATGGATTCACAGATTCATATTTTTGTAAATGGCTTTTAATTTGCTAATGACTATTTGCTAAATGAAAAGTGAAAGTGTTATTTGCTAAGTTGTGTCCAACTCTTTGCAACCCCATGTACTATAGCCCACCAGGCTCCTCTGCCCATGGAATTCCCCAGGCAAGAATATTGGAGTGGGTAGCCATTCCCTTCTCCAGGGATCTTCCCAACCTAGGATCAAACGTGGGTCTCTTGCATTGCAGGCAGACTCTTTGCCATCTGATCCACCAGGGAAATAGTCATTTGTTATTCAAATTGTTCTAAATATGGCCAGAGAGTCTCAATGGGCAGCTCTCCCACTTTAATTTTTTTTTTTTTTTACTTTTTAAAAATAATTTTTTAATTGGAAGATAATTTCTTTACAATGTTGGGTTAGTTTCTTCTGTACAGCAAAGTGAATCAGCTATAAGTATACTGATGTCCTTTCCTTCTTGAGTCTCTGTCCGCCCCCCACAACCCATCCCACATCTTTAGGTTGTCATAGAGCACTACGTTGAGCTCCCTGTGTTATACAGCAACTTCCCACTAGCTATCTATTTTACATATGGTAATATATATGTTTCAATGCCACCCTCTCAATTTATTTCCTTCCCCCACTATGTCCATAAGTCTGTGTCTGCTTCTCTATTCCTGCTCTGGAAACAGGTTCATCAATATAATTTTTCTGGATTCCATGCATATGCATTCTTATACAATATTTGTTTTCCTCTTTCTGACTTACTTCATTCTGTATAACAGGCTCTAGGTTCATCCACCTCACTGACTCACATTTGTTCCTTTTTATGGCTGAGTAATATCCCAGTGTGTGTGTGTGTGTGTGTCTATATATATATACATACCACAACTTATTTTATCTATTCATCTGTCGATGGACATCTAGATTGCTTGCATGTCTTAGTTATTGTAGATAGAACTGCAATGAACATTGGAGTACATGTGTCTTTTTCGATTATGGTTTTCTCAGAAATTGCATTGCTGGGTCATATGGTAGTTTTATTCCTAGTTTTTAAAGAAATCTCCATACTGTTCTCCACAGTGGCTGTATCAGTTTACATTTCCACCAACTGTGCTGGAAGGTTACCTTTTTTCCACATCCTCTCCAGCATTTATTGTTTGTAGATTTTTTTGATGATGGCCATTCTGACAGGTATGAAGCGATACCTCATTATAGTTTTAATTTGCATTTCTCTAATAATGAGTGATGTTGAGCACCTTTTCATGTATTTATTAGCCATCTGTATATCTTCTTTGGAGAAATGTCTATTTAGGTCTTCTGCCTATTTTTTAATTGGGTTGTTTGTTTTTCTGATTTGAGCTACATGAACTGCTTGTTTATTTGGGGATTCGCTGGTTGCTTCATTTGCAATTATTTTCTTCCGTTCTCAGGGCTGTCTTTTCTTCTTATTTATGGTTTCCTTTGCTGTGCAAAAGCTTTTAAGTTTAATTAGGTTCCATTTGTTTATTTTTGTTTTTATTTGCATTAATCTAGGAGGTGAGTAGAGAAAATTATACTGTGATTTATGTCAAATAATGTTTTGTGTTTCCTCTAAGGGTTTTACTGCTTCTAGTCTGATCTTTAATCCATTTTGAATTTATTTTTGTGTATGGTGTTAGAAAGTGTTCTAATTTCATTCTTTTACATGTAGCTGTCTGATTCTCCCAGCACCCCTTAGTGAAGAGACACTCTTTTTCCTGTTGTATATTCTTGCCTCCTTTGTCGAAGATAAGGTGTTCACAGGTGCCTGGGTTTATCTCTAGGTTTTCTAGCTTGCTCCATTGGTCTGTATTTCTGTGTTCGTGTCAGTGTTATACTGCCTTGATGACTGTAGCTATGTGGTATGGTCTGAAATCAGGAAGATTGATTCCTCCAGCTCCATTTTTCTTTCTCAAGATTGCTTTCGCTATTTGGGGTGTTTTGTGTTTCCATACAAATTGTGAAACTTTTTGCTCTAGTTCTGTGAAAAATGCCATTGATAATTTGATAGGGATTGCACTGAATCTATAGATTGCTTTGGTTAGTACAGTCATTTTCACAATATTGATTCTTCCAAATTCAAGAACATGATATACTTCTCATTTGTTTGGCTTGCTTTTTATTTCTTTCATGAGTATCTTATAGTTTTCTGTATACTGGTCTTTTGTCTCCTTAGGTAAGTTTATTTAGATAATATTTTTAAGCTAAAATTTTTGTTCTTTAATGTCTTCATTATTTTTCGAGCACTTTCGTCTTTCTAATACAAGATTTTCCAGGCTAATTTTTTCAATTAGGAAGATCCGTTGGAGAAGGGAAAGTCTACGCACTCCAGTATTCTGGCCTGGAGAATTCCATGGACTGTTTAGTCCATGGGGGTCTCAAAGAGTCAGACACAACTGAGTGACTTTCACTTCACTTCATTCTACATTTCTACAATTTTTAGCTTGAGCTTTAAGATTGATCATTTCATCAAAGAACTCTAGTTTCTTCTAATGGAAATATGTATTTAGAAACCAGTATCTGAACATTATACCTAGTGTTTATCTCTGTTGGGGTGTCACTGCTCCAGGACTTCTCAGTGGACATTGGAGATATTTATCTATCTAGTCATATTGATCCCTTCAATTCCAATTCAACAGCGATTACATAATCTTCAATGTATTCCTTACTGAATTCATCCTTCCAGTATGTTTCCAGTCTCCCATTGCTGCTGCCACCACCTCCTTACTACTTATGAAGATGTTATCCCCGCCTTGCTTAGCCTCTGCTGTCAAGCTGCAGTGCACCTGCCAATGAGCAGACACACTCTTCATTGCTTCAAATGGCCACACTGTTCCCAGCCTACACTGACAGTTTCCTTCCTTGCCCCTCCTAATAGCTAAATTATTCAGAGAGAAAGAAAGGAAGGAAAGAAGGTAAATGGGTGGCAGTTATATTTAAATGATTTGTAATCTCACAAATTTTTGGAGTTATCTACCCAAATTGCTACTTCAGGGTAACAAGCCTAATATAGATAACAAGCTGTGCCTTTTTTATTTTGATGCAAGGAGCATGGTGATTAACATATTATTAATTTGTAATGATTGAATTTAACAACTATAGTATCAGAGGTTTAGAACTAGATGAAAAATTGGAATTCATCACCCATGCCAGGTAAGATGGGAGGACAAATGTAGAATGAAGTGAAGTGAAAGTCACTCAGTTGTGTCTGACTCTTTGAGACCCCCATGGACTAAACAGTCCATGGAATTCTCCAGGCCAGAATACTGGAGTGCGTAGACTTTCCCTTCTCCAACGGATCTTCCCAACCCAGGAATCCAACCAGGGTCTCCTGCACTGCAGGCAGATTCTTTACCAACTGAACTATCAGGGAAGAAATATAGAATAACTTTCCTAAAGTCATAATTAGGAAGCAGCACTTCCCAGGTGGTGCTAGTGGTAAAGAATCTCCTGCCAGTTCGAGAGACAGGAGAGATGTAGGCTTGATCCCTGGGTCGCGAAGATTTCCTAGAGAAGGAAATGGCAAATCAGTTCAGCATTCTTGCCTGAGAACATCTCATGGTCAGAGAAGACTGGTGGGCTACAGTCCATGGGGTGTAAGGAGTCAGACATGACTGAACTTGCATGCAAACTCAGAATATTTCAGTTTAGTTAATAAAAATTCAGTTACACAAAGTTCTCATAGTGGTAGAAGCAGGGTTCAAATACAGATTGTATTGGGCTTCCCAGGTGGCTCAGTGGTAAAGAAACTTGCTGCCGGGGCAGGAGCTGCAGGAAGTGTGTATGTGATTTCTGAGTTGGGAAGATCCCCTGGAGGGGGAAATGGCAACCCACGCCAGTATTCTTGCTGGGGTAATCCCATGGACAGAGGAGCCTGGTGAGCTACAGTCCATGGGGTCCAAAGGTTGGACACCACTAAAGCAACTGAGCACACACATGTGTATGATTCTAAATCTTTTCTGCTATGCTGGAGAACCTCTCTTTATTTTGCCCAGAGGTCCACACAATCTGTTACTATTAATAAATTGGCTTAATAAAAATATAGTAATTTCTTGTTTATATTCAGGCATAGTTTAGAGGTATTATGGATTCAGTTCCAGACCACTACAATAAAGCAAAAATTGCAATAAAGCGACTCACCTGAATTTCTGGGTTTTGGGGCACATGAAAGTTATGGTCACGCTATACTATAGTCTGTTAATTGTACAATAGTATTATGTCTAAAAAATAATTTGCATATTTTCATAAAAATATTTTACCACTGAAAAGATGCTAACAGTCTTCTTAGTCTTTATCTTTCACTGGTTGTCTCATTGTTTTTTTTTAAATTTATTTTATTGAAGTATAATTGATTTACGATATTGTGTTAACTTCTACTGTATAGAAAAATTGTTCAGTTACATACACTCATATTTTGGTTTTCTTTTTCAGTATGGTTTTTTCATTTGGTTTCTTTTCAGTATGGTTTTCTTTACAGGAAATTGAGTATAGTTTCCTGTACTGTACAGCAGGACCTTGTTGCTTATTCATTCTAGTTGGCATCTGTTAATTCTAATCTCCCACTCCATCCCTTTCTTCCCCTCCCACTTGGCACTCACAAATAGGTTCTCTGTGTCCATGAGTCTGTCTGTTTCATAAATAAATTAATTTGTGTCATGTTTTGATTTCACGTATAAATTATCCTGTTTGATATTTGTCTCTCTCTTTCAGACTCATTTTGCTTTGTTTAATCATCTCTGGGTCCACCCATGTTGCGGCAAATGACATTATTTCATTCTTTTTTATGGCTGAGAGCTATTCTATTGTATATATGCACACATCTACTTTACCCATTCATCTGTTGATCAACATTAAGGCTGTTTCCATGTCTTGGCCTTTGTAACTAGTGCTGCTATGAACATGGGAGTGCATGTATCTTTTTTGAATGATAGTTTTGTCCAAATATATGCCCAGAAGTGGGATTACTGGATCATATATGGTTGCCTCATTGTTGTCAGGGTGGTGGTTGCTGAAGGTTAGGAGTGATTGTAGCAATTTCTGAAAATAAGACAACAGTGAAGTTCGCTGCATTGATTGATTCTTCCTTTCAAGATCAATTTCTCTGTAACATGCAGTATTGTTTAATAACACTTTATGTACAGTAAAACTTCTTTCAAATTTGGAGTGAATACTCACAAACTCTGATGCTACTTTCATGGTGGTTTTGTGGCTGTCATGTCTGACTCTTGCATCCCCAAGGGCTGTAGCCTGCCAGGCTCCTCTGTCCATGGGATTTCCCAGGCAAGAATACTGGAGTGGGTTGCCATTTCCTTCTCCAGGGTATCTTCCCAACCCAGGGAGCTTTAGCAACTAAGTTTATATAATATTTCTAATCCCTTGTCATTTCAACAATGTTCACAACATCTTCACTAGGAGTAGATCCCATCTCAAGAAACCACTTTCTGTGCTCACTCATAAGAAGCAATTCTTCATCCCCTAAAGTTTTATCATGAGATTACAGCAATTCAGTAATATCTTCAGGCTCCACATTGAATTCTAGTCTTTTATTATTATTATTATTTTTTTACTGTTTCCATCTCATCTGCAGTGGCAGTAACCTCCACTGAAGAAAACCCCTCCAAGTCATCTAGAAGGATTTGAATCAACTTCTTCTAAGCTCCTGTTAATGTTGATATTTTGACCTCTTCTCATGAATCATGACTGTTCCTAATTGCATCTTGAATGGTGAGTCCTTTTCAGAAAATTTTCAATTTAGTTGCCCAGATTCATCAGAGGAATCACTATCTGTGGCAGCAGCAGCCTTACAAAATGTATTTCTAAAGTAATAAAACTTGAAAGCTGAAATTACACTTTGAGCCATGAGCTGTAGAATGGATGTTGTGTTAGCAGTAGTCATGTCCATCTCCATTAGAGCTCTTGGGTGATGAAGTGCATTGTCAGTGAGCAGTAATTTTTTGAAAGAAGTGTCTTTTCTTTTTCAGCAGTAGCTCTCAACAGTGGGCTTAAATTTTCAGAAAATCATATTGTGAACAGATGTGCTGTCATACAGACTTTGTTGTTTTATTGATAATATAGGTAGCACACATTTAACATAAATTTTAGGGCCCTCATATTTTCGGAATGGTAAATGAACAGTGGTTTCAACTTAAAGTCACCAGCTGCATTATCTCCTAACAGAGAATTAAACTATCCCTTGAAGCTTTGAAGCTAGGCTTTGATTTCTCCTCTCTAGCTATGAAAGTCTTAGATGATAATCTCCTTCCAATGTAAAGCTGTTTCATCTACATTGAAAATCTAGTATTTAATGTGGTCACCTTCATTTATTATCTTAGCATGATCTTCTAGATAACTTGCAACGGCTTCTACATCAGTACTTGCTGCTTCACCTTGTATTTTATGTTATGAATATGGCTTTTTTCTCTTAAAACTTATGAATAGACCTTTGTGAGTTTTAAGTTTTTTCTTTTCTTTTTTTCCTGCAGCTTCCTCATCTCTCTCAGCCTTCATAGAATTGAAGAGTTATTGCTTTGTTCTGGATTAGGCTTTGGCTTAAGGGAAGGTTGTGATTGTTTTGATTTTCTATCCAGATCATTACAACTTTCTCCATGTCACGAATAAGCTTATTTTCCTTTCTTATTATTCATGTGTTCATTGGAGTTCACTTCAGTTCAGTCGCTCAGGTTCCTATTCAATATTGCTCAGACTCTTTATGACCCACTGAATCACAACACGCCAGGCCTCCCTGTCTATCACCAACTCCCGGAGTTCACTCAAACTCATGTCCATCCAGTCGGATGCCATCCAGCCATCTCATCCTCTGTCATCCCCTTCTCCTCCTGCCCCCAATCCCTCCCAGCATCAGGGTCTTTTCCAATGAGTCAACTCTTTGCATGAGGTGGCCAAAGTATTGGAGTTTAGCATCATTCCTTTAGCATCATTCCTTCCAATGGACACCCAGGACTGATCTCCTATAGGATGGACTGGTTGGATCTCCTTGCAGTCCAAGGGACTCTCAAGAGTCTCCTCCAAACCACACTTCAAAAGCATCAATTCTTCGGCACTCAGCTTTCTTCACAGTCCAACTCTCACATCCATACATTACCACTGGAAAAACCATAGCCTTAACTAGACGGAGTTTTGTTGGCAAAGTATTATCTCTGCTTTTGAATATACTATCTAGGTTGGTCATAACTTTACTTCCAAGAAGTAAACGTCTTTTAATTTCATGGCTGTAATCACCATCTGATGTGATTTTGGAGCCCCCCAAAATAAAGTCTGACACTGTTTCCCCATCTATTTCCCAGAAATGATGGGACCGGATGCTATGATCTTAGTTTTCTGAATGATGAGCTTTAAGTCAACTTTTTCACTCTCCTCTTTTACTTTCATCAAGAGGCTTGTTAGTTCCTCTTCACTTTCTGCCATAAGGGTGGTGTCATCTGCATATCTGAGGTTAATGATATTTCTCCTGGCAATCTTGATTCTAGCTTGTGCTTCCTCCAGCCCAGCGTTTCTCATGAGGTACTCTGCATTTAAGTTAAATAAGCAGGGTGACAATATACAGCCTTGATGTACTCCTTTTCCTATTTGTAACCAGTCTGTTGTTCCATGTCCAGTTCTAACTGTTGCTTCCTGACCTGCATATAGGTTTCTCAAGAGGCAGGTCAGGTGGTCTGGTATTCCCATCTCTTTCAGAATTTTCCATAATTTATTGTGATCTATACCATCAAAGGCTTTGGCACAGTCAATAAAGCAGAAATAGATGTTTTTCTGGAACTCTCTTGCTTTTTCCATGATCCAGCAGATGTCAATTTGATCTCTGGTTCCTCTGCCTTTTCTAAAACCAGCTTGAACATCAGGAAGTTCATGGTTCACGTGTTGCTGAAGCCTGGCTTGGAGAATTTTGAGCATTACTTTACTAGTGTGTGAGATGAGTGCAACTGTGTGGTAGTTTGAGTATTCTTTGGCATTGCCTTTCTTTGGGATTGGAATGAAAATTGACCTTTTCCAGTCCTGTGGCCACTGCTGAGTTTTCCAAATTTGCTGGCATATTGTGTGCAGTGCTTTCACAGCATCATCTTTCAGAATTTGAAATAGCTCAACTGGAATTCCATCACCTCCACTAGCTTTGTTCGTAGTGATGCTTTCTAAGCCCCACTTGACTTCACATTCTAGGATGTCTGGCTCTAGGTGAGTGATCACCCCATCATGATTATCTGGGTCGTGAAGCTCTTTTTTGTACAGTTATTCTGTGTATTCTTGCTACCTCTTCTTAATATCTTCTGCTTCTGTTAGGTCCATACTATTTCTGTCCTTCATTGAGCCCATCTTTGCATGAAATGTTCCCTTGGTGTCTCTAATTTTCTTGAAGAGATCTCTAGTCTTTCCCATTCTGCTGTTTTCCTCTATATCTTTGCATTGATCATTGAGAAAGGCTTTCTTATCTCTCCTTGCTATTCTTTGGAACACTGCATTCAGATACTTATATCTTTCCTTTTCTCCTTTGCTTTTTGCTTCTCTTCTTTTCACAACTATTTGTAAGCCTTCCTCAGACAGCCATTTTGCTTTTTTGCATTTCTTTTCCATGGGAATGGTCTCGATACCTGTCTCCTGTACAATGTCACGAACCTCATTCCATAGTTCATTAGGCACTCTATCTATCAGATCTAGTCTCTTAAATCTATTTCTCACTTCCACTGTATAATCATAAGGGATTTGAATTAGGTCATACCTGAATGGTCTAGTAGTTTTCCCCATTTTCTTCAACTGAAGTCTGAATTTGGCAATAAGGAGTTCATGATCTGAGCCACAGTCAGCTCCTGGTCTTGTTTTTGCTGACTGTATAGAGCTTCTCCATCTTTGGCTGCAAAGAATATAGTCAATCTGATTTTGGTGTTGACCATCTGGTGATGTCCATGTGTACAGTCTTCTCTTGTGTTGTTGAAAGAGAGTGTTTGTTATGACCAGTGCGTTCTCTTGGCAAAACTCTATTAGCCTTTCCCCTGCTTCATTCTGTATTCCAAGGCCAAATTTGCCTGTTACTCCAGGTGTTTCTTGACTTCCTACTATTGCATTCCAATCTCCTATAATGAAAAGGACATCTTTTTTGGGTGTTAGTTCTAAAAGGTCTTGTAAGTCTTCATAGAACCATTCAACTTCAGCTTCTTCAGCATTACTTGTTGGGGCATAGACTTGGATGACTGTGATATTAAATGGTTTGCTTTGGAGACGAACAGAGATCATTCTGTCATTCTTGAGATTGCATCCAAGTACTGCATTTCGGTCTCTTTTGTTAACCATGATGGCTACTCCATTTCTTCTGAGGGATTCCTGCCCGCAGTAGTAGGTATAGTGGTCATCTGAATTAAATTCACACATTCCAATCCATTGTAGTTTGCTGATTCCTAGAATGTTGACGTTCACTCTTGCCATCTCGTTTGACCACTTCCAATTTGCCTTGATTCATGGACCTGACATTCCAGGTTCCTATTCAATATTGCTCTTTATAGCATCGGACCTTGCTTCTATCACCAGTCACATCCACAACTGTGTATTGTTTTTGCTTTGGCTCCATCCCTTCATTCCTTCTGGAGTTATTTCTCTACTGATCTCCAGTAGCATACTGGGCACCTACTGACTTGGGGAGTTCCTCTTTCAGTATCCTTTCATTTTGCCTTTTCATAGTGTTCATGTGGTTCTCAAAGCAAGAATACTGAAGTGGTTTGCCATTCCCTTCTCCAGTGGACCACATTCTGTCAGACCTGTCTCCTCCATGACCCTCCCATCTTGGGTGGCCCCACAGGGCATGGTTTAGTTTCATTGAGTTAGACAAGGCTGTGGTCTATGTGATCAGATTGGCTAGTTTTCTGTGATTATGGTTTCAGCCTGTCTGCCCTCTGATGTCCTCTCACAACACCTACCATCTTACTTGGGTTTCTCTTACCTTGGACGTGGGGTATCTCTTCACGGCTGCTCCTGCAAAGCGCAGCTGCTGATCCTTACCTTGGACACGGGGTATCTCCTCACAGCCACCCCTCCTGACCTCGGACAGGGATAAGCTCCTCTCGGCCCTCCTGCACCTGTAAATTTCATTCAAGAACATTTCTTTTGCATCCACAACCTGGATGTTTGGTACAAGAGGCTTAGTTTTGGCCAGTCTTGATCTTCTGCATGCCTTCCTCACTGAGCTTCATCATTCTAGCTTGTGACTTAAAGTGAGAGATGTGTGACTATTCCTTTCATTTGGACACTTAGAGGTTGGTATAGGGTTACTAATTGACTTAATTTCAATATCTTTCTGTCTCAGAAACTAGGGAGACTCAAGGAGAGGGAGAGAGAAAGGGAATGGAGCAATCAGAAGACACGCATTTGCTGAGATAAGTTTGCTGTCCTATACTGGTGTGGTTCATGGCATCTCAAAACAAACTACAAGGGTAACATCAAAGGTCACTGATCACAGATTAATATAACAAGTATAATAATAATGAAAAAGTTTGAAATATTGCAAATTACCAAAATGTAACACAGAGACATGAACTGAGAGGATACCGTTGGAAAAATAGCAATGATAGACTTGCTGTATGCGGAAGAAAGAGATAGTATATTTTGCTTGAGAAGTCCTAGCAAAATCTCCATCATGTTTGACTGTTTTTTAATATGTCACATGTTCACCCCTTGACCACTGTGGCTAATTAGAGCTGTCTGCTGAAGTCAAACCTCCCAAGTCCTCAGGCAAGCTAATAAAGTAGGGAGAACATAGCTTTCAACAGGAACTTTGGAGTATTGTTTTAGAAGAAAAAAACTAAAGGAATGTTAGGAGAGAAAAGCAAAAGATTTTGCTAAATGTAATCATAAAGAATTATTATCTGGTAAAACTCTGATTCTATTGTAGCTAACTGCCATATACACTGTCCCAAAGGGCCAATGTACCTCACACAGGAATATTTCAAATGTACCTGAAGTTTTATGGTCATATCATGGCCAAGAACATGGGCATCCTGTGGTTTAAAAAGGGGCCAGAGCACTAGACTACGTGTTCATCAGCATCTCTAAAGACTCGGCATTGTGCCAGTGAAGGGGCTGATGACTTCAATCACTTTTCCCCAAGCTTTCTTCATTCTCATAACTTACACTTAGCTCACTTCTTTCCTTTCATATCTGCCATCACTTAGTTCTAGATTCTTACCATCTTTCTAGTCTTCCCTTTCCTAAGCAGAGAATGAAATCTCAAAAATGAAAAAAAGTCAAGTCCTAAATTTCTAATTTTCTTCCAATATGCTCACCGAGAAAGACAAATTCATACATTAAAATTCATACGTCACATGTCTCCTCTTAGGACTTTAGTAGGTGCATGGTTTTTTGCCTAGGGATGGAGAAGGAAACGGCAACCCACTCCAGTGTTCCTGCCTGGAGAATCCCAGGGATGGGGGAGCCTGGTGGGCTGCCGTCTATGGGGTCACACAGAGTCAGACACGACTGAAGTGACTCAGCAGCAGCAGCAGCAATGAGGTATAAGGGCTTCCCAGGTGGCACAAGTGGCAAGGAACCTGCCCGTCAAAGTAGGAGACATAAGAGATGTGAGTTCAGTCCCTGGGTCAAGAAGATGCCCTGGAGGAGGGAATGACAACCCACTCCAGTATTCTTGCCTGGAGAATCTCATGGACAGAGGAGCTTGGCGGGCTATAGTCTTTAAGTTCACAAGGAGTCAGACAACTAAAATGATTTAGGATGAATGCACATGACTGAGTATATTTATCTTGTCATTAAGGAGAAATTTGACATACTCTCCCAAAGCAGATTTTGTCCTGTGAACTCTTGAATAGTTTTCAGGCAGGATTATCTTGTTTTAATGAAAATTATGAAAAAAAGTTTTTAAGTGTAAATTTATATAACTTTGAAAAAATTCCATAGTCAACATCAGAAAAAAATTAGATCAAGAATAAGTTAAGGAAGACTAAACAGAATTATTTGTTAATTCACCTCATGCCAGATGTTGGGCCCAGTATTACCAGCATACTGCTGTTAATTCAATAACTTCTTTCCTGGGTGTAACTCACTTTGGGGACTTATCTCTTTCAGTTAAACATTTCTTTAAAGTGGTTTTCATCTCTAGTGGTTAAAATTTTGCTGAACTTGGCCATACATGAAGATCAAACATTGGCTTATTTTGGGGTCTCAGGGTTGTAGTGGATTTTTAAGAAGTTGGGAGTCACCCATGAGCCATCATCGCTCATCTCTCTACCGGAATGTTGCTGTCAGAATCCTAGCCAAATTCTCTCCTACCTATTTTGCACATGTGACCCACTAGTCTAGAAGCTCATGACCACCAACTCTTGAGTATCTTTTGGTCTTAGATCAGCAGATCAATAAGTTATTCTGAGTTAAAATGAATATATAATTGTGTATTTATATTTACTTGATTTTCCCCTAGTTTATATCATGATCTCAGAGTATAAGAAGAGATTATAATGTCTACCACATTCATTAGCACTTGACTCATAATTCGTTTCCATTCAATGCCAAAACACCCAGGGTGAATACATCTAAATTGCTATTAATTTATGTATATATAATATATATATATATTATATATCAATAAACATCAGGATTCAGAATCATGTGCTGGGCTAGTTACTTAAAAAATAGAAACTGTTGTTTTAGGGGGGGTTGCTTAAGCCTCACATTCTGAAATAGCTGACCTAAAGAATTGGAGAATGCATTGAAAAAGCATTTCATTTCTCCCTCCCTAGGGTCAGACTATCTGGCACTTCATATTCTGAAGTAGAGCAATGTGAAAGTTCTTTTTCAAAAACTAATAAACAAATAAGAGAAAACAAACTTAATGTAGCCTTCAGTCAGTAAAAAGCTGTAATGGCATAAGCTATAAATGGCAACAGTTCTTTTGAATGATGGCCACATTAGTTAACTAAATTGACTTTTTGTTGAGTCATGACATAAGAAACCTTTTACAAGCCTTAGAAAAGCATTGGAAATAATTATTGTTGAGAAATATATCATGGTATGCACTTCACAAACACCACCTTTAATTATTTGCTCTTATGTGTGAAAAGCAATTGACTTTACTTGTGACTACAGATCCGAGATCTAAATGTCTAGGTGCCTGTCTATACCCTAGAACATGATTTGCATTATGACTAAACAGGGCCACATATTGGCACTAGATTATATCCTGGTTTATTTTGTTTGCTCATCAGCATCTAACATATTATTTGGCACAAATAAGATTCTTAATAAATGTTTGCTGAGTTGGATCAGTAATCACCCCACATTGAAGTTTTTACTTTAGTACATTATGATAGTTTATTTTTTTAATAAATGAAATGATGATTTTATTTATATATTTCACAATGTAAAAAAGTGTTTTGCTTTGTTTTTACAATATCTCATTTGATGATTCTTTTTGCTCATACTATTAATATTCATTATTTTATGTAAAAAATTTTTATTGAAGTATAGTTGATTTACAATGTGTTAATTTCTGCTGCACAGCAAAGTGATTCAGTTATACATACATATATCTTTTTTATATTCTTTTCCATTATGATTTATTATAGGATATTGAATATAGTGCCTTATACTATACAGTAGGACTTAAAAAAATTGATTCATTGAGGGTGGATCCCTGTCTTTCAATACAGAATTCCCATAGTTAAGTGTTGGGCTTAGCTAGAAGAGTTCAATAAATATTTGTTCCACAGACAAATGGAAGTTAAATTAATTATGATACCTTTGAAAAGGACCAGGTGAGAAATGCTCCAAATTTGAGAGTTGAAGTCATTGAAACCGGAAGTCTATGGTAGATTTTCCCAAAGACAGACTACAGATTATGGAGACTTGAATTTATATATATATTTGACTTCCTATCAGCATGGCTTATGAGCTCTACTCATAAACTCATAAACTTGTTATGCCTGACACTTTAAAATCAGAAATGCTTAATTCTTTGCCAGCAACTATAAGTCATTCACTTCCACTGCTGACTGCACCAGAATATTATCTACTTGGAGAATATTTTCTATAAACCAACTCGCTCACCCTCCCAGTAATACCTCCCAATACAATAGAAATTATTTGAGAGATTTCAGTCCCAAGATAATATCTGTTACTATTTACATCCTGATTGTTTTCTCTTATGAGACCTAGCTGTCCTTTTGAGATTTTGCTTATTTTTCACCACCAAATATCTCTTGAGCCTATAAAACGTCCTTCCTTGTTTCCTGAGTGTGAATAAACAGTCACAGCGTCTAATCCTTCACCTGAAAATCATCTGTTCAGGTTTTTGACAGTGTGGAGCTGATGCAGCATGGTCTTGCTTGTCAGTGTACTTCTCCTGATCTGAAACCACAAATGTTTTCTTCCGAAGATTCCCAGTGTCTCAAAGGTAGGCTTGTGACGTTCCATAGCCTTTGATGACACACACTCATGGCACAGATGTGGGAGTGACAGGGTTTAGTTTATACATTACATGGTGTTGAGTTTTTCCATGTATGGAGTTATATGTAGGGAGACAGAGGAGATAATTGAAGTAAAAGTATTTAAATTTATGAAATGCTTTCAAATATATCAATATGATGTAATGATGGGAATATACAGTTACAAATATTCTAAAGTAAATGCTCTAAGGAAAAGAAGGGAGGGGTGTATCTCCCCTTACTGTCAACAGGGAAGTTTTTAGTGTTTATTGTCCTCGCAATATCAGAGTAGTTATCACTTTCTAATTTATACTGCTCTCATTTTCAACATGTGTTATAGATACAGCCAGTGCCCTTTCCATAGCCCCTCATGCCCACTATGGTCTCCGTGCACACAGTGTTGCTAACTGAACACCTTTGACTTCTTCATCTGAGTGCTTTCAGCTCCAGAGCAAGGCGAGCTGAGAACTAGAGAATTAATACCCCCAAAGCAGCCTACAGCCAATGATGGATGGGAAGTTGAGGTATGGATACTCTAGTCTCTCTGCCTGTTGGCAAAATACCTCTGAAGTTCTTGTCTCTCTGCTTGCTAGTGGAATATGGCCTTCTCAAAAGGTGAATTTCTTGATAATACACTTTTTTTGCTTCCTTTCACTTCTCTGTTTTGCTCCCCAAACCTCAGGGATGTTTCCTGGGATTGTCTCCTGAGAGACATGCTTGTGTTTAAATCCTTGCCTCATCATTCTGATGGAACTCAGAGTCCATTCATACTGCAGTGAACTGAGAGCAGAGATTCTAATCACTCTATCATTCATCTCAGCATAGTTCCAACAGTCTTGCACAGACCTGACATTCCATACTGGATAAATGACTTTCTGAGTTTGCTTTAGTAATGCATTTTGCTATGAACACAGATTGGTTTGTAATATTAAACAGTTCCCAAGACTCGTCAAGGCATGCTACTGAGAATTAGGTAATAATTATCATGTATTGAATATCTATAGTGGTTGGTAGATTCTGAGGTAGACATTTAGAAAGTGCATCTTATTTTATCTTCATAAATTAAGAACTAGTTAAAATGAACATGTTTTCTGTGGTTAGATTGCCAGGTTTCAGGGTCTATTGCAATTCTGGAAACCCCAGAAAAAGAACTTTCCTATCTATGCCTCTTTCATCTCCTATAACATGGGATGAAATTACCTACCTTTTCAGTAGTCACCCTAAAACTGAGTTTCTCTGCTGAGTTTATGATTAATCTCTCTATCCCAAATTTTATTCCTTTTCTTGCCCTGCACCTGTTCCTTCAAGATTGAGGAAAATTGAAGAAAATAGGTCATTATAACTGAGCAGGACTCTATAGGGCCTTCCCAGGACAGACTTCCCAATATCCTCTGCCTGCCTTTTGTTTGTAGAAAACTTTTATCCTTTTAGGCTTTCCCTAATTTCTTTTTTTTTTTTTCCTAATTTCCAAAGAGCAAATTTAATCAGAGAAATGAGAAAAATGTAGCAAAGGAAAATAATCAAGCAAGACAAAACAATAATCATTTAGCTATTAAGCAAAGCCAAGACATTGAGTTCCTCCTGAAGGGCTATAGAGGACATTCTGAGTCATATTCTTGAGCTATGTTTCAGATACTGAAACCCAGCTATTGAAATTTAACTGCATGCTGACCACAGGCATATACATAGATCTCAGACAACTTGGAACCACGTTGAAGATGTTGACTCCTAATGACCTCATTACCAAGCAAACAGAATAGTGTCCACAAGATGATCAGGTACCCTGTGACCCTTTCTCTCACCCCTTCTTAAAAAACCCTTCCCTGAAATCCACTGGGGGAGTTCAGATCTTCTGAGCGTCACCTACCTGTACTCCTTGCTTGGCACCCTCCAGTGAATGCTTACTTTCCTTCATCATTACCTGACATCAGTAGATTGGCTTTTTATTTAAGGCCTTACTGCATGAGGGTGAGTAGAACAGGTTTGGTTAGATAACAGAATGAATGAATTTGATATTATCGATAAAGTTACAGTAAATAAAATGATTTTTTATTTTTGCATTATTGATGATAATTTTTTTCTCAAAAGATTCCTATTATCTCTCTCATTTCTTCATCAAGTATCTATGGAATATATAATATATTCCAGCTATCATGTTGAGTATTGGGAATTGATAGGGCCTACATGGGTGCTCATTGTTTAAATAGCTCATTATGTTGACCTTGCAAACAAAGGATAAAGTCACAGTGACCCTTGAGATTGACCAAGTTGCCCAATAGACATTCTGTTTTCCAGCTGGTGCCTAACTTCCCAAGGCTATGAGACCGCTGGATTCCAGATCTCTGGCTATGTGAGGGCAGGACTCAGCTACAGGCTAAAAATTAACCATCATCCTTTCAGAGAGTTTTTCATTGGCAGGGAGGGTGTAAGAAAGACCCCGTCAGAAAGGGAGGACACTGGTTCTCTTTAACGTCCAGTCATACTCTCATTTCCCTTGAATAAATTTCCCTTTTTTTTGCTTAACTGCCTGGCTCACTCTCTTTTCTCCACACTCGCCTTACAGGAATATAGGAGGGAACAAGGAAAACACAGCTCTTGTTTTCATGGAATAGATTTTACAGTTTTGTAAGGGTGACAAACACATTTGTACAACTAAAGATAGTATCATAAACTGTGAAAATGAATGATTATATCAACATTTACCAGGGAGGCATATGATTGTTTGAGAGGTCTGGGAAGCTTGCCTCAGGAAGTAACTTGAAGAATAAGTAGAAATTAGGCAGTTAAAGAATTGGGGGCTGGCTGGGGTGGGGGTAAGCATTCTAGGGAGAGGAAGCAGCTTATGGGGATTCTCCAAAGTAGCAAAACTCTTTGCATTTAAGGAACTGAAAGAAGCCCAGTGGAGCTGGATTTTAGTATTTTAAAATTCTCAACATCCTAGAAAAACCTTGCTTTCACTTTTTCAGTAACTTAGTTTCCTTGTACCATCTTGTAAATTTTTTCAGTATCAGAGCCCTCTTACTCACCTTGAGGTATCCAAGACTTAAAAAAAAACCTAAAGCTTAATAAAATAAAGTTAGTTCTTACGGACTCAGAAGTAATTTTTCAAAAGTTCTTGGATTTAAATATTCTTTTGTCAGCTCAACTTTCATTTCAGAGGTTTTAGGAAAAGAATAATTATATGCTAATTCTGATCTCAAAATGTCACTGAGAATTATTAACCAGAAAAGAAAGGAATATTGTATTTAAATATTTTCTACCAGAATAAAATTTTTTAAAAAGGTATTATTATTTTGGATTTTGAGCATTATCTGAGCATGCTTCTGTTCATATTATTTAATATTTCTAAATATTTAAATAAAAGTCCCAGGAAATTCTGGTGTTAACAACTTTATGTATGATAAAATTCACACTATTTTCATTTGTGTGAAAGAAGATATTCACTAATTTATAACGTAAATATTTATAAAATAATAAGATTAGCATAATAACAATAGTTTGATATGGGAATTAAAAACATTACCTGCCACGTGTGCATGCTAAGTTGCTTCAGTCCTGTTGACTCTTTGCGGCCTCATGGACTGTAGGCCACCAGGCTCCTTTGTCCATGGGATTCTCCAGGCAAGAATACTGGTGTGGGTTGCCCTGCCCTCCTCTAGGAGATATTCCTGACCCAGGGATGGAATCCATATCTGTTATGTCTCCTGCATCATCAAGTGAGTTCTTTATTACTGGTGTTACCTGGGGTACCTGCCATATCAGTAAACAAAGGATGTTGAAGTCATCAAGTCATCACATTATAGCTGTCCCCAAAGGGGAAGCCCGGAGCAGACTCAGAATGAGTAAGCATAAGATACTGGCTCCAGATAGGTGAGTATACATCAAAGGAATGATTTCAGTGAGCCCAGAATCTTGCCTATTCCCGTGTATAAGGACCTAAATTCCTTGAGATATCTGGCTTTCTTTAATTAAGTTTTCTTTTGATATTCTGTACCTGGTCTTTATTGCAAAAACTCCTGTAAATCCTGCCTTTCCCGCTTCCTTTTTGGAACAGTCCCTCAAAGTTTTCTGAGATACTGTGTTGCAGGCTTAAATCCTCATTTTTGTCACGAAATAAAACATAATTCTTAAATTTTAGATTTTGTTTTTTGTTTTTTTTCTCAGTAAACAGATGTTACCCATGAATAGGAAGGATGAGTTTAAAGTCTTCTTGTTTTTAATTTATAATTTCATGCTAACATTTTTATCAGTTAAATGAGATAATCCATATCTTAGCACATAGTAGCATTAATTTTTTCTGTTGCTGCTATTTAGCTATGTATTTCTCTATGTTTCTCTCCAAATACTTTCCTATTTACCTACAAGAACCTTAACAGCTTCTGAAAAGCAAATAAGTTTTTTTTTTTCTTTTGATTGATAGTAAATCACAAAGTAAGTTCAGTTCAGTTCAGTCGCTCAGTCGTGTCTGACTCTGTGACCCCATGAATTGCAGCACGCCAGGCCTCCCTGTCCATCACCATCTCCCGGAGTTCACTCAGACTCATGTCCATCGAGTCCGTGATGCCATCCAGCCATCTCATCCTCTGTCATCCCCTTCTCCTCCTGCCCCCAATATAATGGACATGAAATCTTTCTCCATAAGCAAAGCTCAACATCAATAATGACAAAATAGAGATCACTGGACCCCTTGTATCTGAGTAATTCAAGTCCAAATATTCAAGTCTAGATATTTCTTTCTCTTCCTTGCTGTTATTTCTAAAAAAAACCAGCCAATCCTATCATTATGAACACTTTAAAGACAGAACAAAAGTTGCAACTTTTGTTGCAATGTTGTGGAATCTAGAGTCGCAAAACACACCTCAGAGGACATGAAAGACAGTGAGTGGAGTACAGTTTATTTCACCAGTGGGTGCAAGGGAAATCAGTTCCCAACAAGGACCCTGATGTTTCTGAGAGGCCCAGTTTTACACCCTCCACTATGTGACTGGTTACATGTTAGCAACCTCTTTGTTGTATAAGATTGAGTTTTACAACAAGTAGGTGCTAGGAGTGGAGAAGGTAATGACACCCCACTCCAGTCCTCTTGCCTGGAAAATCCCATGGATGGAGGAGCCTGGTGGGCTGCAGCCCATGGGATCGCTAAGAGTTGGACACGACTGAGGGACTTCACTTTCACTTTTCACTTTCATGCATTGGAGAAGGAAATGGCAACCCACTCCAGTGTTCTTGCCTGGAGAATCCCAGGGATGGGGGAGCCTGGTAGGCTGCCGTCTATGGGGTTGCACAGAGTCAGACATGACTGAAGTGACTTAGCAGCAGCAGCAGCAGGTGCTAGGAGAACAAGCAATTAATGTTAAAGCGGGGAGGGAGTGCGGTAATGATTATACATCAAGGGGGGATTTCTCCATGGTTAATCTAACAGAGGCAGCCTGACCTCAACTACAATCTCCATTTATCATCTGTAGGGAGGTAAGTCTCCAGGAGACCTGGTTTTCACTAACAACGGTTTCCTTACTCTTGGGCAGGGTTCAGGCCCAGTTCACATTCAGTCTTCAAGATGGAGTCTCTCCTGCTTTCCTCACACTGGCCCCAACAGCAACATATCCATCTTGGAGCTGGAAGTGCTTCTTACCTCCAAACCAATAGCGAGAAGCACTTTTCAATAGCTTTTCATTGTATCTCTCCTTTGCTGCAATCTGGGATCTTGGTTTCTAAACTGATTCTTTCCCTGGGGATGGGTGGAGAGGTAGTCTCTGAATTACTTTAGTTCAGTGCTCTAAGTTAGCATTTTGTAGACGTTCTGGTTGAACCCACAATTCAGGATGATTGTTAGTGATCACATAGAAAGAACAGGTTCAGGAAAGCTTATTTGATAGATATATAAGAAACCAAAGTAACAATTTACTCCTTCATAGATGGTGGGTAGAGAGTTAAGGGCTATGTTGTTATTTAGTCATTTACTAAGTTGTGTCTTAACTATTTTTCATGGATTGTGGTCTTCCAGGCTACTCTGTCCATGGGATTTTCCAGGCAAGAATACTGCAGCGGGTTGCCATTTCCTTCTCCAGGGGATCTTCCTGACCCAGGGACTGAACATGCATCTTCTGCATTGGCAGACAGATTCTTTACCAGTGGGCCACCAGGGAAGCTGTAAGAGCTATACTTGTACCATAACAATGCTTAAGAGGTTGTGTCTGCAGACAACCTATTGCTAACAATGAAGTCATGGAGAGAAGGGTTGGAGTGGGAGGCTAGAGCCAATTAGAATCTTTGTTTATAAATTAACACAAAAGCACACATCTGTTGGTCTTTTTAAATCAGCTAAATGTTGAGCTTCCTTTTCCTGAGGGGCAGGAAATCCAACTCCATCATTGCTGTGTCCCTCTTTCTCCGGGGAAGTGCAATGTACTGTGAATTTTATGCTACTGGCCAGATCCTGAGGATGCCTGCTTGTTATCTGTAAACTGTGATGCAATCACTGCTGAGACATTCAGGGATCCCACTGGTTCTGCTGCTTCTAGGTCGTACCTAAAGCATGAGATGTTTTGTGGAGGTGGGAGACCACATGGCTGAAATATCCAAACCTGCTGTGCAGCAATTTCATTCTGCAATCTGGTGTCCTCTTGCAGTCTGGCACCCTTCAAGGGCTAGCACCCTCTTGAAATTGGTCTGAAGCAGTGCTTCAGAGGGCTTCATACAGCTCCTAATGAAAACCACAGACAACTGCCTTCATTACTGGTGTTCAGAAAGGTCTTCTTCAGTCCTTGAAAGATCTTCCTTCTCTTTATGTGTTCTTCAGATAGACTTCCACTGTAAAATTTATTCTCTCTCTTTAGGAGACACACCTCCATATCTTCGGTGGGTTTGGTTTTGGGAAACAACAGCAAGGAAAGAGATTCTTTCAAGCAACTTTTGCTTTCAGTGCTGCTACAATATATCCATGAAGCATAGATAGATAGTACAAATTAATATTGTTTAAATGAATGAAATTGTAGCAGAATGTACAAGAACAAAATAATACTTTCAAATTCTACCTGAAATATGGTAACAAAAGAAGCAGTAGTTAAGTGAATGCTTTGATAATTATTTTGATTATATTTAATGATAGAAGATAATTAAAATACATAGAGGAATTAAAACAGTATTATATTTTACATATCTCTGTCTATCTACTTATCTATTATCTGTCTATCTATCATCTACCTGTCCAGGCTTTAAAGGTCTCTGAGGAGTTTTTCAAGTGGAATTAGCTTTTTGAGACCAAATTTAGCTGTAGCTCCTATCATCTGAACAATGGATTTAAGATCCCCAGAATAGTGACCTCAATTATTTCTCCAAAGAAGTATATCCTTTATGCTGACAAGATGGTGAGTATAAGTACTTCAGTTTTCTTTTTTCCTCTATTTTGATTTATATGGCCCTTGAAGTTTCCTGAAAGCTCCAGAAGATTGCCAGAACCCAAACAAAAAGAGTTGTCTTTCAAAGCCCCAAAGTTGTTCCAGAGCAGTACTCCTTGTGCCTGGACACTTACAAAGGCTTTCATAAAAACAGCTATTTCAGCCACTCTCTGACCTTTCTCTTTTGCAAATACTAACATTTTACTGCCATCTCCATTTTCTTACATCCCACTTTTATAAGAACACACAGTAATTTGGGCAAGAGCCTTATGTCTCCATGCACATACAGTCAAAGTCGATCTCTCCGTTTCAATAACTCTCCTAAAATAGTAATTATTGCAAGTAGAATAATGGTTCCTGAAATGTCCATGTCCTCATCTCTGGAACCTGTAGATGTGTTGCCTTACTCAGTGAAGTGAAATTAAATTTGCTGATCAGATGACTTTAAAATAGAGATATTATCCTGAATGATTCATTGTATCTAAATATAATCATGAAGATGCTTTTTGCAGAAGAAGAGTATCAGAGAGCCATGTACTTCCATGAGCGTGGTTGGAGATGCAATGCTGTTGAGTTTGATGATGGAAGAAAGTAGCCAGAACCAAGGAAAGTGGGTGAAAAAGACAAGGAAACAGATCCAGTCTAAGAGCCTCCAGAAGGAAATGCAGACTCACCAGCACCTTGATTTTGGCCTGGAGAGACCCATGGCTGATTTCTAAATGAAGGAATTAAATGATTATTCATTATGAAATGATTATTATAGTAAGTTTAGTGAATACTCACCATCTCATATAAATAAAACATTAAAGATATAGAAGAAAAAGATTTTTGCCTTGTAATGAGAACTCCTAGGATTTACTATCTTAACAATTTTAATATATAACATGTGACAGTGTTAATCATATTTATCATGTTGTATAGTATTTCCCTAGTATTTATTCATTTTCTAACTGGAAGTTTGAGCCTTTTGACTGCCTTCATCCAGTTCCCCCACCCTCACCACCCACCTGGAATAACCACAGATCTGATCTCTTTTTCTATGAGTTTGTTTGTTTTTGAAATATAGCTGACCTACAACTTGTTGTTGATTCCTGGTATACAACATAGTGATTCAATATTTCTTTACACTCCAAACTGATCACCGTGATAAGTTTAATTGTCACTTCCCCGGTGGTTTTTGAGAAAGCTTTCTCATATTTCTCAGCTTCCCTTTCTGTGTTGGTGTGGGTGTATTCTGGTCAGTGAAGTGTGAGCTGGCATGGTGTATACCTGGGGCAGTCCAGGCCCTTTGAAATCTCCTGTTGGGCCCTCCATGTACTGTTCTTTCTCCATCCACCAGTTTAAAACAGAGGAACCCAGGGGTTTAGATAGAAAGATCCTGGGCCTCTGGTGTATGCATCTGTCATCCTAAACTGGACTATAATTTGAGAAATAGAGTAGCAGTGTAGCCTGATAATAGCTAATTCATCGTAAATTTTGGTGTTGTGGGTTACAATAAATAGCCCACCCTAACTGTAGAGGTCCTCGTTTTGTCTTTGAAGATAAGCTACCTAAATCTATCAGATTCATTTTTGTTCTATGATACTATAAATTTTAGGCTTTGGAATACCTCATGGGTATACTCCGTTGGGGACTGAAGAAATGTCATTGAATCTGGGACCAGGATAGAATTTAAGGAGGCCTGGATGTATAAGTCTCTCTCTTTATTCTGCATATTGAACACCTAAGTGATGTACATGTATGCTGATTTTTATGGTAGATTGAAAAGATTATCAGTTGCTAAAAATGGTGGACTAGAAGTCCTTCCATCTGTGACCATGTGACTGTTCTGCAGAGTCAAGTTGGGAGGTTTGGGGAGGGTGGAAGTGAGGGAAGGAGCTTTTAGGGAAGGTGGAGAGCAGTTTGAAAGATTAAGTGTTGAGAAGAAGACCTTTCATGGTTTTTCAATTAAAGATGACCAAAGTGCACCAAAGCTCTGGGATGCTCAAGTCCATCCTAGGGCATTCTATCAATATAAAAGTAAAGGTGGAGGCCAATGGCAGCAAACAAGGCCACTGAACTTGAGTGGAGATATCTGCTGTTAAGTCACTTCAGTCGTGTCTGACTCTGTGCAACCCCATAGATGGCAGCCCACCAGGCTCCCCTGTCCCTGGGATTCTCCAGAACACTGGAGTGGGTTGCCATTTCCTTCTCCAATGCATGAAAGTGAAAACCGAAAGTGAAGTTGCTCAGTCGTGTCCGACTCTTCGAGACCCCCTGGACTGCAGCCTACCAGGCTCCTCCACCCATGGGATTTTCCAGGCAAGAGTACTGGAGTGAGGTGCCATTGCCTTCTCCCATAGCCATCTAGAGGGAAAATAATAAAAATGTCAGTGAGGTTACCAGATAATAGGTTAGAGGTGAAAATTGTGAACCTGGAGTTGAACGTATCTAAGGAGATGGAAATTGGTCATATTTTATAGATTAGACCAAGAAGCATATAACATTCACCCAAGAAAACAATAAAAAGTGGAATGGTATAGAGGAAGGGAAACTGGTTTGTCTCCTTATTCAACAGTGGAGTGACCCTAGACAAGACATATCTCATCTGAGTCTCTGATTTTTTGTCTTCAGAGAAGGGGATTTTATTGCCCGACTTGCTACAGAGACCTATTGGGGGCAATCAAATTAAATATGTATGGGGACACATTTGGTAACATGTAAAATTCATTTCAAAGTAATTATTGTGTCTATAACACTTATGACTCCAGATTAGCTAAGTAAACCAAGGCATGACTTGGCAGTCAGTGGGAACAATCCAGGGTAGAGTATAGAAAATAGACTTTGAGATGTACACATGTGTTGTAAGGAATAATTATATTATTTTTAAAATGGTTTTTGATCATCTCTCTGATGCTGACTTGGAATAACACTATGGCAAGACACGTGAAGGTGGAATAGATTTATTACATGAACAGTTTCTAGAAAAGGGAGGCATCCCATGTAGGGAGCCATGGGAAAAGCTCTAAGAGAGAGCTCAACTAAACAGGTGGGGTGCTGAGGGGGTTGCTGTAGGCAAGTGCCATTATTGGAAGTCACAGTAGAGTAGGCCAGTGAAAAGTGTAAGAGTGTGTTTGAATGGCAGGAGGTCACATTTGGGGAGGTCAAGAAAGAGAACTTGGGGCAAAGACCAATATTATCACACTGGTGCATCTGGCCACCCAGACAGGATGCTCACAGTCAGTTTGTAGGATGTTGACACATCAAGAAAGCAGGACATTTTAAAAATTTATAATGCAATGTACCTGTTCCAATTGGATTGTCAACCTTATCGGAGTTCCTACATCTCAGGACTTCCGTGGTGGTTCAGTGGCTAAGACTCTGCTCCCAGCTCCCAATGCAGGGGGGCCCATGTTCCAGAAACTGCATTCCACATTCTACACCTAAGATCTGGTACAATCAAGTAAATAAATATTTAAAAAATGAGAAGTTCCTTTGTCTCATTTCTCAGTGGTGAGTTAGAATACATAGTGAAAAAGCAAAGCAGGTAAGGGGATATTTTCATTCCAACTAGGATTTTGCCCTAATGGAAGTTGACCGTTAGACTGAGAGTGGACAGAGGCTGCTTTCTTTTTCCATGTGTCTTATTAGCTGCTTACCAGAAACTATCATTTACCCAAACACTGGTCTCATATGGATCAGGGAATAATTCAGGTTAAAAAAATAAGTATAACCTTATAATGAAAAGCATTGACTCTGAGGCAAGACTGAGTGGGTTCAAATCCTAGCTCCTCCATTTACTAGGTGTGTATTATAGCTGAATTGATTTAATTGCTCTCAGTTTATTCATGAATAAAATGTGCATTATTTCGCATTTCAATTCACAGGACTATTGTAAGGATGAAAAGAGTTAATATATGTCAAGTACTTGGAAGAGTAGTGGCATATTCAAGGTAGTTAATAAATATGAGCTATCATACTTTTAGAGTTATTGTTATTACCAAGGAAAGAATTCTAACATGGGTCCAAAGACCTGAATTCTTGCCTATATTTGTCAGGTGAAAGTGACAGAAACAAAATCAGGCTAAATTAAACAAAATGTAGAAGTAATTTACTGGCTTATATAACTTACAAATTTTAAGAGTAAGTCTGATTTTGTGCAGTAGGATGCTACATTCAGTGCTTCTCTGGTGGCTCAGATGGTAAAGAATCTGCCTGCAATGCAGGAGACAGTTTTGATCCCTGGGTCAGGAAGATTGCCTGGAAAAAGGAATGGCTACTCACTCCAGTATTCTTACCTGGAAAATTCCATGGTCAGGGGCTACCATGGGGTCACAAAAGAGTCAGACACCACTGAGTGACTATTATAGCACTTTCAGATGCTATAATACATTCAGGAATTTAAATGATGACCTCAGATATCTCCTTTTCTCTCCCTTTCTTGCTTTGTTCTCCTTTAATTGGGATTAGTTGTTAGGCAGCCATTTTCTCTATGATGTGTGGTGACTTTTGGTAGGTCTATGTTTCCAGCTAAGCAATCAGGAGAGAATGAGATCACCTTTTGCTTGGTGAATCCAGCAGGAGTTAAAAAACACACTATGAACCTGTGAGTGGTTTAGTCACTTTAATTCTACCTGATCTAGATCTGTGTGATCTACCCCCACACAAAATCAGGGTATTATTTTAAGATAAGATTTTAAGATGACTGATGCTGAGCAGACAAAAATACAGGAGACAGCTTGCTGTAGACCCACCTCTGAAATTTACTAGCAATACAACCTTGAACTTGTGACCCAAGCTTTCTGAGTTTTAGTTCTTCAACTATATAATGGGGTTAATGCCAGCTCTATCTAATTCACTATGTCAATAAGAGGGTTAAGTAAAAGAATGTGAGAGCTCTTTGCAAACAGCCCTATCTGAGCATAAGGAAGCAATATTATCTTTATTATCTTCTGCTTGACTTTTCTGGGGTTTAAAGCATCTGTCACCTCCACTATCTTCTGTTTATTTAAACTGATGTGCTGAAAAGAAAATTCCTTCTTGAATCCATTCAGAAAAATACTAAAAGCCAAATAAAAGGCAGCCTGGACTTCTATAGGTTCTATTAATCACATCAGCTCAACTCAGCACACTGTCATTTATCATTACCCTTTGTTGATTACACGTCAGCCAGTCTTGAGTCCACTTCAAGGGAGCCCTACCAATCCTAATTCATTCTAATTAGTGAGACTCTGCATCTCGGTGACAGAGCAGCAGACGTTTTGCTCAAGAACCTTTTTCCCACAGTGTAGTAACTGCATTCCTTCGTTTTGTCTACTCTGCTAATTGCACTTGAAATGGAACTTAAGTTTACATGTTGCAATGTACTTTATCACTCAAAGGACACTCTCAAGTAAAACTGATCTAATCATTTTTTTTAAGTATTTCATTTCATTTTTTTTTTGTTAGAAATGGAAATGATGAGTATCTATAGTTCTCAGGACTGCCCTCCTTGACATGAAAGGATGTATTAATATTACAAATAAGCACCAGTAGCCTCTTTGGACCATCTCATCTTACTGTAAGCATAATTGTAGATGAATAGTGCTTTTCATGAAAAGAAAAATGATTCTGCAAACTGAAATTGATTCACTCACTGAATCCTCAGCTAAGAATCCTTGTGGGGTAGGTTTTATAGTACCCTTTATACCGATTAGGAAAATGAGGTCTGAGAACAAATGCATTTAACATTACACAGTTTGGAAGTGGTAGCAGCAAGACTCAGACACATCCATTAACGCAGAGGTCCACAGCCACACCCTGCATTCCAAATGAGAAGGGCTGGAGGGCAAGTTGTCCTGTCTGCTGGGCGGCCGCCTCTAACTGGCGTTTCCACTCACGGCAGGTGGCTGTGCCCAACAACTGGTATACATGCAGGTTTCCGTGGCAAGGGCAGGAAAGGGAATCTGTTGTGCTCTGGGAGCTTTGAATCAAGGCATGGTGAGTCGGGTAGGTCACTCTGACTCCCGCCAAGCCTGGAATGGGTGGTTCTTAATTCTGAAAATATTCTCAGCAATTTTAAGGAGGTACGATTCACATCATCATCTATGATATCCTAAGTCATACTACTTGATAACGCTTGTCATATTTAGACACATAGGAAACCATCACCAAAATCAAGATAATGAAACTATTCTTCACCCCCCTTCCTTTGTCTTTCAGTCCCTTGAAAATCCCTTCTACTCTCCCCTCCCACATCACTCCCCCTACCTCCAGACAACCACGGGTCCACTTTCTATTACTGTAGATTAGTTTTCAATCTTCAGAATTTTAGTAAATGAAGTCATATGTACTTGTTTTTCCTTCTGGTTTCTTTCACTCAGCATAATAATTTCGAGGTACATCTGGGTTGTGGCATGTATCTATACTTCATTTCCTTATATTGATGAGTAGCATTTTGATGTATGAATATATCACAGTATCCATTTACCTTTTTGTTTAGTTTTATTAAGTATAGTTGATTTACAATGTTGTGTTAATTTCTGCTGTACAGCAGAGTGATTCAGTTATACATGTATATATATATTCTTTCTCATGGAAATTCCTGGTGGGCTATATGTAGTCCATGGGGTTGCAAACAGTCAGACATGACTGAGTTACCAACACACACATTCTTTTATATATTCTTTTCTATTATGATTTATCACAGGATAATGAATATAATCCAGTGTGTTGTACAGTAGGATCTTTATTATTTCATTTGGCTTACTTTGGGTTTTGTTTGCTTTCTTTTTCTGGTTGCTTCAGGAAGAAGCTGAAGTCATTGATTTGAGACTTTCTTTCTTCTTCTACAAGTGTTTAGTGCTAAAAATTTCCCTCTAAGCCCTGCTTTAATAGGAGAAGGCAATGGCACCCCACTCCAGTACACTTGCCTGGAAAATCCCCGTGGACGGAGGAGCCTGGTGGGCTGCAGTGCAAGGGGTCGCTATGAGTCTGACGCGACTAAGTGACTTCACTTTTACTTTTCACTTTCATGCATTGGAGGAGGAAATGGCAACCCACTCCAGTGTTATTGCCTGGAGAATCCCAGGGATGGGGGAGCCTGGTGGGCTTCCATCTATGGGGTTGCACAGAGTCAGACACGACTGAAGCAGGAGCAGCAGCAGCCTGCTTTAATGGGATTCCACAAATTTTGATACATTGTGTGTTCATTTTCATCCACTTTGAGATACTTTTAAACTTTTTATTTATTTTCGAGTCATGGGCTATTCAAAAGTGTGTCATTTAGTTTCAAAGTATTTGGTGATTATCCAGAGACCTTTGTGGTTTTGACATTTAATATTTAATTTTAATCAGAGAACGTATTTTTTATTACTTGAGTTATTCGTGAATTTATGGATTCTTGCTTTATGGTCCAGAAAATGGTCCATTTTGACAAAATTTCCAAGTTTATTTAAAAAGAATGTACATTGTGCTGTTATTGGGTGGAGTGTTCTATAAGTGTCAATTGGATTAAATATATTGATAATGTGGCTCCTTTTTCTCATTCATTCCTGAATTTTGCATATTTTTATCATTTATTGAGTGAGTGCTAAAATTTCCAGCTATTATTGTGGAGTTGTTTTTTTCCCTTTGCAGTTCTATTCATTTTTGCTTCAGTTGAAGCACTATTATTAGATACAAAACCTTGTAGTACTGTTATGTCCATTTACTGAATTGATCACATTTTGTTATGAAATGGCACCCCTAGTAATATTTTTTGCCCTGAAGTCTTCTTATCTTATAATAATATGGCAATTCCAAATTTTTGTTTTGATTACTGTCAGTATGCTATAGATTTTTTACATCCCTTTAATTTCCACTTAATTTACCTTACTATTATTTCCAATTACTTATTTTCTTTTTGTATGAGTATTAAATATTCTCTATTCTATTTGTTTCTTATCTATTTATTCACATTTCTACTTATATATTCTTTTAAAGCATAATGTGAGAAAATTACTCTTTATATTTTGACTCATTAATTTGTTCTTTACTTGTATTCAAACTAATGTTTATCTGCACCCTTAAGGAAATGTTTTAGCAATTGGATCTTCTTTTTCTTTTTAATTTCTTCTTTATAAGTATTCATTCTTGTTGTTTGTAGATAAGTTTGTTCCTATCTTTCCCTGGAGATATTAGATTATTTATTTGAAAGTTCTTTTCATATTATTCTAGAATCTGTTTCTTATTTGTACATTATATTGTTGATTTTTTTTCAGTAATGACCCATGGTGTTATATTTTCTCAGATATTTTGAGATTCTCAATTGTTTGCAATGTTTTCTTTTTTTTAAGAAAAAATTTCCTACTGTTTTAGTGCAGGATCAGCTCTAGATTCATGGAAGTAATTTATGTTTAGAGGTGTACCGCTAATTGACTTTCTTTTTCTAGAACTGCATCGCCATTTCTGGTCTGGAGAGGAATTTATTTTCTCCAGAATGCCCTACAGTACAAAACATGATGGGAGCTTAGTGAAGTAGAGTTGCAAAGACATGCCCCCAAATTAGTCTTGTGCTGTTTAGCTCCCCATGCATTTTTAAGTATAAAAGATTTGAAGTTGCTGAGGTTCTGGTTGCTCGGCAAGTTTAAAGATTATTTTTTCATTTTCCAGTATCAATAAATTTTGAAAGAGCATGAAGAGTCCTGGTCTCTGTCCTCA